>NW_027517896.1:0-327191 GCF_048772815.1 Callospermophilus lateralis
TATTCTTTTTCACTTTCCCTCCTTATGTATTTTTCTCTCATGTCATTAGAAACACTAGTATGCTATGAAATTTACATTTAAAACTGATTTTATAGTCATTCTTTTTTCTTGAGAAAATTTAAAAATTATAATCACCTGATAGATATATTACAATACATTTATTATACATATGCATCTATATTCATTCACATGTATTACATATATATATACATATATATTTAAAATTACTTTGATTAGCCTGTTAGAAATAATATATACCAAGTCTTTCTTAATTTTCAAGTCTTCCAGAATTAACATCTTACAGTGAAAATCAAATAAACATGTTTAAGTTAACAGGTATCATTCTTATTTATGAATACTGATAATTTAAGGTTTTATATCACATTAAGTTGTAATATGGCATATTAACTCTTATGAATTAGAGAAATTTTTTTTTGAACAACCTATTATTTAAGGACCATATGCACTGACATTTCAAATGGCCTTCTTGTGATTTCAATTTCTATCAATTGTGTGTTAATTAAAAAATACTTATTTTAGTAATTTTCATATTCATAATTGATATAAAGTCAATTGTTTAATCCTTTTTGTAAGTAGTTACTTATTACAGTAGGGGCAGTATTAATAATTCTAAATCTTTATAAGATAAATGGTACAAAGATATTTTCAGGCAAAATTAAGAATAATTGCGATCTCTAAATGTTTGATTACTGATACATATAATACAGAGCTTTTGATGAGTCTCTTTCCCAGTAAAACATAAAATGCAAAGATACAGTTGGGTATGTATGTCCAAATAAAGATAAGAAAAAATACACATTATCAGTTAGAAACTATTAAATAAAAGATGAAAAGAACAATCCAACACATTGTACCAACTTGTCAGTTGAGTTAGTATTCTGGAAGAATAGCCTAAGACTAGAACTGGTCCATGACAAAATATTCACTAAAAAATGAAATATGAAAAATATAGGAAATACTATGAATTTTTCAGGAGGGTAGGTGGATTAACCTTTAATCTCAATTATGTGCATTTTTAAAACCAGTTTTCTGGTACAATAAATTTGTGATAGATACAACTAAACAAAACAAAGTTTCTGCTTAGCAAAATGAATGCATCTCAACACTTTTTTAGCTGATATCTTCCCACTCAATTTTAAACCTTTATTTATTTATTTTTTATTGGTTGTTCAAAACATTACAAAGCTCATGGTATATCATCTTTCATACATTTGACTCAATTGGGTTATGAACTCCCAATTTTCCCCAAATACGAGTTGCAGAATCACAATGGTTACACATTCATATTTTTACAAAATGTCATATAAGTGACTGTTGTATTGTGCTACATTTCCTATCCCCTACTATCTTCCCTCCCCTCCCCTCCCATCTTCCCTCTCTACCTCATCTGCTGTTTTTCACTTCTCTCCCTATTCCACCCCCCTTTCCCCTCACTACCTATTATATGTAATTTTGTGTAACATTGAGGGTCTCCTACCATTTCCATATGGTTTCCATTCTCTCTCCCTTTTGCTTTCCTCTCTCGTCTTTGATTAATGTTAATCTTTTCCTCAAGTTCTTTCTCCCTGTTCTATTCTTAGTTGCTCTCTTTATATCAAAGAAGACATTTGACTTTTGTTTTTTAAAGAGTGGCTACCTTCTCTTAGCATAATCTGCTCTAATGCCATCCATTTCCCTACAAATTCTATGATTTTGTCATTTTTTAGTGCTGCTTAATACTCCATTGTGTATAGATGCCACATTTTTTTTTATCCATTCATATATTGAAGGGCATCTAGTTTGTTTCCACAGTCTACCTATTTTGAATTGTGCCACTATGATCATTGATGTGGCAGTATCCCTATAGTACGCTCTTTTAAGATCCTCAGGGAATAGTCTGAGAAGGGCAAAAGCTGGTTCAAAGGGTGGATCCATTCCCAGTTTTCCCAGGAATCTCCATTCTGCTTTCAAAGTTTGCTTCACCAACTTGCAGTCCCACCAGCAGTGTACAAGTGTACCCTTTTCCCCACATCCTCTTCAACACTTGTTGTTCTGTGACTTCATAATAGCTGCAAATCTTACTGGAGTGAGATGGTATCTTAGGGTGGTTTTGATTTGCATTTCTCTGACTGCTAGAGATGGTGAGCATTTTTTCATGTACTTGTTGATGGATTGTATGTCTTCCTCTGTGAAGTTTCTGTTCAGTTCCTTGTCCCATTTGTTGATTACATTATTTGTTATCTTATTGTTTAATTTTTTGAGTTCTTTGTATATTCTGGATATTAGGGCTCTATCTGAAGTGTGACGGGTAAAAATTTGTTCCCAGGATGTAGGCTCTCTATTTACCTCTCTTATTGTTTCTCTTGCTGAGAAAAAACTTTATAGTTTAAGTAAGTCCAATTTGTTTATTCTTGTTATTAACTCTTGGGCTATGGGAGTCTTATTATGGAATTTGGAGCCCGACCCCACAGTATGAAGATCGTAACCAACTTTTTTTCTATCAGACGCAGTGTCTCTGATTTTATATCTAGCTTCTTGATCCATTTTGAGTTAACCTTTGTGCATGGCAAGAGAAAGAAATTCAGTTTCATTTATTTGCATATGGATTTCCAATTTTCCCAGCACCATTTGTTGAAGATGCTATTCTTTCTCCATTGCATGCTTTTAGCCCCTTTATCAAATATAAGAAAGTTGTAATTTTGTGGATTGGTTTCTGTGTCCTCTATTCTGTACCATTGGTCCACCTGCCTGTTTTGGTACCAGTACCACACTGTGTTTGGTACTATTGCTTTGTTGTACAGTTTGAACTCTGATATCGCTATAACTCCAGATTCACACTTACTGCTTAGAGTTGCTTTTGCTATTCTGGGTCTTTTGTTTTTCCATAAGAATTTCATGATTGCTTTATCTTTTTCTACAAGAAATGCTGTTGGGATTTTGATTGGCATCACTTTAAACCTGTAGAGAACTTTGGGTAATATTGCCATTTTGATAATGTTATTTCTGCCTATCCATGTACAGGGTTCATTTTTCCATCTTCTAAGATCTTCTTTTATCTCTCTCTTTAGAGTTCTGTAGTTTTCATTATATAAATCTTTCACCTCTTTTGTTAGGTTGATTCCCAAGTATTTTATTTTATTTGAGGATATTGTGAATGGAGTGGTTTTCCTCATTTCCATTTCAGAAGTTTTGTTGCTGATATACAAAAATGCCTTTGATTTATGTGTGTTGATTTTATATCCTGCCACTTTGATGAATTCATTTATTTACTCAAGCCGTTTCTTTGTAGACCCTTTTGGGTCTGTTAAATATATTATCATGTCATCTACAAATAGCGATAATTTAAATTCTTCCTTTCCTATTTTTATGCCTTTATTTTCTTTTGTCTGTCTAATTGCTCTGGCTAGTATTTCTAGAACTTAATTGAATAGAAGTGGTGATAGAGGGCATCCCTGTCTTGTTCCAGATTTTAGAGGGAATTTCTTCAGCTTTTCTCTATTTAGGATGATGCTAGCCTGATTTTTAGCATATATAGCTTTTACCATGTTGAGGTAAGTTCCTTTTATCCCTAGTTTTTATAGTGTTTTGAACATAAAGGGATGCTGTAGTTTGTCGAATGCTTTTTCTGCATCAATGGAGATGATCATATGGTTCTTGACTTTAAGTCTATTGATGTGGTGGATTACATTTATTGATTTCCATATATTGAACCAGCCTTGCATCGCAGGGATGAATCCTACTTGATCATGAAGAACAATTTTTTTGATATGCTTCTGTATTCGATTCGCCAGGATTTTATTGAGAATTTTTGCATCCAAGTTCATTAGAGATATTGTTCTGTAGTTTTCTTTCTTTAAAGTGTCTTTGTCTGGTTTCGGGATCAGGGTGATGTTGGCCTCATAGAATGAATTTGGAAGAGCTCTTTCTTTTTGTTTTTCTTGAAATAGCTTGAATAATATTGGTATTAGTTCTTCTTTGAAGGTTTTGTAGAACTCCGCTGTATACCCATCGAGTCCAGGGTTTTTTTTGGTTGGCAGTCCTTTGATGGTTCTTCTATTTCTTCCTTTGTTATTGGTCTGTTTAAATTGTGTGTGTCTTCCTGACTCAATCTGGGCAGATCGTATGACTTAAGAAATTTATCAATACCTTCACTATCTTCAATTTTATTGGAATATAGTGTTTCACAATACTTACTAACTATCTTCTTTATTTCTGTAGTGTCTGTTGTGATATTGCCTTTTTCATCCCGTATTTTAGTAATTTGAGTTCTCTCTCTTCTTCTGTTCATTAGTATGGCTAAGGGCCTGTCGATCTTATTTATTTTTTCAAAAAACCAACTTTTAGTTTTATCAATTTTTTCAATGTTTTTCTTTGTTTCAATTTTGTTGATTTCTTCTCTAAATTTGATTATTTCTTGTCTTCTACTACATTTGCTGTTGTTTTGCTCTTCCTTTTCTAGGTTTTTGAGGTGTAGCATGAGTTCATTTATTTGCTGGTTTTTCTTTTTTTGAGGAAAGAACTCCAATAAATGAATTTCCCTCTTAAAACTGCTTTCACTGTGTCCCATAGATTCCGGTACATTGTGTCTGTATTGTCATTTGTCTCTAAGAATTTTTTTATCTCCTCCTTTATGTCTTCTGTTACCCATTGATCATTCAGTAGCATGTTGTTCATTTTCCATGTGATGCAGGATTTTTCCTTCCTTCTTTTATCATTGATTTCCCGTTTCATTCCATTATGATCAGATATGGTGCATGGTATTATTTCCATGCCTTTATATTTACTAAGAATTGCCCTATGGCATAATATATGGTCTATCTTTGAGTAGGATCAATGTGCTGCTACTGAGAAGAACGTGTATCCACTTGATGATGGTTGATATATTCTATATATGTCTGTTAAGTCTAGGTTATCGATTGTGCTGTTGAGTTCTATAGTTTCTTTATTCAGTTTCTCTCTAGAGGATCTGTCCAATGCCAAGAGTGGTGTGTTGAATTCACCCATAATAATTGTGTTGTAGTCTATGTGACTCTTGAACTTGAGGGGAGTTTGTTTTATGAACGTTGCAATTCCATTGCTTGGTGCATACAAATTGATAATTGTTAGTCTTGTTGGTGGATGGTTCCTTCTAAAAGAATATAGTGTTCTTCTTTATCCCTTTGATTTACTTAGGTTTGAAGTTGATTTTATTCCATATGAGTATGGCCACTCCTTCTTGCTTCCGAGGGCCATGTGAGTGGTATGATTTTTCCCAAACTTTTACCTTCAGCCTGTGTATGTCTTTTCCTATCATATGGGTCTCCTGAAGACAACATATTGTTGGATTTTTTTTTCCACGTTACTAGCCCATGTCTCTTGATTGGTGAGTTTTGGCCATTAACATTTAAGGTTACAATTGAAATATGATTTGTACTTCCAGTCATGTTTATTTATTTATTATATTTTAGTTTGGCTAGTTTTTACTTTTTTGGTTATTTTCCTCCCCCTTTACTGAAATACCTCCTGCTGTTAGTTTTGGGCACTATTTTTCAATTCTTCTTCTTGTAGTATTTTGCTCAAAATGCTTTGCAGTGCTGGTTTTCTGGCTGCATATTCTTTTAGCTTTTGTTTATCATGAAAGACTTTAATTTCATTTTCAAATCTGAAGCTTAATTTTGCTGGGTACAGTGTTCTTGGTTGGAATCCATTATTTTTCAGCATTTGAAATACATTGTTCTAGGATCTTCTCTCTTTCAAAGTCTGTGATGAAAAATCAGTCGTTAACCTAATTGGTTTACCCCTGAATGTAATCTGCCTCCTTTCTCTTATAAGCATTTAATATTGTCTCCTTGTTCTGTATGTTGGCTATCTTCATAAGTATATGTCTTGGATTTGGTCTATTATGTTTTTGAATGTTTGGGGTCCTGTAGGCTTCCAGGATTTGGCAATCCAATCCATCTTTCATCTCTGGGATGTTTTCTAGAATTATTTCATTTAATATGTTGTCCATTCCTTTGGTTTGAATCTCTATGCCTTCTTCTATACTGATGACTCTCAAGTTTTTTTTTTTACATCCCTTATCTCTTGAATAGATTTAAGCATCTTTTCTGTGTTGACTATATTCTTTTCAAGTTGATAAACTTTGTCTTCATTTTCTGATTTTCTGACTTCTACTTGATCTACTCTATTTGTAATATTCTTGTTTGAGTTTTTAATTTGGTTTATAGTTTCCTGCATTTCTAGAATTACTGTTTGAATTTTTTTAAGATCTCTATTTTTTGGTAAAGCTCATTTTTTGCCATTTGAATTTGTTTGTTTAATTCATTTTCAAAATATACTTTTATTCCTTGGACTTGCTGCCTCATGTCTTCTCTAATATTTCTTTCCATCTGAGTGAAGTATGCCTTGATTTCTTTCCCTATCCCTATTTCTGGTGCTTCTAGGTCCTCCTGTAGAATTAAGTTGTCCTGCATTGTTTGTACTCCTTTTATTCCATTGTTTTTTCATGATGTTCACGTTACTTTCCAGCTCTATTTGATTGCTGTGTTTCTGCTTTATTCTAGAGATTTGTTTTGGTGTTGTATGTCTCTGTTGTCTCTCCTTTGTGTTGGTAGACTATGCATGCTAAAGTGGATTCCGCTTGGAAGAAATTCCGAAGGCCGAGCTCCAGTGACGTCACCTCTCTGTTTTGGCAGGCCCAACTCTCCTTGCTGAGGTGTCCGTATAGGGGGGTGGGACTGTACTGTCACTTGTTGGTTTCAGCTCCGGGTAACTGGTGGGCAGGCGGTCTCCAGCTGCCCAGTCACTTGTGCAGCAGGTGGGCTGTCACTGGCGGGCGGGCGATCTCTAGCCACCCAGTGGTGCGGTCGGTCGCCGGCGGCAGGGCGTTCCCAAGCTGCCTAGTCACGCGGGCAGCGGGTGGACTGTCGCCTGTGGGCCTGCCTCTAGTCCTCTGGTTTCTCCTGCTAGTCCTGGTTTTTCCTGCAAGACCAGATTTCCCCTGAGTGATGGCTCACGGCAGTTCAAACTGTACTCTGGGCCTGCCGTTTGTTGGTTGTGGAGGGTGTCTATTGGGAAGCCAGACACTCTATTGTTTTGATTTTTTCCACTTGCCCCTCTCCCAGCACTGGTTAGACAGGTTTTATTTTCACAGTTGATGAGAGGGGGAGTTGAAGGTCAGTTGCCTCTTGTTTTCCCCCATCTTTATGCAGGCTCGCTCTGATAATCTCTCCCCCGGAAATCCTAGGAGAGATTTTATGCGAATTCCCCGATATATGGGAGATGAGCTGAATAACACACTCCTGTTTTATTGTTGTAATCTGTAGGAGTGTGGCTGTGGTTACTTCAGCTCTCCAAGATGATGGCCATTGGTTTCCTTGGAAGAGTTTCCATTGTGGGAGATAGAACTGTACCGCTTCCTTCCCTGTCTGAAATCCTGAACTCAGCTCAGGGCTCAGTGGGGGCTCTACCGGCAGGATTCCACAGAATCCTCATCAACGTTTCTCCCTGCTTCTTGGACCCATCTCGGTGGTGCCGCACCGTCTTTAGCCACTGGGTGGGCCGCGCGGATCAGTCAAATGGGATCTCGGGTCGCACATTTGGCTCGTGTTTGAGACTCAATTACCGGACCATGGTGCTAGAAATCCTTCTTCTAGGTTTTGGTGCACCCCCATTTTGCTGTAATTTCCTAACAAGATAGTTTTTTTGTCACTCTAACTCGTTATTCACCTGTGCAGTGGTGCAGTACACTTGGTGTGATGCACTCTATTCGTGGCCATCTTGCAATGACGAAATATTATGATTTGTATGAAGCATTTACTGAAGTCAGTTTTCAGTTTTAGAAAACAAATATGAATTTCAGGTGTATGAATATTTCGGAGAATAATCTTGTGAAAAGTTGATTATAAATCCACATACATGAATATGAATGATTTTAGGGAGTGTATAACAAGACACATATATTTTATATTTTGAAAAATCTGGAGAGTATATATATATATATATATATATATATATATATATATATATACACACACACACGAACACACACACACACACAGACATTAAAAAGAAGCAGTATATATGCCAATCGAAATTCATCATGAAATATATATCTTCCACATATCCAAAAATATACATTTTACTAAAAATGGATTTATGTATAATGTTGTTCAACTTGGAAGCTCACACTTAGGTTGTATTTTCAGTTCCAACAGCGTTTAGGAGGAGTGATCTCTTCTCACAATTTGTATGTGCCAAGTCACCCACCTCAGAAGAAGGTACGTGTGATACCAGGTAGGATTCTATATGTGCATATAATAATACATGAGCTGAAAAAGGCTAAAGAGAGACAGGAATTGACATATTTCTTAACTTTAAAAACACATGGTGAACTATTTCAATAAACATTGACTTATTTATAACTCCTATCCTATATAATGAAAAAGGGAAGTCCAAATATACACCATGCCTCCTCTGAACTGCTTGTATTTCTATTCTGTTTGAGTTACTATTCTCCATCATATTAGGATTAGTAGTCAGAGTCTAGTAGGGTATGGGTTAGTGTCAGAGATTCATTATTCCAAATGGAAAATAGGAAAATAAACCCAATGTGTTTTCAAATATGTGCTACACAAAAATCTTCCCACTCTCATCCAGAACAATTCCTTGATATTACCCTCGCCTGAAGTAATGCACAATTAGAGGAGAAGAGTTAGAAAATCTGGGAATACATATCTGGAACGGAATATGCTCAGGAGTTCACAACCTTGGAGGTGGTAGAGGAGTTTCCAAAAGTAAGGGACAGGGTAAACACTCCACAAACATGGAGCTCTGCAGGCCTAAAGACATCTTGAGAAACTGCCTCTGAGTTTGGGCACTTGAAATATATGTTGTTGTCAGGAGCTTTAGCTTCCTATGTAGTGAGAGCACCAAAATTGGGTCTGCATCTATGTGACCTGGAGGACATGGTATCTTATTTTTCAATGAACATGAGGCAGCAGTGCTGAATTCTCACTTTGTAGGTAAACTGTGGCAACTGCGGTCTAAGTGTCTCTCCGTGTAGACTGTGAAGCCATTTGGTCATCCTCTAGTTTTCCTGGTGTGTCTTGCTGCTTCACTGGGAGTTGGGTATTTGCTTCACGAAATACGAGGAGTTCAACTGGGACATAATGCTGGAGGGTGTTCTGTCACATGCGGTGGGTCAGGGTCTGCAGGAGAATGCACCAATCAGGCTTCTATCTCACATAGCTTGCCCCCAGGCCCATAGCAACCTGATTCTGAACATTGCCCTGACCCTCTCCATATAACAAGATGCCTTAACATATAAGGGTCTGCTAGCTGCACCATGTCAGTCACAAGCCATTTGGAAGCCAATGGCAGATCCACATGGCCCCAACACAGATGTTTTATCACACACCTGCCCACCACTGCTCTAGACCCGCTACTAAGGAGGCTCCAACTTACTGGCATCTCTGTTCTACACCATTTTTCATGAAACCCAGTCAATCAGCGAATTGTCTGGTATACTCATGATCAGCAAATGGACATCAAAAGGTTCTCCAGTGACACCTGGACATGAAAATTTCAAAAATTCCATGGTATTTATCTAGCCATTGTTCGTGGATGAATTTGGAGGCACTATGATTTTCAATTTATTCAGGAACCATTAAATGTTGAGGAAGCTCATTTTAATGAAAGCACAGGAGAACACACACAGGCAAGTCTTCTCAAAGAGTGGCCAAATGGTCACATGAAGCCAGGCCCATTGAGGTCTACAATGTGAGGTCCATGTGTGTTTTGACTCTCAACTATGGCTGCCAAGTTTGTCAGAATAAAATCATGTGATATCCTTGCTGAGATTCCCCGTGCCTTGTGGAAAGCCTTCCTGGGCACACATCTCAATTCCAAGGGTGACTCTCATGCATGGCCTCCTAAAATCCCAACACAACTCATGGCAATACTTCTCTGAGGTCAGTTTCAGAACTCAGTCTGTAAGGAGAATTACAGCAGAGTTCAAGCCCAGGTGGAGCCAGTCATCATTTCCAACCGTCAAACTAATAACCACAATTAAAACCAAAACACTTCCGCATGGCCGTCATCTTCTTCCATATAGACACTCATTATAACCTCTGACTAGAGGTTTCCATGAGGGGCGCAGCCCAAGACAGTGTCCAAAATAAGCTCCCTTTCCCCTCATTTGCCTAAAGTCGGGGTGGCCTGAACACCTTCCTGTGAACCAGGAGTAATCGAGTAGGCCTTCCGTTAATACTGCTCTGTTTCTCCAATTTGAGGAATACTGACTGTGGGGTTTAGATTCTTTATGTGAATTAGAAACATGAGAAAACCCAAGCACCTATGGGCTTCCCTCTTCAGGGCTTTGAAGAACTCATTTGACCCAAAGGATCCCTATTCTCACTTGATGAAGTTCAGGAACCTTACAGAGGAAGGCGAGAGACTTCATCCACAATGACTGCTCTTTTGGCCATTTTGGGTTTGGATGAAAACATGGGATCCATCAGGTGCTGAGAATCTAACCACAGCCTCACACAGGGCCAAGAGTCTGATTCAGACACATCCATTTCCGAAGCAAATAAGCAAAGAGCCACAGGTGAATCCCATTCATTTCCATTTGAAACTGTTTTCTTCAGGCTTCACAAAGGAGTGGCCTGAGGGAAAGACCTTCCTGAAATTCAGGGCAACAAACAAGAGGTAAACAAAAGGCACAAAGCAGGGTTTCTCCACTGAGACTTTCCTGGTCACACTGATATCTGAGTTTTCTGAGATGCTCGCCATTGCCGTCAGTTATCCAGAACATGGCCATATCACAGAACTTGTAGGTGGTACATATCTTGGACACAAAACCATGAGGCTATTCTGGAGAGTGGCCAGAATTCAGGAAGAAAACAGAAACTTTGGAAGATAGCAGGTGTTACCCTTCGATAAGGCAAGCCACAGTCCATTCATAAATTTGGCAGGATGAATGCCTGGAAGCTTTCTACTAGACAGGACACATCCATTGATGCATTCTCTTTACTAAAGTCTACAATCACGGACAGAGTGGGATGCACAGATATAGAAGCACTTGACTTGTCAAACGACTTACTAGAAACAGTCAACGCCAATCCAAACAAACAGCCTTTCCTATCTATTCTCAGGACATGAGACAAAACCAGAAACACACATTCACACCCACAAAGGCACCTCTTTTGCCCAAGTAGGTCTATGACTATCCGGAGTGTCCTCAGACTGATGGGCCATATTATATTCCCCCAAAATGGCCTCTCCTGTCTCAAATCTGGTCTCCTTGGCCAACTCTGTGAAGTAGTCAGGAGCCATGGGTGAGCCACTACCTGCTTTCTCAGGAAAGTCCCCTCTTCAGAGCTTTCCTGGCATTTGGCCATCCTCACATCAGTAGGAACTAAGAAAGACTGACTCTGTCCTTGGTAAATTGAAACAAGTGAGACCACTGGAACTGGGACTGCGAGTGCCTCTGGGTGTGTCTCTTCCTGGATCACAAGTTCAGAGAGTTCCATCGACAAGGAGGTGAGGTGAGGTCACTTCCTTCCGAAACTGAATGAGGTCACTGCCTTGGCAACCTCTTTGTCCTAGCAGTTACTTCTAAGGGTCCCATGAGATGCAGGCTGCCCCTACTTTCTGTGACACTTTCACAAGTTAGAATGGTATATCAACCATAGGCACCTGTGAACAGCTCTTCACACAGGCCTTGTTTGGTCCATCTTCTCTATATTTAGAGGTTGATTCAGACACATACCTTCATCATGACCAGGTTGTTTGCCATAGAATTTAACTTTTGCTTTCTCATGTCCTTCATAGCTGCCTATATCTTATCCAGGGGTCATTTCTGCATGGACCTTTGATGTTCTCAGCAGGTGGAAGATCCCCTACATTCCAGTATTGTAAGACCAACTCTGTCCCTCCTCTTTTGTAAAGTTAGATTGAGGGAACAGTGTATGTTTAGGGTTAATAACATGTTTTATTTGGGTTAAGAATCTCTCTGCCGGATGAATAATGGTATTGGGAACCTGTGATATTTACAAGAATATATAGCTGAAATATAAGTATAAAAACAGAAACCTAGGTAAGATTTGAAACGAGAAGGGCATTGGGCCCTTGAGTGGGATACTTAGGTTTTAATAATTTTCTGTATATATGTCTCAGATAAATTGAAATACAATGGCTTAGGACCTTATACCTTGGACGATTGATTGTCGAATTGAACATCGAGTCAAAATGCAATAGTCAGTAGGATTAGGAAGATAGTCAGTAGGTTTAGAAATAAGAGTGAGTATAGGATTTGGACCAAAATTTCTTTAGCAATAGGGTCTAGGGTAGACAGTGAATGTATATGTCACCAAATGTGAAGTGTCAGACACAATGATGAACTGGGGAAAATATGTAGGAAAACAGATATCAATTGAGATATTAGGAAATCAGGCAAAGTATAAAGTGAGTGATAGGATTAGACATTTTCAACAGGCTCGAACTATAATATATAATCTTAGGAAGAAACAAATATGTAGTCACCAATAGGATTTACATCTGAGAGCATTTGGCAACCTGGACATTGTTGTTTTAGTAATCCATGCTCACTTTCCATTTAGGGTTTGATACAATCATGATTGTGACCTTTGCTTTTTGTGTCCAGAATATTACTGTGATAAAAAATATATATAAATATATATATAGATAAGGTGATATGAGTAATTCTTCCACCATTTCTGGGAGCAATATTTTGAAGAGGTATAAATTAGTATTGGGGGGACAAAGAGGTGTACACTGTGTCTTTGAATATAGAGATAATGCATTAATAGACCATACTGTGAATAAATAACATAACTGGTTCCAACATTAAATAATGCATTGAACGGAAATGTGAAAATATACAGAAAATCTTTTATTGATATACATACATTTATTCCAACCAGCTATACATCTAATGGTAATATTAATGTTATGGTTTATCTTGAAGAGTGTGTGAGTTTAGCTTCGAAATTGATTATGGAAATCGAAAATGATGTGTTTGGAAAGAAGTCTCATGAAAAGACCAGTCAAGTAACATGGAGGAATACATGTGTTATGAAGCAGGAAGTGACTGAAAGTGAAACAAATTCCTATAAATTTGTGAACTTGTGGATGAAATATATATCTTATGATGTGCAAAAACTGAAGAAATAGTAATGTACCAGTGTTGAATTATAATGAACGTCAAAATAGAAATCATGTCCTATAGGAATCTACTTGCATTGATGTTAAACTGGGTCATTTACTCTAGAAATATTAGGATTTGTAAGCACCATTTATTGAAGTTACTTTTCAGAACTGGGAAACAAATATGTATTTCAGGTGGATGAGTATTTCTGAGAATAATCTTGTGAAAAGTTGATTATAAATCCACATACATGAACATAAATGAATTTACGGAGTTATATAAGACACATATATTTCATATTTTATAAAATGTGAAGAGTGTGAATATATATATATATATATATATATATATATATATATTTGTATATATATATATATTTATATATGTATTTATATATATATATTTATATATATTAAAAAACCACAAAAAATACATTAAAAAGTATCAATATCTATATGCCAATCGTAATTCATCATGTAATATAAATCATACACAGATGCAAAATTATTTATTTTACTAAACATGGATTTATGTATAACATTGTTCTACTAGGAAGCTCACCCATTGTTTGAATTTTCAGTTCCAACAGCGTTTAGGAGGAGAGATCTCTTCTCACAATTTGTTTCTGCCAAGTCAGCCAACTCATAAAAATGTACGTGTGATACCAGGTAGAATTCTATATGTGCATATAAAAATACATGTGCTGAGTAGGCTACAGAGAATGGGAGACAGGAATTCACATATTTGTTAACTTTAAAAACACATGGAGGACTATTTCAATTAAAAATTGACTAGATTTATAAAACCTACCCTTTATCGTGCAAGAGGGAAGTCCTACTATACACCATGCCTTCTCTGAAATGCTTGCATATTCATTCTGCTTGGGTATTTTTCTCCATCATATTAGGATTAGTAGTCATATTATAGTAGGGTATGAATTAGTGTCAGGGATTCAGTATTTCGAATGGAAAAAAAGAAGAATCCAATGTTTATCAAATATGTGCTTCACAAAAAATTTTTCTACTCTCATCCAGAACAATGCCTTGACATTACCTTCGCCCCAAGTAAGACACAATTAGAGGAGAAGAGTTAGAAAATCTTTAAATACATATCTGAAATAGAAAATGCTCAGGAGTTCACAACCTTGGAGATGATAGAACAGTTTCCAAAAATAAGGGACAGTGTAAAAACTCCACAAACATGGAGATTTGCCTGCCTAAAGACGTCTGGAGAAACTGCCTTTAGGTTGGGGACTTGAAATACATGTAGTTGTCAGGAGCTTTAGGTTCCTTTCTAGTGAGACCATCAAAGATGGGTCTTCATCTCTGTGATTTGGAGGACATGGTTATAATTTCCCAATGAACATGAAGCAGCAGTGCTGAATTCTCTTTGTAGTGAGAGCATCAAAGTTGGGTCTGCATCTATGTGACCTGGAGGACATGGATTCTTATTTTACAATGAAAATGAGGCAGCAGTGCTGAATTCTCTCTTTGTATGTAATCTGTGGCCACTGGGGGCTAAGTGTCTCCCCATGTGGACTGTGAAGCCATTTCATCATCCTCCACTTTTCACAGTGTTTCTTGCAGCTGCACTCGGAGTTTGGTACTTGCTTCAGGAAATACAATGCGTTCAACTGGGACACCATGCTGGAGGAAGTTCTGTCAAATGTGGTGGGTCAGGGTCTGCAGGATAATGCACCAACAGGGCTTGTATACCACATAGGTTGCCCCCTTGACCAAAGCAACCTGATTCTGAACATTGCCCTGAAACCTCTCCATATAACAAGATGTCTGTACATATAAGGGTCTGCTAGCTGCACCATGTCAGTCAGAGCGATTTGGAAGCCAATGGCAGATCCACATGACCCCACAACAGATGTTTTATTACACACTTGCTCACCACTGCTCTAGTCCCACTACTAAGAAGGCACCAACTTAATGGCATCTCTGTTCTCCACAATTTTCATGAAATCCAGTCAATCATTGCACTGTCTGGTACAGTCATGATCAGCAACAGGACATCCAAAGGTTCTCCAGTGCCATCTGGTCATTGGAATTTCAAAAATTTTATGGTATTTATCTAGTCAATTTTCAAGGATGAAGTTGGAGGCACTGTGGGTTTCAATTCATTCAGGAATCATTCAATGGTGAGGAAGCTGATTTCAATGAAAGTTTTGGAGAACTCTCACAGGCAAGTCCTCCCAAAGAGTGGCCAAAAGGTCACAAGAATCCAGGCCCACTGAGGTCTACAATTGAGGTCCATGTGTGTTTTGACTAGTAAATATGGCTTCAAAGTCTTTCAGAATAAAATTATGTGATATCTTGGCTGAGATTCCCAGTGCTCTGTGGAAAGCTACCCTGGGCCTAGTTCCCAGATTCCAAGGGCGAATCTCATGTGTGGCCTCCGAAAATCCCAACACAACTCATGGCAATACTTCTTTGATGTCTGATCCAGAACTCAGTCTTTCAGGGGAATGACACCAGAGTTCAAGCCCAGGTGGATCCAGTCATCTCTTCCAACTGCCACACGAGTGACCACAATTTAAACCAAAATACTCCCACATGGCCCTCATCTTATTAAATATAGACACTGATCATAACCTGTGGCTGGAGGTTTCAAAGCGGGACACATCCCAAAAGAGTGTCCAAAAAAATCTCCCTTACCCCTCATTTGCCTAAAGTCAAGGTGGCATGGACACCCTTCCTGTGAACCTGGAGTGATCCAATAGACCTGCCGTTAATACTGCTCTGCTTCTCCAATTTGAGGCCTACTGATTCTCAGCGATAGATTTTTTATGTGATTTGGAGTCATAAGAAAACACAAGCATCTCTTCAGGGCTTCAAAGAACTCATTTGACCCAAATGATCCCTATTCTCACTTGATAGAGGTCAGGGACCTAACAGAGGAAGGCAAGAGACTAATCAACAATGACAGATTTTTGGCCATTTTGCTTTTGATTGCACACATGGAATCTATCTTTAGATTCATCGTGTGCTGAGAATCTAAGCCACAACCTCATACAGGGCCAAGAGGCTGATTCAGACACATCCCTTTCCAAAGCAATTAAGCAAAGAGCCACAGGTTATGCCCATTTATTTTCATTTGAAAACTGTTTTATTCAGGCTTCACAAAGGGGTGGCCTGAGGCAAAGACCTTCCTGAAATTCAGGGCCACAGAACCATAGGTAAGCAAATGAACCAAAGCAGGGTTTCTCCACTGAGAGTTTACTGGTCACACTGATATCTGAGTTTTCTAAGATGTTCCCATTCTCTACAGCTCTCAAGTATATGGACATGTCACATATCTTGGAGATGGTACATATCTTGGACACAAAACCATGAGCCTATACTAGAGAGTGTCCAGAATTCAGGAAGAAAACATTAACTTAGGAAGTTAGTAGGTGTTGCCCATCCATAAGGCACACCACAGTCCATTCATCAATTAGGCAGAATAAATACTGGAGAGTTTTCTACTAGACAGGACACATGCATTGTTGCATTCTCTTGTCTAATGTCTACAAACACAGACACAGTGGGATACACAGACATAGAAACACTAGCCCTGTCAAACGACTTATTAGAAACAGTCCACTCCAATCCAAACAAAGAGCCTTTCCTACCTATTCTCAGAAATTGAGAGAAAACCACAAACTCACACCCACACGCAAAAAGGCACCTCTTTAACACAAGTAGGTCTGTGACTATCCAGAGTGTCCTCTAACTGGTGGGCCATACTATGTTCCCCTGAAATGGCCTGTCCTGTCTGAGATCTGCTCTCCTTTTGCAACTTTGTGAAGTTTTCAGGAGCCAGTGGTGAACCAATACCTGCTTTCTCAGGAAAGGTCCCTCTTCAGAGCTCTTCTGGCATTTGACAATCCTCATATCAGTAGGTACCAAGGAAGACTGACTCTGTCCTTGGTAAATCCAAACAAGTGAGACCACTGGAACTGGGACTGGGACTGGCTCTGGGTGCCTGGCTTCCTGGATCACAAGTCCAGAGATTTCCATCACCAAAGAAGTGAGGTGAGGTCACTTCCTTCAGGAACTGAATGAAGTCACTGCCTTGGCCACCACTTTGTACTTACAGTTGCTTCCAAGGGTCCCATGAGATGGAGGCTGCTCCTACTTCCTGTGACACTTTCATAAGTTAGAATGGTATATCAAGCATAGGCACCTGGGAACAGCTTTCCACGCAGGTATGGTTTGATCAGTCTTCTCTACAATAGGAAAGGAGAGGCTGATTCAGACACATCCCTTCAAACTGACCAGGTTGCTTGCCATGGAATATGACTTTTGATCTCTTAGGTCCTTCATAGCTGCCTGCAACTTCTCCAGGGTATCATTTCTGCCTGGAACTTTGATGTTCTCAGCAGGTGGAAGACCCCCTACATTACTATTGTAAGACAAACTCTGTCCTGTCTCATCTGTAAACTTAGTTTGAGGGAACAGTGTATGTTTAGGGTAATAACAGGTTCGATTTGGGTTAGGAATCATACTGAGGAACAAACAATGGTATTGGGAACTTGCGATATTTACAAGAATATATTGGTGAAATATATGTATGAACACAGAAATCTAGATAAGATTTGAATCCAAGAAGGGCATTGGGCTGTTGATTGGAATACTTAGCTTTGAATTATATTCTGCATAGATGTCTCAGATAAATCAATATACAATGGCTTAAGATCTTGTACCTTGGATGATTGATTGTAGAAGAGATCATCCAGTCAAAAAGGTATAGTTGGTAGGATTAGGAAGATAGTCAGTAGATTTAGAAAAAAAGAGTGAGTATAGGATTTCGACCAAAAGTTCTTTAGCAATAGGATTTCGGATAGAGAGTGAATGTAAATGTCAGCACATGTGAAGAGTCAGTCACAATGATTAACTCGTGAAAATATGTAGGAAAGCAGATATCAATAGAGACATTAGGAAATCAGGCAAAATACAAAGTGAGTGATAGGATTAGTCATTTTCAACAGGGTTGAGGTTCAATATATAATCTTAGGAAGAAACAAATATGTAGTCACAAATAAGATTGATTTGAGAGCATTAGGCAACGTGGACATGGATGTTTTTAGTAAACCATGCTCACATTCCATTTAGGCATTGGTGAAAGGTTAATAAAATAGGTACTTGTCACTTCCTGTTTTTCTGTATGCTTAACAAAACACTGTTGGAAACTTGAGGACTGTTTGCTAATCTTGTTTCCAGAATGTGCTGTCCCCAACTGCCAAACTGCAGAATACACACCCTCACCCGTTTGCACGCAAACCTCCCCCTTGCCCTGACCCATCAATAAACTTCCCTCCCTGCCCTCTCCAAGGAAAGTACATAAGCTCTGCTTAAGCTGTTTTCATTGCTCTCTGCTCTATTCAAGTGACCTCTGAGCCCCAGAAAGCTGGTCTCCCAATAAACCCTTTACTGTTGCATGAGACATTCTCTTGGTGGTCTCTTCCTCTGTCGCTCACCCGATCTTTACATCTGGAGGCACCAGCGAGATCCAGCAGTGGCGGACGAAAGACCCCCAAGGGGCTCCTTTCAGGGTAAGTAAGGTGACTCTTTCTGGTTTCAGGTTTCAGGTTAGGGTTTTGCAAAATCGCTATCGGTGTTGAGCATGAGCTCTCTCTGACGGTGGCTGACAGACGTGTCACAGAGCCACAGGCCACATCCCTGGGGGACGCCCCAGAGGACTCAGGAAATCAAGGAACAATAGTCTCCTCGACTCTGTGATATTTTGTTTCGGATTCGGTATTGCCAGCCCATCAGGTTTTGAGGGCTACTCAGTCCTTGTCTCAGTATTGGACGTCCATTGTCTGTCTTTATTGTCTTGTCTTGTCTGTGTAGTATGTCGTTGCTTTCACTGTTTGTGTATCTCTCATTTTGGGACAGAGCACTTCAACACTTCTCTCCCTGACCCTTGATCACTGGACCAAAGTCTGCTTAAGGGCCCAGAATCTTTCTTTTTCATTAAAACGCTGGACCTGGCAGACTCTCTGTGCCTCAGAATGACACACCTTTGGAGTTGGATGGCCCCCAGAAGGATGTTTCTACTTCCCACTAATTTGAAAAATCAGAGATATTGTCTTTCAGCTGAGGCCACATAGCCATCCAGATCAACAGCCATATATCTTAACTTGGCAGGACCTCTGCAAATCTCCTCCTCCATGAGTGAAGCCTTTCCTTGTCCCTGCCTACGCTCCTACTCCTTCCACCACGATTCTATCTCTCAAACCCTCTGCTCCTCCTCCTCCACCCTCTGTTCTCCCTGAGTCTCAAGATTCTACTGGACTCTCCTCCTCCTTCTTATCCCCTGCCCTTGTCCCCAACCCCCAACAACCTCTAAGTGATTCCCCTGCTGACTCTGCTTCTCTGCCATTGGAGGAAGTTAGGCCGGCCCAGTGCCCTCCAGATGACTCCCCCGCGTCACACACAGCCCCTCCTTTCCTGGAGGAAGCTGGCCCGGCTAAAAGAACTCAAAGAACTCCCTGGGGTTTTCACACTTGCCTACTTGGGATGACTGCCAACAAATCCTAGGGACTCTCTTTACGGCAGAGGAATGAGAGAAAAACCTCCTGGAAGCTAAAAAATATATTCTCGGACCAGATGTGTGACCAACACAACTTCCCAACATAATCAAAGCCAGCTTCCCCTTGAATTGACCCAACTGAAACCCCAACACCTTTGAAGGTAGGGAGCATCTGTCCACTTATTGCCAGGCCCTAATAGTGGGTTTCCAATCGGCCGCTAGGGAACCACCTAATTTGGCCAAGGTAAGAGAGATAATTTAAGGGCCTGATAAATATCCCTCTATGTTTCTAGAGAGAATTATGGAGGCATATAGGAGATTTACTCCTATTGATCCTCAGGCAGAGGATCAAAAGGCATCTGTCATGATGGCCTTCATTGGGCAAGCTGCCCTGGATATTAAAAGAAAGTTACAACTCTTAGAGGGATCACAAGATATGACTTTGGGAGATTTAGTCAGAGAAGCCGAGAAAGTATACTATATGAGAGAAACAAAGAGAAAGAAAGGGAGCAAAGGGAAGATGAGAGATGCAAAAGACAGACTAAGGCATTGACTAAGGTCCTGGTCACAACAATAAATAGGCCAGAAATTAACAAACAGGAAGACAGGAACGGAAACCTGGGCGCACGCCAGAGGCCACCCCTGGCCTCAGATCATTGTGCCTACTGTAAAGAAAAAGGTCACTGGGCCAAAGAGTGCCCTAGAAAAGAGACAGCCACGACAGCCAGCCATTCTGACTCAAAAGGATGACTAAGAACGTCGGGGCTCAGATCCCTTCCCCGAGCTCAGGGTAACTTTTGAAGTGGAGAGGACCCAGGTAAACTTTGAAGTGGATACAGCAGCAGTATACTCAGCCCTTAAGGCCCCACTGGGCACACTATCAAATAAAATGTCTCTAGTTCAAAGTTCTAATGGCAGTAAATATCAGACATAGACAACTAAGAGGACCATGGACATGGGGAAAGGAAAAATCCATCACTCCTTCATAGTAATCCCAGAATGCCTGGCCCCATTAATGGGCAGAGATCTGCTCAGTAAGCTCCAGGCCAAAACAACTTTTAACCCCGAAGGCCCCAAAATGAAATTTCTAAATCCTTCAGAAAAACTCCTATAGTCTTGGCTTTATAAATGTCAGTAGAAGATGAACATCCACTCTTCACACCCCCCAAGACTGCTCAAACAAGCAAGCTACCCCAGAAATGGATAACAGATTACCCAGATACCTGGGCAAAAACGGCTAGGTTAGGCCTAGCCGTGAAACAATCTCCAAGAACAGTGGAGATAAAAACCTCAGCCTCCCCAATCAATGTCAAACAATATCCTCTGAGCAGAAAAGCTAAAGATGGGATAAGGCCCCATATTCAGAAATATCTGGCCTTAGGGTCCTAAGGCCCTGTCAATCGGCCTGGAAGACTCCCCTGCTCCCAGTAAAAAAAGCCAGGAACCGGGGACTATCCCCCGTTCAAGACCTAAGAGAGATTAATAACAGAGTGCAGGACATTCACTCCACGGTAACTAATTCGTACAATCTGCTTATCACTCTGAACCCTAAGCAGAAATGGTATACTGTTCTGGACTTAAAAGATGCTATCTTTTGTTTGCCTCTGCATAAAGATAGTCAGTTGCTGTTTGCTTGCTAGTGGGTAGACCCAGAAACTGGAACGTCTGATCAAGTAACTTGGACTAGACTCCCACAGGGGTTCAAAAACTCTCCCACTCTCTTTGATGAAGCCCTCCACAGAGATCTCAACAACGTCAGAACTACACACCGCAAAGTCACCCAGCTTCAATACGTGGATGACCTGCTACTGGCAGCCAACACCAAGGAAAACTGTGAGTCTGGGACCCAAGCACTATTATATGAGCTTGCTCAACTCGGGTATAGAGCTTCTGCCAAATAGGCCCAAATTTGCCAGCAAGAAGTAATCTTCCTGGGCTATTCCCTTAGGGGCAGTAAACGATGGCTCACTGAGCCCAGAAAACAAATGGTTGTGCAGATACCACCCCCATCTAGCAGCAGACAACACAGAGAGTTTCTTGGGACTACTGGGTTTTGGAGGTTATGGATTTCTGTGTTTGCGTCCTTAACTTCTTCTTTATACCCGCTGTTAAATGGAGATACCCAATTCCAATGGACCCGTGAGCACCAGAACGCTTTTGATAACATCTAACGACACTGGCACTGAATTCCTCAACTTGACTGAGCCAAGCCTGCAATTTCAGAAAGCCCTACACTACGTTAAAAATGTACATTAATTCACACACCTTGGTTCAAAGAAACTGCAGGCATTCCTGAAGGATCAAGAACAGAGTTTTCCACTAACCCACTCACAGCAAAAGGAAATAACTGAACAGGTAACAAAAGTCTGTCCGGTCTGTCAATAGGTTAATGCTTATCTTTCCAAGCTTTCCGCAGGAAAGCACCTATTAGGAACCAGACCAGTACAATTCTGGGAAGTGGAATTTACTGAAATTAAGCCAGCAAGGTATGGACTTAAATATCTCCTAGTCTTTGTAGATATATTTTCAGGATGGATTGAAGCCTTCCCCACAAAAAAAGGCACAATTGGTGGTCAAGAAGATCCTGAAAGATATTTTTCCAAGACACGGCCTGCCTAAGGTAATAGGGTCTGATAATGGCCCGGCGTTCATGGCCCAGGTAAGTCAGGGGTTAGCCAGGACACTGGGGATAAATTGGAAGTTACATTGTGCTTATAGACCCCATAGCTCAGGACAGGTAAAAAAAATAAATAGAACCATTAAAGAGACCTTAACGAAATTAAGCTTAGAGAGCGGCATAAAAGATTGGACTATGCTCCTGCCTTATGCACTGTTTCATGCAAGAAATACTCCCTCTATTTCTTTGTGTAACCTCACCCCCTATGAAATTCTTTATGGAGCCCCTCCTCCAGTAAGGGACCTAACCCCAACTCTAAGACCTAGTGATCCCCTCCACAACCCCTTGTTTGACAGACTTAAAGCTCTTGAAAGAACTCAGCGATACCTGTTGAAACAGCTGGCCACTGCCTACCAACCTGGTGAAGAGGGGACTCCACATCGATATCAAATAAGAGACATCCTCTACATAAGACAACATCAGGTGTCATCCCTGTAACCCCGCTGGACAGGACCATACCAGGTGCTACTTATAAAACCTACAGTGGTAAATGTAGAAGGAATCAATTCCTGCATCCTAATTCTTATCTCAAGCCTGCGCCCTGTCCAGACTCTGGCTGAAAAACTGGAAAAGACTGGAAACCCTTTCAAATTGCATATTCGCCATGTGGATAAGGCTATAGACTCTCACCTTGTCCACCAGTAGTCCTTACCCTCATCAGCCCGTTCATCAGCGATGGCTGATCACAAATCTTACTAGACAAGAAGTATGGTCTATCTCGCATACAGCCCCCTTAGGGACCTGGTGGCCATCTCTCCACCCAGAATTTGTCAGCTGGCTATACGTCTTTCATATTGGGATATCTCTGATGAAGAGGATCCAACTAAAATTCCATTAAATCCCTACTGTACCACAGATAATGGAAACAAACATTATGGATCTAGGGACACGCGAACCAGATGCAGGTTGGCTAGCCTAGAATACTATGTTTGCCCGGCAGACTATCAAAGCCACAAACAGCCATGGCTGTGTGGGGGAAAAGCGGACTTCTTCTGAAAATAATGGGGATGTGAGCATACAGGGGCTGCCTGGTGGAACCCAAACTCCTCATCAAATTCAGTACACAGCATTGGCCATATTACCAATTAGACAACCAAAACTGATGGCCCCCAGAGGGGTCTCCAGATCCTCAAATTCTGTGTGACTTTTTCAACTTCGGCAAGTGTTCAAAAAGATCCATCAATTGGGAATTTCCTTCCAAGGAAATTCCCCTATGTTTATGCCTTTTCCCTCCTTTGCTCACATCCTGAACTATGCTTCTCCAATACATCCTCAACCCCCGCCTTCTGCTCCAGACTCTCTGCAGTCACTCTCACATGAGCAACCTGATTTCTCCCCTCCAATTACTAGATCAAAAACAAAAACCTCCGCTGGATCTCATACCATTGCCTCCTTGCTGAGGTAGCAGGTACTGAGGTACCCTTCCACCCACTCACTCCTCTCTTCTCCTGTCAGTGCACGCACGGGGTCCCACCAGGTCCTCTTACCAGCTAACACAAAGCTCAAACCAGCTGAGGAGTGCCCTAAGACGCCTATCCAAGATGTAATGAAAATGGCCTTTAAAGTTGCTTTGTCATCACTGAAAACAGGTTACAAAGAATTTAAAGTCCCTCAAAGGCTTTTTGGGATACTCACTCCCATCCTCCCCTCTGCTCTACCTGTTCTACTGCTCAAGTTTTATTGCCAGGAAAATCCCAAACCCCTTTCCCATTATTCTTTTATATCTCTTTTTCCTCATTCTCAGAACCACGGAGCTGCTCTCACCCCCCACCTTCCTTGTCTTTCCCTCTGTTCCAATCCCACAGAAAAATCTTAAATGGCCTTCTCCAGAAGCCTTGATCATGGCTGACTTTAGGACTTTCAGCAACAGAGGCCCTATACAAGAGTTCAGTGTAGATAAACTTCCTCTTTTTGTGTTGCTTTGTTCTACTTGGCCACTGGCTGGAAAAATCAGCACTCCTAAGCTAGACACCCCCTTACTATTTTTTCACAAAATATGTGAACAAGGCCTCTGGCGTTGAGCTGGGGCTTCCAGAGATGGCTACATTTCTAAGATAAAGAAGTTACCAACTGGGCTCCATGGTAACAGCTGGCAGGAAGAAAAAAAAAGAAGAAAAAAGCTCTCCCCCTACCAGGTGTCCTTTAAAAGTTAACTTTCCCAGAGCAGAGGAAAAAAAACAGAAACAAAAACTGCTTTTTGTGAACTTCTGCAGACTGTGAATTTCTGAGCCCCTTACATTACATGTTGGGTACAAAATTCTGAAACTACCTAAACTTGGGGTTCAAGGGATTAAAAGATTACAACAGAAGCAATGCCCTCTAAATCTGGTTACAACCAAATAGGACTGTTTCCCTGTCTTCTGTGCTATCTTAGGTGCCTTGCCTTGTCTGTCCTTACAACAGTATAATTCTATATACTTAAACATTGTTTATGTTTTCATAAAATGATCAACATATGGCTGTTGCATGAGACAGTCTCTTGTGGTCTCTTCCTCTGTTTAAGTATGTAATGGTGCAGATGTTTCCCAGAGTCCTCTATCATGACGCAGGATCATTTAAAGTTCCAATAGGGGGGCATACAACCTGGTTCCACCAGGAACCCGTATCCCTCACTTTCTCCATCCTATTAGGAATAGGAGTTGCTGCAGCGGTGGGCACAGGAACCTCTGCCCTAGTCCATGGGACACAACAAATGACCCAATTAGAAGTAGCAATAGACCAAAACTTAAAGATATTAAAAACCTCCATCACAGCTTTACAGGAATCTTTAACCTCTCTCTCTGAAGTTGTTTTACAGAACAGGCGAGGGTTCGACATCCTCTTATTGAGAGAAGGGGCCTTTGTCCTGCATTGAGTGAAGAATGTTGTTATTATGCCGACCATACTGGAGTTGTAAAAGAATCTATGATTAAATTAAGAAGACGCCTTGTAGAGCATCAACAAGAGAGAGAGGCCCCAAAAGGGTGGTTTGAGTCTTGGTTCACAGAGTCCCTCTGGTTAACTACGCATTTATCAGCCCTGGCTGGTCCATTAATAAACCTCATATTATTGCTAACTGTGAGACCCTGTTTGCTCAACCGTGTAGTTTCCTTTTTCCAAGCTCAAATTGGACAAGTTAAACTTATGGTAATAAGAAAACAATATACCACACTAGCAGACATAAAATGTGACACCCCCAATGATCACTTTAATGATTAAAAGTAACCAAAAGAAGAAGTGGGGAATGAAAGGTTAATAAAATAGGTACTTTTCACTTCCAATTTTTTGGTATGCTTAACAAATCATTGTGGATATCTTGAGAACTGTTTGCTAATCTTGTTCCCTGAATGTGCTGTACCAACTGCAAAACTGCAGAATGTACTCCCTCACCTGTTTGCATGCAAACTGACCACTCGCCCTGAGCCATCAATAATCTTCCCTCCCTGCCCTCTCCAAGGAAAGTATATAAGCTCTGCTTAAGCTGTTCTCAGGGCTCTCTGCTCTATTCAAGGGAGCTCTGAGCCCCAGCATGCTGGACCCCCATAAACCCTTGGCTGTTGCATGAGATAGTCTCTTGTAGTCTTTTCCTCTGACACTCGCCTGACCATTACATTGGTAAAATAATAAGTGTGACCTTTGCTTTTCGTGTCCAGAATATTACTGTGATAAAATGTACATGTAGATAAGGTGACTTGAGTATATCTTCCACCATTTCTGGGAGCAATATTTTGAAGATGTACAAATTAGTATTGGGTGTACAAATAGGTGTACCCTGTGACTATGAATATAGAGATAATGCAAGAATAGACCATACTGTGAATAAATAATATAATGGGTTCCAAATTTAAATAATGCATTCAATTTATATCTGAAAATATAAAGGAAATCTTATATTGATACACATACATTCATTCCAACCACTGATACATCTAAAGGTAATATTAGATTTATGGTTTATCATGAAGAGTCTGTGAGTTTTGCTTCAAAACTGATTATGGAAATTTAAAATAATGTGTTTGGAAAGAAGTCTCATGAAAAGACCATTCAAGAAACACGGAGGAATCCATGTGCTCTGAAGCAGGAAGTGATTGAAAGTGAAACAAATGCCTATAAGTTTGCTAACTGGTGGATGAAATATATATCCTATGATGTGCATAAATTGAAGAAATAGTAATGTACCAGTGTTGAATAAAAATGAACATTAAAATACACAACATGTCCCATAGGAATCTACTTGCATTGAGGTTAAACTGGGTCAGTTACTGTATAAATATTAGTATTTGTATGCAACATTAACTGAAGTTAGTTTTCAGTACTGGAAGCAAATATGTATTTCAGGTGAATGAATATTTCTGAGAATAATCTTGTGAAAAGTTCATTATAAATCCATATACATGAATATGAATGAATTTACGGAGTGGGTATAAGACACATATATTTCATATTTTGAAAAATCTGGAGAATATATATATATATATATATATATATATATATATATATATATATATATATATACTTCTTGTGTGTGTGTGTGTGTGTATACATATATATATATATACACACACACACACACAAACACACACACAGAGATATTAAAAAGAGCAATATATATGCCAATCGAAATTCACCACGAAATATATACTATCCACAGATCCAAAAATATTCTTTTTACTGATCATGGATTTACGTATAGTGTTATTCAACTAGGAAGCTAACCCATAGGTTGAATTTTCAGTTCCAACACTGTTTAGGAGCAGTGATCTCTTCTCACAATTTGTATCTGCCAAGTCAGCCACCTCACAAGTATGCATGTTTCATACCAGGAAGGATTCTATATGTGCATATAAATATACATGTGCTGAATAAGCTACAGAGAAACGGAGACAAGAATTCACATATTTCTTAACTTAAAAACACATGGAGACCTATTCCAACAAAAAATTGACTAGATATATAACTCCTACCCTATGAAATGCAAAAGGAAAGTCCAAATATACACCATGCCTCCTCTGATCTGCTTGTATTCCTATTCTGTTTGGGTTATTTTTCTCCCTCATATTAGGATTAGTAGTCAGAGTCTAGTAGGGTATGTGTTAGTGTCAGGGTTTCAGTATTTCGAATGGAAAATTAGATAAGGAATCCAATGTGTATGCAATATGTGCTACACAAAATTATTCCCACTCTCATCCAGAACAATGACTTGACATTACCTGTGTGGGTAAACACTCCACAAACATGGAGCTCTGTTGGCCTATAGACTTTTTGAGAAACTGCCTCCAAGGTTGGGCACTTGAAATATATGCTATTCTCAGGAGCATTAGCTTCCTTTCTAGTTAGACCATCAAAGCTGGGTCTGCATCTATGTGACCTGGAGGACATGGTTTCTTATTTTACATTGAACTTGAGGCAGCATTGCTGAATTCTCTCTTTGTAGGTAAACTGGTGCCACTGGAGGCTAAGTTTCTTCCCATGTGGACTGTGAAGCTATTTGGAATTCCTCCACTTTTCGTGGTTTTTATTGGTGCTACACTGGGACTTTGGTATTCGCTTCATGAAATACAACAAGTTCAACTGGGAGACAGTGCTGGAGGGAGTTCTGTCATGTGTGGTGGGTCAGGATCTGCAGGAGAAAGCACCAACCAGGCTTCTATCCAACATAGCTTGCCCCCTTGTCCATAGCAACCTGATTCTGAAAATTGCCCTGAAATCTCTCCAAATAACAAGATGCCTTTACATATAAGGGTCTGCTGGCTGCACCATGTCAGTCCCAAGCCATTTAAAAGCCAATAGCACATTCACATGGCCCCACCACAAATGCTTTATCACACACTTGCACACCACTGCAATAGGCCCACTACTCAGCAGGCTCCAACTTACTGGCATCTCTGTTCTACACCATTTAAATGAAACACAGTCAATCAACGCTTTTGCTGGAACACTCAAGATCAGCAGCAGGACATCCAAAGGTTCTCAAGTGCCACCTGGTCATGGGAATTTAAAACATTTCATGGTATATATCTTCCCCGTTTTTCAAGGATGAAGTTGGAGGCACTGTGGGTTCAAATCATTCAGGGACCATTAAGTGTTGAGGAAGCTAATTTCAATGAAAGCTCTGGAGGACTCTCATAGGCAAGGCTTCCCAAAGAGTGGCCAAAGGTCACATGAAGCCAGGTACATTGAGTTCTACAATGTAAGGTCCATGTGTGTTTTGACTTTCAACTATGGCTGCCAATTATTTCAGAATAAATCATGTGATATCCTGGATGAGATACCCAGTGCTCTGTGGAAAGCCACCCTGGGCCTAGATCTCAGTTTCCAAGGGTGACTCTCATGCGTGGCCTGCTAAAATCCCAACAAAATTCATGACAATACTTCTCTGAGTTCAGTACCAGAACTCATTTTCTAAGGAGAATCACTCCACAGTTCAAGCCCAGATGGACACAGTCATCTCATTCAACTGCCACGCAAATGACCACAATTAAAACCAAAACACTCCTTCATCGCCCTCATATTCTTCCACATAGACACTCATCATTACCTATGGCTGGAGTTTTCCATGAGGGGTGCAGCCCAAGACAGTGTCCAAAATAAGGTCCCTTTCCCCTCATTTGGCTAAAGTCATGGTGGGCTGGACACCCTTTCTGTGAACCAGGAGTGGTCAAATAGGCTTGCCTTTAATACTGCTCTGCTTCTCCAATTTGAGGCCTAATGACTGTCAGGTATAGATTCTTAATGTGATATGGAGTCATGAGAAAACCCAAGCACCTATGGGCTAGCCTCTGCAGGGCTTTGAAGAGCTCATTTGAAAGAAAGGATCCCTATTCTCACTTGATGGAGATCAGTAACCTAACAGAGGAAGGCAAGAGACTTCATCCACAATGACTGAACTTTTTGCTATTTTGGTTTTGGATGTACACATGGGATCATGCTTTGGATCCATCAGGTGCTGAGAATCTAATCCACGGCCTAACACAGGGCCAAAAACCTGATTTAGACAAGTCCCTTTCCAATGCAATTAAGCAAAGAGCCACAGGTGATGCCTATTCAATTCCATTTAAAAACTGTTTTCTTCACGCTTCACAAAGTGGTGGCTTGAGGCAAAAACCTTCCTGAGATTCACGGCAACAGAACAATAGATAAGCAAAAGGCCCAAAGCAGTGTTTCTCCACTGATATTTTCCTGGTCACACTGATATCTGAGATTTCTGAGATGCTCCCCATTCCCTTCAGCTATCCAGTGCACGGCCATGTCCCAGAGCTTGGAGGTGGTACATATCTTGCACACAAAACCATGAGCCTATTTTGGAGAGTGGCCAGAATTCCTGATGAAAACAGGGACTTAGGAAGGAAGTAGGTGTTGCCCATCCCTAAGGAAAGTGACAGTCCATTCATAAATAGGGTAGGATGAATGCTGGGAAGCTTTCTACTAGACAGGACACATCCGTGATGCATTCTCTTTTCTAATGTCTACAACGAAGGACACAGTGGGATACACAGATATAGAAACACTCACCGTGTCATAAGTCATACTAGAATTTGTCCACTCCAAACCAAACAAACCGCCTTTCTTACCTATTCTCAGAACATGAGACAAAACCACAAACTCACACCCACACCCACAAAGGCACCACCTTCGCCCTAGTATGTCTGTGACTATCCAGAGTGTCCTATGACTGGTGGGCCCTACTATGTTTTCCTGAAATGGCCTGTCCTGTCTCGGGTCTGGTCTCCTTGGCCAACACTGTGAAGTTGTCTGGAGCCAGCGGTTAGCCACTACCTGCTTTCTCAGTAAAGGCCCCTCTTCAGAGCTCTTCTGGCTTTTTCCATCCTCACATCAGCAGGTACCAAGAAAGACTGACTCTTTCCTTGGTAAATCCAAACAAGTGAGTCCACTGGGACTAGTACTGCAACTGGCTCTGAGTGCCTGGCTTCCTGGATCCCAAGTTCAGAGAGTTCCATCACCAAGGAAGAGATGTAGGTCACTTCCTTAAGGAACTGAATGAGCTAACTGCCTTGGCAACCACTTGGTCCTAAGAGTTGCTTCCAAGTGTCCCATGAGATGGAGGCTGCCCCTACTTACTGTGACACTTTCACAAGTTAGAATGGTATATCAACCATAGGCACCAGGGAACAGCTCTCCAAACAGGCCTGGTTTGGTCCATCTTCTCTATATTAAGAACAGAGAGACTGATACAGACAAAACCCTTCATCCTGACAAGGTTGTTTGCCATTGAAGATGACTTTTGCTCTCTCAGGTCCTTCATAGCTGCCTACAACTTCTCCAGAGTTCATTTCTACATGGATCTTTGAGTTTCTCAGCATGTGGAAGATCTCCTACATTCCTGTATTGAAAGACCAACTCTGGGCCTGCTCTTCTGTAAAGATAGATTGAGGGAACAGTGTATGGTTAGGGTTAATAACAGGTTCGATTTGGGTTAGGAATCATTCTGCGTGATGACTAATAGTATTGGGAATCTTCAATATTTACAAGAATATATAGGTGAAATATAAGTATGAAAATATAAATCTAGGTAATATTTGAAGCCTAGAAGTGCATTGGGCCCATGATTGGTATACTTAGCTTTGAATTACATTCTGCACAGATGTCTCAGATAAATCGATATAAAATGGGATAGGACCTTCTACCTTGGATGATTGAATGTCGAAGAGAACATCCAGTCAAAAAGGCATAGTCGGTAGGATTAGGAAGATAGCCTGTAGGTTTAGAAAAAAGAGTGATTATGGCATTTGGACAAAAGTTCTTTAGCAATAGATTTTTGGGTAGTGAGTGAATGTCAGTGTCAGCACACGCGAAGGGTCAGTCACAATGATGAACTGGGGAAAATAAGTAGGAAAGCAGATATCAATAGAGACATTAGGAAATCAGGCAAAGTATAATGTAAGAGGGTTAGACATTTTCAACATGGTTGAGGTTGAATATATAATCTTAGGAAGAAAGACATATGTTGCCTCCAATATGATTAACATTTGAGAGCATTAGGCAACCTGGACATGGTTGTTTTCAGTAATCCATGCTCACTTTCCATTTTGCTTAGGTAAAAGGTTAATTAAATAGGCACTTGTCACTTCCTGTTTTTCTGTATGCTTAACAAACCACTGTTGAAATCTTGAGAACTGTTTGCTATTTTGTTCCCAGAATGTGCTGTCCCCAACTGCCAAACTGCAGAATATACTCCCTCACCCGGGTGCACGCAAACCGCACACTTGCCCTGACCAATCAATTAATTTCCCTTTCTGCCCTCTCCAAGAAAAGTATGTAAGCTCTGTTAAAGCTGTTCTCAGAGCTTTCTGCTCTATTTAAGTGAGCTCTGAGCCCCAGCATGCTGGACCCCCAATAACCTCTTTGCTGTGGCCGAGTGAAAATTGTATACTGTTCTGTACTTAAAAGATGCTTTCTTTTGCTTGCCTCTGCATAAAGATAGTCAGTTGCTGTTTGCTTTCGAGTAGGTAGACCCAGAAACCAGAACGTCTTTTCAACTAACTTGGACTAGACTCCCACAGGGGTTCAAAAACTCCCCCACTCTCTTTGATGAAGCCCTTCACAGACATCTCTACAACTTCAGAACTACGCACCCCGAAGTCATTCTGCTTCAATATGTGGATGTCCAGCTACTGGCAGCCAACACCAAAGAAAACTGTGAGTCTGAGACCCAAGCACTATTATCTGAGCTTGCTCAACTCGGGTAGAGAGCTTCGGACAAAAAGGCCCAAATTTGCCAGCAAGAAGTAATCTTCCTGGGGTATTCTCTTAGGCACGGTAAATGATGGCTCACTGAGCCCAGGAAACAAACCGTTGTGCAGATACCACCCCCATTTAACAGGAGACAACATAGAGAGTTTCTTGGGACTGCTGGCTTTAGCAGGTTATGGACCTGGGTTTGTGTTCTTGGCTGCTCCTTTATACCCGCTGTTAAATGAGAATGCCCAATTCCAATGGACCCTTGAGCACCAGCAAGCTTTTGATAACATCTAAGAACACTGACAATGAACTCCTCAACTTCAGTGAGCCCAGCCTGCAATTTCAGAAAGCCCTACACTATGTTAAAAATGTACATCAACTCAATCAACTTGGTTCAAAAAAAACTGCAGGCATTACTGTAGGATCAAGAACAGAGTTTTAGACTAACTCACTCACAGTGAAAGGAAATAATTGAATGGGTAACAAAAGCCTGTCAGTTCTGTCAATTGGTTAATGCTTACCCTTCCAAGCTTCCTACAGGAAAGCACCTATGAGGAACCAGACCAGGACAATCTGGGAAGTGAACGTTACTGAAATTAAGCCAGCAAGGTATGGGCTTAAATATCTCCTAGTCTTTGTAGATACATTTTCAGGATGGATTGAAGCCATTCCCACCAAAAAAAAAAAAATAAAAGAAAACCGGCACAAATTGTGGTCAAGAAGATCCTGAAAGATATTTATCAAAGACACGGCCTGCCTAATGTAACATGGTCTGATAATTGAAGACCCTTCATGGGCCAGGTTAATCAGGGGTTAGCCAGGACCCTGGGGATTAATTGGAAGTTAAATTGTGTTTATAGACCCCAGAGATCAGGACACGTAAAAAAAATAAATAAAACCATTAAAGAGACCTTAACGAAATTAAGCTTAGAGACCGGCATAAAAGATTAGACTATGCTCCTGCCTTATGCACTATTTCATCAAGAAATACTCCCTTTGTTTCTTTGTGTTACCTCACCCCCTATGAAATTCTCTATGGGGCCCCTCCTCCACTAAGAGACCTAACCCCGACTCTAAGACCTAAGGATCCCTTCCACACACCCTTGCTTGACAGACTTAAATCTCTTGTAAGAACTCAGATATACCTGTGGAAACAGCTGGCTACTGCCTTCCAACCTGGGGACGAGGGGAATCCACATTGATATCAAGAAAGAGACTTCCTCTACATAAGATGACATCAGGTGTCATCCCTGGAACCCCGCTGGAAAGGACCATTCCAGGTGCTACTTATAGCACCTACAGCAGTAAAAGTAGAGGGAATCACTTCCTGCATCCATGCGTCTCATCTCAAGCCTGTGCCATGTCCAGACTCTGGCTGGAAACTGGAAAAGACTGTTAACCCTTTCAAATTGCATATTCGCCACGTGGGTAAGGCTATAGACTCTCTCCTTGGCCACCCGTAGTCCTAACGCTCATCAGCCCCTACTGCAGCGATGGCTGATCACAAATCCTACTAGATAAGAAGTATGGTCTCTCTTGCATACAGCCCACTTAGGGACCTGGAGGCCATCTCTCCACCCAGACATTTGCCAGCTGGCTATAGGTCTTTCCTATTAGAATATCCCTGATGAAGAGGATCCCATTAAAATTCCATTAAATCCTTTCCGTACCATAGATAATGGAAACAAACATTATGGTTGTAGGGACAGGCAAGCCAGATGCAGGTTGGCTAGCCTATATTACTATGTTTGCCCGGCAGACTATCAAAGCCACAAACCGCCACGGCTGTGTGGGGGAAAAGCCGACTTCTTCTGTAAGTCATGGGGATTTGAGCATACAGGGGCTGCCTGGTGGAACCCAAAATCCTCATCAAATTCAGTACACAGCATTGGCCATATTACCACTTAGACAACCCAAATTGATGGCCAACAGAGGAGTCTCTAGATCCTCAAATTCTGTGTAACCTTTTTAACTTCTGCAAGTGCTCAAAAGGGTGAAAGGAAATTCCCCTATGTGAAGGCCTTTTTCCTCTTTCACTCACATCCTGAACTATGCTTCTCCAATAGTTCCTCAAACTCAGCCTTCTGCTCCAGACTCTCTGCTGTAAGTCCCACCTCAGCAAACCTGATTTCTCTTCTCCAATTACTAGATCAAAAACCGAAACCTCCGCTGGTTCTCAGAGCATTGCCCCCTTGCTGAGGTAGCAGGTACTGAGGTACCCATCCACCCACTCACTTCTCTCTTTTCCTGTCAGTGCCCACACAGGGTCCCACCAGGTCCTCTTACCACCTAACCCAAAGCTCAAACCAGATTAGGAGAGCCCTCAGACCCCTATCGAAGATGTAATGAAAATGGCCTTTAAAGTTGCTTTGTCATCACTCAAAACAGGTTACTAAATTTTAAAGTCCCTCACAGGCTTTTTGGGATACTCACTCCCGTCTTCCTTTCTGCTCTACCGTTTCTACTGCTCAATTTATTTTGCTAGGAAAATCCCAAAATCCTTTCCCATTATTCTTTTACATCTCTCCTTCCTTATTCTCAGATCCACGGAGCTGCTCTCACCTCCCGCCTTCCCCATCTTCCCCCTCTGTACCAGGCCCTCAGAAAAATCTTCACTGAACTTCTCCAGAAGTCTTCACCATGGCTGACTTTAGGACTTTCAGCAAAAGAGTCTCTATAAATGAGTTCAGTGTAGATTAAGTTCCTCTTATTCTGTTGCCCTGTTCTACTTGCCTACTGGCTGGAAAAATCAGCACTCCTAAGCTAGACACCCCCTTAATAGTTTTTCACAGAATATGTGAACAAGGCCTCTGGCCTTGAGCTGGGGCTTCACAGAGATGGCTACATTTCTAAGATAAAAAGTTACAAACTGGGCTCCATGGTAACAGTTGGCAGGGGGATAAAAGAAAAGGAAAAAAAAAAGCTCTCTTCCTCCCAGGTGTCCTTGAAAAGTTAACTTGCCCACAATAGAGGAAAAAACAGAAAAAAAAAAAAAAGCTTCGTTTTGTGAATTTCTGCAGACTGTGAACTTCTGAGTCCCTTCTCTTTCATGATGGGTACAAAATTCTAAAACTACCTAAAATTGGGGTTCAGGGAGTTAATTGATTACAACAGAAGCAATGCCCTCTGAATCCGGTTGCAACCAAATAGGACTGTTTCCCTGTCTTTGGTGCTATCTTAGGTGCCGTGCCTTGTCCGTCCCTACAACAGTATAATTCTATATACTTAAACGTTGTTTATGTTTTCATGAAATGGTCAACAGATGTGATTAATTGTGTAATGGTGAAGATGTGTCCCAGATTGCTCTATAATGACCAAGGTTCATTTGAAGTTCAAACAGGGGGGCATACAACCCGGTTCCACTGGGAACATATATCCCTCACTTTAGCCATCATATTAGGAATTGGAGTTGTGACAGGGGTAGTAACAGGAACCACTGCCCTGCTCCATGGTACACAACAAATGACCCAAATAGAAGCAGCAAGAGACCAAAACTTAAAGATAATAGAAACCTCCATCACAGCTTTGAAGGAATCTTTAACATCTCTCTCTGAAGTTGTTTTACACTCAAGTTGAGGGTTGGACCTCCCCTCCATGAGAGAAGGGGGCCTTTGTGCTGCATTGATGTAATAATGTTGTTTTGATGCCGACCATACTGAGGTTGTAAAAAAAAACCTATGAGTAAAATAAAAGGATGCCTTGAAAAGCGTCAACGAGAGAGAGAGGCCCCAAAAGGGTGGTTTGAGTCTTGGTTCACACAGTCCCCCTGGTTATCTACGCTTTTATCAACCCTGGCCTGTCCAATAATAATCCTCATATTATTGCTAACTATAAAACCCTGTTTGCTCAACCATGTAAGTTCTTTTCTCCAAGCTCAAATTGGACAAGTTAAACTTATGGTAATACCCCACTAGCAGACATAGAATGTGACATGCCCCAATACTCACCTTTATGATTAAAAGTAGCAAGAAGAAGAAGTGGGGAATAAAAGGTTAATAAAAAAGGTACTTGTAACTTCCTGTTTTTCTGTATGCTTAACAAAACACTGTTGAAATCTTGAGAACTGTTTGTAATCTTGTTCCCAGATTGTGCTGTCCCCAACTGCCAAATTGCAGAATGTATTCCCTCACCCAGTTTCACACTAACCGCCCACTCGCTCTGACCCATCAAAAAATTTCTGTCCCTGCCCTCTCCAAGGAAAGTATATAAGCTCTGCTTAAGCTGTTCTCAGGGCTCTCTGCTCTATTCATGTGAGTATATTCAGAAGGAGTATAAAGTGAGTGACAGGATTAGACATTTTCAACAGGCTTGAGGTTGAATACATAATCTTAGGAAGAAACAAATATGTAGTCACCAATAGGATTTATATTTGAGAGCATTAGACAAAGGTGAAATGGATGTTTTAGGAATCCATGCTCACTTTCCACTTAGGATATGGTGCAATCATAAGTGTGAACTTTGCATTTGTGTCCAGAATATTACTGTGACAAAATGTATGTGTAGATCAGGTGCATGAGTATTTCTTCCACCATTTCTGGGAGCAATATTTGAAGACTATAAATTATTATTGGGTGTGCAAATAGATGTACCCTGTGTTTATGAAAATAGAGATAATGCATGAATAGACCATACTGTGAATAAGTAATGTAACTGGTTCCAACTTTAAATAATGGATTGAATTCACATCTGAAATTATACAGGGAATCTTATATTGATATACAATCATTCATTCCAACCAGTAATACACCTAATGGTAATATTAGGGTTATGGTTTATCATGATGTGTGTGAGTTTTGCTTCAAAAGTGATTATGGAAATTGAAAATAATGTGTTTGGAAAGAAGTCTCATGAAAAGACCAGTCAAGAAACCTGGAGGAATGCATGTGTTCTGAAGCAGGAAGTGATTGAAAGTGAAACAAATGCATATAAATTTGTGAACTTGTGGATGAAATATATATATTATGAAGTCCAAAAACTGAAGAAATATTAATGTACCAGTGTTGAATGAAATTGAAAGTCAAAAGACTCATCATGTCCCATAGGAATTCACTTGCATTGATGTTAAACTGGGTCAGTTACTGTAGAAATATTGATATTTGTAACCACCATTCGCTGTAGTGAGTTTTCTGTTATAGAAAACAAATATGTATTTCAAGTGGATGAATATTTCTGAGATAAATCTTGTGAGAAGTTGACTATTAATCCACATACATGAAAAAGAATGAATTTTGAGAGTGTATATAAGACACATGTAATTCATATTTTGAAATATTTTTAGAGTGTATATATATATATATGTGTTTATATATATATATATATATATATATATATAAACACACACACACACACACACACATACATCACATACATACACACAAAATACACACAGACATTAAATAGTAGCAATATATATGAAAAACGTAATTCATCATAAAATATATACCAACCACAGATGGAAAAATAATGTTTATTTTACTGAAAATGGATTTATGTATAATGTTCTACTAGGAAGCTCACCCATAGGTTGAATTTTTAGTTCCAACAGCGTTTACGAGAAGTGATCTCTTCTCACAATTTGTATCTGCCAAGTCAGGCACCTCACACAAATGTACGTGTGATACCAGGTAGGATTCTATATGTGCATATAAAAATACACGTGCGGAATAGGCTAGAGAGAAAGGGAGTCAGGAATTGACATATTTGTTCATTTTTAAAACACATGGAGAAATATTTTAATAAAAAATTCACTAGATTTATAACACCTACCCTTTATCTTGCAAAAGGCAATTCTAGTATACACCATGCCTCCTCTGAAATGCTTGTATTTCAATTCTATTTGGGTTATTTTTCTCCATCATATTAGTATTAGTAGTTAGAATCTAGTAAGCTATGGGTTAGTGTCAGGGATTCAGTATTTCGAATGGAAAATTGGAAAATGAATCCAATGTATATGCAAATATGTGCTGCACAATAATCTTCCCACTCTCATCCAGAATAATGTCTTGACATTACCTTGGCCTCAAGTAAGACACAATTAGAGGAGAAGAGTTAGAAAATCTGTGAATACATATCTGGATTGGAAAATGCTCAGTAGTTCACAACCTTGGAGGTTGTAGAGGAGTTTCCAAAAGTAAGGGACACGGTTGATACACCCAACCTAAGCTTTTATTAAAATTAGGAGCCATCTTTCCACAAAACCATGAAAAGATAATTTTGGCTTTAGTATAAATTACTGCAAATTCTGAACCTGCTTGAAATGCCTGCCCGTGCCTTGAACTCCCTCATGCCTAGCTCTCTGACCAGATCGCAGCCCTCTCTGAAACTTCAGTGACACCTCATAAATAATGGCCTTCCCTGACCATACAACGACCCTCTCTGAGGCTCTAATGGTCCTCATAATTTCTGATTCTAGGGCCAGCAAAAAAAAATGTAAACAAAAATTAGTGTGATGCTTATCAAAATTCTGTTTTCTGTAACGCCCCTTTTGTGTAACTTTCTGGGCTATAAAGCTGGGCTGTAGGAGAGGTGGGTTTGCTGTCTTGTTTCCACTATTTTGAGAGGAAGATGCAGCCCGGCCACTGAAAATAATAAGCTTGTCTTAATTTGACTTTAATTGGAGTCAGTGGTCTTTTCTTGAATCGTGGTCTAACATTTTGTAGTTCCGCAGTGAGATGAACCTGCCCCAACAGATCACAAGACCAGACTGCTGGAAATTCTGAAGCTGGCCTTCCCTCCAGGGCTCCGTCCTGGAGAGGCAAGTTCCAAGGCCTTGGAGTGAGCTTTTGGTCCGGGGAGAACTGCAGTGAACCACCGCACTAAAACAATTAGCAAGCTCATGGTGGAGGAGGCCTCCATTGGTAAGTAGCACCTATATAACATTTGATATCCGGTAAAGGGAGATCTCTTCTGATGACAGAGAGGTGGCCTGGGGAGGCACACATATACTCCTGTCTGGGACAGTAACGAGAATCATTCTGTCCTCTGTTCTATTCTGTAGTGAATTCCTCTGAAAGGGTAGAGAGGTGCCAACAGACACACAGAAGTTCCTATCCCGGAGCATTAGCAAGATGTTCCATTGCTCCTCTGTTTTTCTGTTTCTGCGCCGAGTTTCTGTTTTTTTTGTGTTTTTTTTTCTGTGTTCTACATGTTTTTTGTTTGTTTGTTTTTGTGTGTTTTGTTGTGTGATTTCTGTGGAAAAAACTTAAGGATATTGGACATGAAAATGGGTAATAAAGCATGTAAGACTGACATCCCTTTGAACTGTGTTTTAAAGAACTGTGATGAACTTTACCCCCCTTTGTTAAGCAGGATAAGAGAAGCCACTAGCTGGCTGCCTGGAGCACACACACTGCACAGGGCAATGCCTGCTGAGGACGTAAGAACTGAGTATCTCCCAGGTTAACAATTGAAACTCCTTTAAAACCCCTTGTCCCTTCAGACAAAGTGAGTTACAACCTTTGGGCAGAGACCCCTGTGTTTTTCCTTTGTTAGCAAAGCAGTAAAACTCCCTTTTTCTTTTTCTCAAACCCTGTCCTCATTATTAAATTGGCATGAATTGACTTCAAATTCAGGAAGTGAACTTTAAGTTACAAATTTTGGTACCCCCCACCGCCCCGGAAATTTTTGAGAGCTGACTACTGAAATGTTAGGAGATGGAGCGTGCTTGGGGTGGAACGAAACCAGAAGAGCTAATCCTGTAAGTATAAGGAGGGACTGAGCGACTCCCAGCACCTGCCAAAGCCCTGTTTTTTCAGAGAATTACCTCCTTCCTTCCCTGCACTGTAAGGATTATGCCACCTCTGTTTTTTTAAAAAAGAGAAAAAGAAAAAGGGGACACTAAATGCAGTAAAGTAACCATGGAGACCCTTGATATTACATTTCAGGTTGTCCCTCTGTGAAAACATCTAGTTCCCTTGTGGGGACATCTATGGTTCCACTGGTGTAGTTGATTTTTCTCTTATCTGCTCTGTTTTAAAGGCTTCTGTCTGTCAGCCATATTCTGGAGCTCCTTTCTGTCTGTCTTGTGTCTTTTTTTCTGGCCCTTTAAGACATGTGCAATGATATGTTGATATTATAAATTGTTTCTTGGGAATGATCTTAGCTGAATGTGTGTCTAAATGATGATGTTTTATTGTAACAATCTGGTATCTGAATGGGTTTTTAAAGCATTGCACAATCTTGCAGTTAAAAGTCGGGTTTAGGTAATTGTTTAGTTTATGATTTCAGATAATTCATGTCAGAGAACTTAAATACTTAGGATGGAAAACTAAACAACACAACTTCCAAGTTGGCAAGTAACTTCCCAATCATTCAGGCTATTTTTCACCAATTTTGAACTGGGTAGCCTGGGAAAATGTCACTGTGTGTAGCAGTGCATTAAATTGGACAAGGATAGTAAATCATAGTATGGTATCTGTTGACAAAAAAAGATGTAAAGATATAAAATTTTGTGAATTGTATCTTAAACTTGTATGATAATTTTCAACATCCAAACCTGAATATTATGGTTGTAATGCCTTAGGCCTGAGGTGTCTGCTCAGATTAGCAGCTTTTCCCTGTTCCTTCTGGACCTCAGCCAGGACTTATGTTGAAATGCAAATGAAAGAAGCCTGCTAACTTAGTAGGAGACTGATCTGAGGCCTAAGAGAAAAAAAAGTTAAATTGTATGGTATTTACTAATTAATTACCAGTCATTTTTTCTAGAACTCTTATTTTTTTCCTTAGATTCTTTATTTTTTTTTGAGCTCATGATTTTGATCCTACAGACCTAGGTTAATGTTTTTCTGATCAGTTCTATCTTTGACCAACTGTGGAGTTTTTGAAACATTGCAATGGATATTTCACCTGTGAAAAGCTACAAGACCTTTACTATTATTATGTGTACACACTGTCATTATGTGTTGTATATCTATATATACATATTTCCGTATATCATATATATGATACACAAATTAACATATATAAAGTGCACTCATAAAAACAACGCTCATAAAAACAAATTTTACAAAGTGGATCTAAAGATCTTTAATTCACGTGATTTAAATTGTTGAATTTAAATTGGATAAACAGATAAAAATAAATGTCTTTAAAACTCAGCTTACAAGTTTTTCTAGGTGTTCAAAAATCTAATAAAATATTAATGTCTACAAGAATTCTAATATGACTTGGTTCTAGGACTTTTCCTTCAACAAAAAAAAAAATGGTTTACAATCTTCAATACATTTGTCTAATATTTTGATAAATAAGTAAAGTAAATTTGATATGGGATTACTCATTCATGAGTACTTTTGTTAGATATCTGATTGATTTACTAAGGTCTGTAGAAGTGTGTAATAAAGTCTGTATAAGACTGTAAAAATCAGTCATGTGTTAAAGAGACAAAAATTTCTGAAAACATAAGTTTACCCATAACATTGTGTTTTATTAAGTTTTATTTTTTCTAGAGCAAGCAACCATAAAAATTAAACAACTGATTAAATAAGAACTGTTATTTTAGAGCCCTGTACTGCCATTTCTTTAAAAGCTAAACTTGCTTAATGTAGAAACATCAATGTAATTGTGATGCTATTAATGTGCTCCTATCTTTCAGGTATACAAGTCTGTAAGGTAGAAACTTTAAAAGAGCATTATACCAAGCTGGTGTTCTGAAGTTGTATAGTAAAAAAATATATTGGGCATTCATTTACCTGTTTTCAATAAGATATGTAAAGTTTTATGTTACTTTTTACATTGGGGAACAATTTAAATGTATTTTTATGTTAATGAGAGCCTTATCTATGCAAAGGTTAAAAACTTTCAGTGTTTATTAAATTCATGTATTAAATGTGATATCCTATGGTGTTAGCTAATGCTCATGTGACCTCAAACAATTTATATAAAATTTGTAAAATGATATTTAAAAAAACAAAGTTCATCTTTAGAACTAAAACACTTAATATTTATAAAGAGCCCTGCCTTACTTGAGATAAGGCTCTGTGTCCCATATTACTACATGTGAGAATGACTACGAAAGCTGTAGGTAAGATTATGTTTCATTTAAAGTTATGTTCAAAAGTTGTTTTGTTTTCTGTTAAGATTACTAGGATCTCAAACAGGGGATATAATGTATAACTCAGCTAAAAAATTCAGGGGAGCTATTACACGAACTAAGTATTTTTACACTTGTTAAAAAATTTTATTTTGTAATTTCCTTATAAGTGATCTAAAGATTCCCTGTTAGTGTTTTACAGAAGTGTTGCTTTAAGAACACAGCATGGGTTAATTTAAGATAATAAGTCATCACCTACAAGACACCTACAATACAGATCCCAATTAATAAAAAGATAAATAATTATAAAGTTATAGACATTAAACCCCATTACTCTTAATATAAGGCTGTTAAAATTTATTTGCTGGATAATTAAGATTAGGATTTAAAATTAAATTTACATGAAAAGAGCCAAGAAAACCAATATTTGGCTCTTGCCCTCTGAGTCAGTCTGAATCCATTGAACAGGGGACTTCTCTAAAAGCTTTGCAACTCTGGGCCTCCTAACCTCCCAATCAGGGAGATTAATGAGACCACTGGAAAACAGAAAGCCAATCAGTGCATTTGCTATGAAGAAGAGAGTCATCAGAGAAGGGAGACATCTTTGATGCTTCCGAGGGAAGCCCCATGGTCAAGCAAGACCTGGACCCACCTAGCGCAAATGGCACCAGCAGAACTGAGAAGCTGCTCTCAAGTTTCCCCAGGAATGACTTTCATAAAACTCAGCTAATGTTAACAATAGATAGAAACAAAAGTCAGTTTGACAGCTTCATCTTAAACACTTAGCAAAGAGAGTTAAAACCAAAATACAGCCATTCCTGACATTTTAAATAATAATAATAATAATAATAATAATAATAATAATAATAATAATATTTTAAGGTATTCACTTTATGTTATCCTCCCAAAATAAGTAAGACTGGAGGCCACAAAGAAGGATTCTCAGTCAGCAATGCCTGATAACTATAAAAAGTGACTATCAAGAGGAGCTGCCAGAGGCACAAATTTTAAGTTTAAGGCCTACAGATATTCCTAACCTACACAGGTAGGCTTGGTGTTTGCTAGTATGATTATCCAGCCCTGAGTAACAGAATTAAAGGTTTCTCTATTACACACAGAGGTCATACTAGTAAAAGAATTTTGCAAGATCAGATGACATTAAATTATTAAACTGTATCTTATGGGGAGGGAAAAATGTAACACTAAATGTTAAAAATTAAGTTGACATTCTGATAACTGGGGATATTAAAGCCTGCTGAGGGAACTTCTATACAGTGACATGTTCCAGCTGCTGCAACATTTTTTCAGTACTCATGGTTTTTGTTTCTCACATAGAAGAACCCATCCCCAGATGACTTTACAACCTGTTCTTCCCCAACCAGACTTCAAACCGAACTGATTTCTAAAAGGCAACCCATGTCCCTCAACTGACTTCTAAAAGACAAGTCATGTCCCATATGCTGTGCCCACTCACGTCACCCTCTCTCAGCTCTGAAGACGCCAAAATGAGTGACGCCTCTCGTCTAACAACTATGGAGCCAAAAATAAATAGACTATCAATATAAGTAATTAATTATGTCAGGTAAAATCAGGAATCCAGTTTTGGGTGAGTTCTAAAAATTTGGAGACTGTTACCTGAGGAATTAAAATTCCCTCATTGCTCTTTTCCTACCCTATCAAAGATTTGGAAGGGGCACATTAGAAAGGGGGAATGATAGACCCAACATGATCATTTATTAAAATTGGGAGCCATCTTGCCACAAAACCATGAAAAGATAATTTTGGCTTTACTATACATTACTGCAAATTCTGAATCTGCTTTGAATGCCTGCCCATGCCTTGAACTCACCCATGCCTGGCTCTCTGACCAGATAGCAGCCCTCTCTGAAACTTTAGTGACACCTCATAAATATTGGCCTTCCCTGGCCAGACAACGACAGTCGTTGAGGCTCTAATGGTCCTGATAAATTCTGATGAGGGGCCAGCAAAAAACAAAAAATGTAAACTAGCATTAATGTGATGCTTCTCCAAGTTCTCTTATCTGTAACCCGCCTTTGTGTAACTTTCTGGGCTATAAAGGTGGGCTGTAGGAAAGGTGGGGTTGCTGTCTAGTTTCCACCATTTTTAGAGGGAGAGGAAGCCAGTGGAAATAATAAGCTTGGTTTAATTTGATTTTAATTGGAGTCAGTGGTCTTTTGTCATGTCCTGGTCTAACAGGTAAACACTCCACAAATATGGAGCTCTGCCGGCCTAAAACTTCTTGAGAAACTGCCCCTGACCTTGGGCACTTGAAATATATGTTGTTGTCAGGAGCTTTAGCTTCCTTTGTAGTGAGACCATCAAAGCTGGGTCTGCATATATGTGACCTGGAAGATATAGTTTCTTATTTTCAAATGAACATGAGGCAGCAGTGCTGAATTCTCTCTTTGTTGGGAAACTGTGGCCACTGAAGGCTAAGTGCCTCCCCGTGTGGACTGTGAAGCCATTTGCTCATCTTCCACTTTTCATGGTGTTTCTTGCTGTTGCACTGGGAGTTTGGTATTTGCTTAACAAAATACAAGGAGATCAACAGGGACTCAGTGCTGGAGGAATTTCTCATACGTGTGGTGGGTCAGGGTCTGCAGGAGAATACACCAACCAGGCTTCTATCCCACATAGCTTGCCCCCTTAACCATTGCAACCTGATTGTGAACATTGCCCTGAAACCTCTCCATATAACAAGATGCCTTTATATGAAGAGGTCAAATGTATAAGGGATTACGCGCTGCACCATTTCAGCCACAAGCCATTTGGAAGTCATTGGCAGATCCACATGGCCCCACCAGAGATGTTTTATCACACACCTGTGCACCACAGCTCTGTGTCACTATTCAGCAGTCTCCATCTGAGTTTGCCTAGATCTCAGTTTCCAAGGGCGACTCTCATGAGTGGCCTCCTAAAATCCCAACAGAATTCATGGCAATTCTTCTCTGAGGTCAGTTCCAGAACTCAGTTTCTAAGGGGAATCACACCAGAGTTCCAGTCATGGTGGCCACAGTCATGTCTTCCAACCGCCACAAAAATGACCACAATTAAAACCAAAACACTCCCACATGGCCCTCATCTTCTTCCATATAGACACTCATCAAATTCTCTGGCTGGAGGTTTTCATAAGGGGCGCAGTCCAAGACAGTGTCCAAAATATGCTCTCTTGCCCCTATTTTCCCTAATGTCAGTGTGGCCTGAACACCCTTCCTGTGAACCACGAGTGATCAAATAGGCCTGCCCTTATTACGGCTTCACTTCTCCAATTTGAGGCCTAATGACTGCCAGTTATAGATTCTTTATGTGAATTGGAGTCATGAGAAAACCCAAGCATCTATGGTCTAGCCTCTGCAGGCATTTGAAGAACTCATTTGTCCCAAAGGATCCCTATTTTCACTTGATGGATGTCAGAAATATTACAGAAGATGGCGAGAATCTTCATACACAATGACTGCTATTTTGACCATTTTGGTTTTGCAGCACACAGGGAATCTTTCTTTAGATCCATCAGGTGCTGAGAAACTAAGCCACAGCCTCACACAGGACCAAGAGGCTGATTAAGAAACATCCCTTTCCAAAGCAATTAATCAAAGAGCCACAGGTGATGCCAATTCATTTCCATTTGAAAACTGTTTTGTTCAGGCTTCACAAAGGGGTGGCCTGAGGCAAAGACCTTCCTGACATTCAGGGCAATGGAACAATAGGTAAGCAAATGGCCCAAAGCAAGGATTCTCCACTGAGACTTTACTGGTCACATTCATATCTGAGTTTTCTGAGATCCTCCAATTCCCTTCAGTTATCATGTACATGGCCATGTCACAGAGCTTGGAGGTGATACATATCTTGGACACAAAACCATGAGCCTAGTCTCGAGAGTGGCCAGAATTCAGGAAGAAAACAGCAAGGTAGTAAGATAGTAGGCATTGCCCATCCATAAGGCGAGTCAAAGTCCATTCACAAATTGGGCAGAATGAATGCTGGGAAGCTTTCTACTAGACAGGACACATCCATTGATGCATTCTCTTTTCTAATGTCTACAACCACGGACAAATTGGGATACACAGACATAGAAACACTCGCCTTATCAAACAACTTACTAGAAAAAGTCCACTCCAAACCAAACAAACCGCCTTTTCTACCTATTCTCAGAACATGAGAAAAAACCACAAACTCACACCCACACGCAAAAAGGCACCTCCTTCCCCCAAGTAGGTCTGTGACTATCCGGAGTGTCCTCTGACTGGTGGGTCATACTATGTTCCCCTGAAATGGACTATCCATTCTCAGATCTGGTCTCCTCGGCCAACTGTGTGAGGTTGTCAGGAGCCTGTGGTGAGACACTACCTGCTTTCTCAAGAATGACCCTGGCATTTGGCCATCCTCACATCAGTAGGTACCAAGGAAGAGTGACTCTGTCCTTAGTAACACAAAACAAGTGAGCCCACTGGGACTGGGACTGGGATTGGCTCTGGGTACCTGGCTTCCTGGATCCCAAGTTTAGAGAGTTCCATTACCAAGGAAGTGAGGTAGGTCACTTCCTTTAGGAACTGAATGAGGTCACTGCCTTGCCAAACACTTTGTTCTAACAGTTGCTTCCAAGTGTTCCATGAGCTGGAGGCTGCCCCTACTTCCTGTGACACTTTCACAAGTTAGAATGATATATCATTCATAGGCACCAAAGAACAGCTCTGCACAAAGGCCTGGTTTGGTCCATCTTCTCTACATTAAGTAGAGAGAGGCTGATTCATACACTTCCCTTCATCCTGACCAGGTTTTTTGCCATGGAAGATGACTTTTGCTCTCTCACGTCCATCATAGCTGCCTACATCTTCTTCAGGGATCCTTTCTGCATGGACCTCTGAGGTTCTCAGCAGGTGGAAGATCCCCTACATTTCTGTATTTTAAGATCAGCTCTGTCCCTGCTCTTCTCTAAAGTTAGATTGAGGGAACACTGTGTAGTTAGGGTTAATATCAGGATTGATTTGGGTTAGGAATCATTCTGTGGGATGAATAATGGTACTGGGAATCTGTGATATTTATAAGAATATAGACGTATGATTCAAGTATGAAAAACAGAAATCTAGGTAAGATTTGAAGCCCAGAAGAGAATTGGGCCCTTGATTGGGATACTTAGCATTGAAATACTTTCTGCACAGATGTCTCAGATAAATCGATATACAATGGCATAGGACGTTGTACCTTGGATGATTGAATGTCAAAGAGAACCTCCAGTCAAAAAGGGATAGTTGTTAGGATTAGGAAGATAGTCGGTAGGTTTAGAAAGAAGAGTGAGTATAGGATTTGGACCAAAGTTCTTTATCAATAGAGTTTCAGTTAGAGAGTGAATGTTAATGTCATTCCATGTGAAGAGTCAGTCACACTGATGAACTGGGAAAAATATGTAGGAAAGCAGATATCAATAGAGACATTATGAAATCAGGCAAAGTATTAAGTGAGTCATAGGATTAGGCATTTTCAACAGGGTTGAGGTTGAATATATAATCTTAGGAAGAAACAAATATGTAGTCACGAAGAGAATTGACATTTGTGAGCATTAGGCAACCTGGACAAGAATGTTTTTAGTAATCCATGCTCACTTTACATTTAGGCTTTGGTGAAATTACATAAAATAGGTAGTTGTCACTTTCTGTTTTTCTGTATGCTTAACAAAACACTGTTGAAATCTTGAAAACTTTTTGCTAATCTTGTTTCCAGAATGTCCTGTCCCGAACTGCCAAACTGTAGAATGTATTCCCTCTCCCGTTTACACGCAAACCGCCCACTCGCCCTGACCCATCCATAAACTTCCCTCCCTGCCCTCTCCAAGGAAAGTATATAAGCTCTGCTTAAGCTGTTCTCAGGGCTCTCTGCTCTATTCAAGTGAGCTCTGAGTCCCAGAATTCTGGACCCTTGGCTGTTGCATGAGACAGTCTCTTGGTGGTCTCTTCCTCCAACGCTCGCCCGAACTTTACATCTGAGGGCCGCAGGGAGATCCAGCAGTCGTGGATGAAAGACAGACAATGGGCTCCTCTCAGGGTGAGTAAGGTGCCTCTTTCTGGTTTCAGGTTTCAGGTTAGGGATGGGCATAATGGCTATCGGTGATGAGCATGAGCTCTCTCTGAGGGTGGCTGACAGACGTGTCACAGAGCCACAGGTCATGTCTCTGGGGGACGCCCTGGAGGTCTCGGGAAATCGAGTAACAATAGTCTCCTCGACTCAGTGATATTTTGTTTTGGATTCGGTATTGCCCGACCATCAGGTTTTGCCGTCTACTCTGTCCTGGTCTCAGTACTGGACGTCCATTGCCTGTCTTTATTGTCTTGTCTTGTCTGTGTCGTGTGTCATTGGTTTCACTGTTTGTGTATCTTTCATATGGGACAGAGCACTTCAACGCCTCTGTCCCTGACCCTTGATCAGTGGACCAAAGTCTGCTTAAGGGCTCAGAATCTTTCTTTTTCAGTAAAACGCCGGACCTGGTAGACACTATGTGCCTCAGAATGACCCACCTTCGGAGTCGGATGGCCCCCAGAAGGATGTTTCTACTTCTCACTAATTTAAAAACTCAGAGATATTGTCTTTCAGCCAGGGCCACTTAGCCATCCAGATCAACAGCAATATATCTTAACTTAGCAGGGCCTCTGCAAATCTCCTTCTCCATGGGTGAAACCTTTCCTTGAACCTGCCCCCGCTCCTACTGCTTCCCCCATGATTGTATCTCTCAAACCCTGTGCTCCTCCTCCTCCACCCTCTGTTCTCCCTGAGTCTCAAGACTCTAGTGGACTCTCCTCCCCCTCCTTATGCCCTGTCCTCGTCCCCCAACCCCCAACTCCCTCTAAGTGATTCCCCTGCTGGTGACTCAGACTCTCCACCATTGGAGGAATCTAGGCCAGCCCAGCTCTCTCCAGATGACTACCCCGTGGCACACACAGCCCCTCCTTCCCTGGAGGAAGCTGGCCCTGACAAAAGAACTCAAAGAACTTGCCGGCAGTGAGTAAATTTTGAAGTGGACACAGGGGCAGTATACTCAGCCCTTAAGACACCATTGGGCCATCTATCAAATAAAATGACTCTAGTTCAAGGGCCTAATGGCAGTAAATATGGGGCTTAGACAACTAAGAGGACCATGGTCCTGGGGAAAGGAAAAATCCATCACTCCTTTCTAGTAATCCCAGAATGCCCCCCCCCCATTGATGGGCAGAGATCTGCTCAACAAGCTCCAGGCCAGAATAACTTTTATCCCTGAAGGCCCCCAAGTGAAATTTCTAAAACCTTCAGTAGAAACTCCTATAGTCACGGCTTTAACTATGTCAGTAGAAGATGAACATCAACTCGTCACCCCCCCCAAGACTGATCAAACAGGCAAGCTACCCCAGAAATGGATAACAGATTTTGCAGATGCCTAGGAAAAAACTGCTGAGTTAGGCCTAGCCATGAAACAACCTCCAATAACAGTGGGGTTAATAACTACAGCCCACCCAATCAATGTCACAAAATATCCTCTGAGCAAGAAAGCTAAAGATGGGATAAGGCCCTGTATTCAGAAATATCTGGCCTTAGGGGTCCTAAGGCCCAGTCATTAAAACTGGAACACACCCCTGGTACCAGTAAAAAATTCCAGGAACTGGGGTCTATCGCTTCCTTCAAGACCTAAGAGAGATCAACAACAGAGTGCAGAACATTCACCCCACGGTACCTTATCTGTACAATCTGCCTAGCACTCTGAACCCTGAGCGGAATTGCTATACTGTTCTGTACTTTAAAAAAATGCTTTCTTTTGTTTGCGTCTGCATAAAGATAGTCATTTGCTATTTGCTTTCGAGTGGGTAGACCCAGAAACCAGAACGTCTGGTCAACTAACTTGGACTAGATTCCCACAGGGGTTCAAAATTTTCCCCACTTTCTTTGATGAAGCCCTCCCCAGAGATCTCAACAACTTCAGAACTACGCACCCTGAAGACACCCTGCTTCAATATGTGGATGACCTGCTACTGGCAGCCAACACCAAGGAAAACTGTGAGTCTGGGACCCAAACACTATTTTCCGAGCTTGCTCAACTCGGGTATAGTGCTTCTGCCAAATAGGCCCAAATTTGCCAGAAAGAAGTAATCTTCCTGGGATATTCCCTTAGGGGCAGTAAACGATGGCTCACTGAGCCCAGAAAAGAAACCATTGAGCATATACCACCCCCATCTAATAGCAGACAATTCAGAGAGTTTCTTGGGACTGCTGGATTTTGCAGGTTATGGATACGCGGGTTTGCGTCCTTAGCTGCTCCTTTATACCCGCTGTTAAAAGGAGATGCCCAATTCTAATGGACCCCTGAGCACCAGCAACCTTTTGACAACATCTAATGACACTGAAACTGAAATCCTCAACTTCACTGAGCCCAGCCTGCATTTTCAGAAAGCCCTATGGTACGTTAAAAATGTACATCAACTCACTCACATTGGTTCAAAGAAACTTCAGGCATTCCTGAAGAATAAAGAACAGAGTTTTCCACTAACCAACTCAGAGCAAAAGGAAATAACTGAACATGTAACAAAAGCCTGTCAGGCCTGTCAATTGGTTAATGCTTACCCTTCCAAGTTTCTTGCAGTTAACCACCTACAAAGATCCAGACCAGGACAATTCTTGGAAGTGGACTTTACTGAAATTAAGCCAGCATGGTATGGACTTAAATATCTCCAAGTTTTTGTAGGTACATTTTCAGGATGGATTGAAGCCTTCCCACAAAAAAAGGCACAAATTGTGATCAAGAAGATCCTGAAAGATAATTTTCCAAGATACGGACTGCCTAAGGTAATAGGGTCTGAAAATGGATTGGCGTTCATGGCCTTGTAAGTCAGGGGTTAGCCAGGACCCTGGGGATTAATTGGAAGTTACAATGTGCTTATAGACCCCAGAGCTCAGGACAGGTAAAATAAATAAATAGAAGCATTAAAGAGACCTTAACAAAATTAAGCTTAGATATCAGCATAAAAACTTGGACTATGCTCCTGCCTTATGCACTGTTTCATGCAAGAAATACTCATACTCCCTCTGTTTCTTTGTGTAATCTCACGCGCTATGAAATTCTCTATGGTCCCTCCTCCAGTAAGGGACATAACCCCAACTCTAAGACCTAATGATCCCTTCCGCACCTCCTGAGTTGACAGAGTTAAAGTTCTTGAAAGAAGACAGTGATATCTGTGGAAACAGCTGGCCACTACCTACCAACCTGGGGACGAGGGGACTCCATATCAATATCAAGTAAGAGACTTCATCTACATAAGACGACATCAGGTGTCATCCCTGGAACCCCGCTGGAAAGGACCATACCAGGTGCTACTTATAACACCTACAGTGGTAAAGGTAGAGGGAATCACTTCCGGGATCCATGCCTCTCATCTCAAGCCTGAGCCCTGTCCAGACTCTGGCTGGAAAATAGAAATGACTGGTAATCCTTTCAAATTGTGTATTCGCCATGTGCATAAGGCTATAGACTCTCCCCTTGGCCAATAGTAGTCCTAAACCTCATCAGCCTGTTCAGCAGCGATGGCTGATCACAAATCATACTGTACTAGAAGTATGCTCTATCTTGCATACAGCCCCCTTAGGGACCTGGTGGCCATCTCTCCCGAGACATTTGTCAGCTGGCTATAGGTCTTTCCTATTGGGATGTCCCTGATGAAGGGGATCCCACTAAAATTCCATTAAATCTTTTCCGTGCCATACGTAATGGAAACAAACATTATGGATGTAGGACACGTGAGCCAGATATAGGTTGGCTAGCCCAGATTACTATGTTTGCTCAGAGGACTATCAAACCCACAACAGCCAGGGCTGTGTGGGGGAAAAGCCGACTTCTTCTGTAAGTCATGGGATGTAAGCATACAAGGGCTGCCTGGTGGAACCCAAACTCCTCATCAAATTCAGTACTCAGCATTGGGCATATTACCAATTAGACAACCAAAACCGATGGCCCCCAGAGGGGTCTCTAGATGCTCAAATTCTGCATGACCGTTTTGACTTCGGCAAGTGCTCAAATGGTGGAAGGAAATTCCCCTATGTGGAGGCCTTTTCCCTCCTTCACTCACATCCTGAACTATGCTTCTCTAATAGACCCTCACCCTCTGCTTTCTGCTCCAGACTCTCTGCTGTCACTCCCACATAAGCAACCTGATTTCTCCCCTCCAATTACTAGATCAAAAACCGAAGCCTCTGCCGGCTCTTAAACCATTGCCCCCTTGCTGAGGTAACAAGTACTAAGGTACCCATCCACCCACTCACTCCTCTCTTCTCCTGACAGTGCCCTCACCAGGTCCCACCAAGTCCTCTTACCAACTAAACCAAAGCTCAAAAAGCTAAGGAGAGCCCTCAGCACCCTATCCAAGATGTAATGAAATGGCCTTTAAAGTTTTTTTTGTCATCAGTGAAAACAGGTTACTAAAAATTTAACATCGCTCACAGTCTTTTTGGGATACTCACTCCTGTCTTCTCCTCTGCTCTACGTGTTCTACTGCTCAACATTTTGTTGCCTGGAAAAACCCAAACCCCTTTCCCATTATTCTTTTACATCTCTCCTTTCTCATTCTCAGACCATTCTCTTAAACCTCTCTCTCTGAATTTGTTTTACAGAACAGGCGAGGGATGAACCTCCTCTTCATGAGAGAAGAGGGCCTTTGTGCTGCATTGAGGGAGGAATGTTGTTTTTATGCCGACCATACTGGAGTTGTAAAAAAATTTATGAGTAAGTTAAAAAGATGCCTTGAAGAGCATCAACAAAGGAGAGGGGCACATAAAGGTTGGTTTGTGTCTTTGTTCACATAGTCCCCCTGGTTACCTACGCTTTTATCAACCCTGGCCAGTCCATTAACAATCCTCATATTAATGCTAATTGTAGGAACCTGTTTGCTCAACCGTGTAGTTTCTTTTCTACAAGCTCAAATTGGATAAGTTAAACTTATGGTAATCAGACAACAATATACCTCACTAGGAGACATAAAATCAGAGACCCCCCAATGATCACTTTTATGATTAAAAGTAACCAGAATGAGAAGTGGGGAATGAAAGGTTAATAAAATAGGTACTTGTAATACCTGTTTTTCTGTATGCTTAACAAAACACTGTTGAAATCTTGAGAACTGTTTGCTAATCTTGTTCCCAGAATGTGCTATCCCAAACTGCCAAACTGCAGAATGTACTCCCTCTCCCATTGGCACGCAAACCACTCACTCGACCTGACCAATCAATAAATTTCCCTCCCTGCCCTCACCAAGTAAAGTACATAAGCTCTGCTTAAGATGTTCTCAGGGCTCTCTTCTCTATTCAAGTGAGCTCTGAGCCCCAGCATGCTGGACCCCCAAAAAGCCCTTTGCTGTTTCATGAGACAGTCTCTTCCTGGTTTCTTCCTCCAATGCTTGGCCGACCTTTACATTGGTACAATCATAAGTGTGAACTTTCCTTTGTGTGTCCAGAATATTACTGTAATAAAATGTATATGTAGATCAGGTGACAGGAGTATTTCTTCCACCATTTCTGGGAGCAATATAATGAAGATGTATGAATTAGTATTGGGGATAGAAATAGGTGAACCATGTGTCTATGAATATAGAGATAATGCATGAATAGACAATACTGTGAATAAATAATATAACTGGTTCCAACTTTAAATAATGGATTGAATTGATATCTGAAAATATACAGAAAATCTTATATTGATATAATACATTTAATCCTACCCGTTATATATCTAATTGTAATATTAGGGTTATGGATTCTCATGAAGAGTGTGTGAGTATTGCTTCAAAAGTGATTATGGAAATTGAAAATAATGTGTTTGGAAAGAAGTCTCATGAAAAGACCAGTCAAGAAACCCGGAAGTGTACATGTGTTCTGAAGCAGGAAGTGATTGAAAGTGAAACAAATGCCTAAATATTTGCTAACGTGTAGATAAAATATATATCCTATGATGTGCATTAATTGAAGAAATAGTAATGTACCAGTGTTGACAAAAATTAACGTTAAATACACATCATGTCCCATAGGAATCTACTTGAATTGATGTTAAACTGGGTCAGTTACTGTAGAAATATTAGGATTTGTATGCACCATTCACTCAAGTTAGTTTTCAGTACTAGGAAAGAAATATGTATTTCAGGTGGATGAATATCTCTGAGAATAATCTTGTGAAAAGTTGATTATAAATCCACATATATGAATATTAATTAATTTAGGGAGTGTATAATAAGACTCATACATTTCATATTTTGAAAAATCTGGAGAGTGTGTGTGTATACACACACACACACACACACACACACACACACACACACACTGAGACATTAAAAATAGCAATATATATATATATATATCAATCGAAATTCACCATGAAATATATATCATCCACAGATCCAAAAATATTCATTTTATTGAAGATAGATTTATGCATAATGTTGTTGAACTAGCAAGTTTACCCATACATTGAATTTTCAGTTCCAACAGCATTTAGGAGGAGTGATCTCTTCTCACAATTTGTATCTGCCACGTCAGCCACCTCACAAAAATGTACGTGTGATACCAGGTAGTATTCTATATGTGTATATAAAAATGCATGTGCTGAATAGGCTACAGAGAGAGGGAGACAGGAATTCACATATTTGTTAACATTAAAAACACATGGAGAACTATTTCAACAGAAAATTGACTATATTTATAACACCTACCCTTTTTTATGCAAAAGGCAAGTCCAACTCTACACCATGCCTCCACTGAACTGCTTGCATTTCTATTCTGTTTGGGTTATTTTACTGCATCATATTAGGATTAGTAGTCAGAGTCTAGTTTGTTATGGGTTACTGTCTGGGTTTCAATATTTCAAATGGAAAATACGATAATGAATCCAATGTGTATGCAAATATGTGCTACACAAAAATCATCCCACTCTCATCCAGAACAAAGCTTTGACATTCCCTTCATCTGAAGTAAGTCACAGTTAGAACAGTGGTGTTAGAAAATTTGTGAATACATATCTGGAATGGAAAATTCTCGGGAGTTCACAACCTTGGAGGTGGTAGAGGAGTTTCCAAAAGTAAGGGACATGGTAAACACTCCTCAAACATGGAGGTCTGCTAGCCTAAAGACATCTTGAGAAACTTCCTCTGAGGTTGGGCACTTGAAATATATGTTATTTTCAGGAGCTTTAGCTTTCTTTGTAGTGGGACCATCAAAGCTGGGTCTACATCTATGTGACCTGAAGGATATGGTTTCTTATTTTCCAGTAAACTTGAGGCAGCAGTTCTGAATTCACTCTTTGTAGGTAAACAGTGGCCACATGGGTCTATGTGTCTCTCCGTGGGGACTGTGGAACCATTTGGTCATCCTCCACTTTTCGTGGTGTTTTTTGCTGCTGCACTGGGAGTTTGGTATTTCCTTCACAAAATACAAGAAGTTCAACAGGGACACAGTGCTAGACGGAGTTCTGTCACTTGCGGTGGGTCAGGGTCTGCAGGAGAATGCACCAACCAGGCATCTTTCCCACATAGCTTGCCAACTTGTGCATAGAAACTTGATTCTTAACATTGCCCTGAAACCTCTCCATATAAAAACATGCTTTTACATATACGGGTCTCCTGCCTGCACCATGTCAGTCACAAGCAATTTGGAAGCCAATGGCAGATCTACATGGCCACAACACAAATGTATTATCACACAACTGCACACCACTTTCTAGGCCCACTACTCTTCAGGCTCTAACTTAATGGCATCTCTGTTCTACACCATTTTCATGAAACCCAGTCAATCAAGGAACTGTCTGGTACACTCTTGATCAGCAACAGGACATCCAAAGGTTCTCCAGTGCCACCTGGTCATGGGAATTTCAAAATTTCATTTTATTTATCTAGCCATTTTTCAAGGATGAAGTTGGAGGCACTGTGGGTTTCAATTCATTCAGGAACCATTAAATGGTGAGGAAGCTCATTTCAATGAAAGCTCTGGAGAATGATAACAGGCAAGGTTTCCCAAAGAGTGTCCAAAAGGTCACATGAAGCCAGCGCTGTTGAGGTCTACAATGTGAGGTCCATGTGTGTTTTGACTCTCAACTATGGCTGCCAAGTTTTTCAGAATAAAATCATGTGATATTCCAGCTGAGATTTCCAGTGCTCTCTGGAAAGCCACCTGGGCCTAGATCTCAGGTTCCAAGGGTGACTCTCATGCATGGCCTCCTTAAATGCCAACACAATTCATGGCAATACTTCTCTGAGGTTAGTTCCAGAACTCAGTCTCTAAGGGAAATCACACCAGAGTTCAAGAGCAGGTGGACCCAGTCATCTCTTCCAACTGCCACACAAATGACCACAATTTAAACCAAAACACACCCACATGACCCTCATCTTTATCCATATAGACATTCATCATAACCTCTGGCTGTATGTTTCCATGAGGGGTGCAGCACAAGACAGTGTCCAAAATAGACTTCCTTGCCGCTCATTTGCCTAAAGTCTGGGTGGCCTGGAAACACTTCCTGTGAAACAGGAGTGATCAAATAGTCCTGCCCTAAATACTGCTGTGCTTCTCCAATTTGAGGCCTACTCACTGTCATGTATTGATTATGTATGTGATTTGGAGTCATGAGACAACACAAGCAACTATGGGCCAGACTCTGCAGGGATTTGAAGAGCTCATTTGACCCAAAGGATCCCTATTCTCACTTGATGGAGGTCAGGAACCTTACAGAGGAAGGAGAGAGACTTCATCCACAATTACTGCACTTTTTGGCATTTTGGTTATGGATGCAAACATGGGATCTTTCTTTAGATCCATCAGGTGCTGAGAATCTAAGCCAAAGCCTCACACAGGGCCAAGTGGCTGATTCAGACACATCCCTTTCCTAAGCAATTAAGCAAAGAGCCACAGGTGATGTCCATCCATTTCCATTTGAAAACTGTTTTGTTCAGGCTTCACAAAGGTGTGGCCAGAGGCAAAGGCCTTCCTGACATTAAGGGCAACAGAAGAATAGGTAAGCAATAGGCCCAAATCAGGGTTTCCCCACTGAGACTTTCCTGGTCACATTGATATCTGGGTTTTCTGAGATGCTCCAATTCCCTTCAGCTATCCAGTACATGGCTATGTCACAGAGATTGGAGGTGGTAAATAATTGGACACAAAACCATGATCCTATTCTGGAGAGTGGCAAAATTCAGGAAGAAAAGAGAAACTTAGGAAGATAGTAGGCATTGCCCATCCATAAGGCAAGATGAATTCCTTTCATAAATTGGGTAGGATGAATTCTGGGAAGATTTCTACTACACAGGACACATTCATTGATGCATTCTCTTTTCTAATATCTACAACCAAGGTCACAGAGAGATGGACAGACATAGAAACCCTCGGCTCCTCAAAGGACTTACCAGACACAGTCCACTCCAAACCAAACAAACCACCTTTCCTACCTATTCTCAGAACATGAGACAAAATCACAAACTCACACCCACACCCACAAAGGCACCTCGTTTTCACAAATAGGTCTGTGACCATCAGGAGTGTCCAATGACTCGTGGGCCCTACTATGTTTTCCCGAAATGGCTTGTCCTGTCTCAGATCTGGTCTCCTTGGCCAACTCTGAGGAGTTGTGAGGAGCAAGCGATGAACAACTACATGCTTTCTGAAAAATTACACTCTTCAGAGCGCTGCTGGCATTTGGCAATCCTCAAATAAGTAGGTACCAAGGAAGACTGACACTGTCCTTGGTTATTTCAAAAAACTGAGCCCACTGGAACTGGCACTGGGACTCGCTCTGGGTGCCTGGATTCCTGGATCCCAAGTTCAGATAGTTCCATCACCAAGAAAGTGAGGTAGGTCAGTTCATTCAGGAACAGAATGAGGTCACTACCTTGGCGACCACTTTGTCCTAACAGTTCCATTCAACGGTCCCCAATAGATGGAGGCTACCCCTACTTCCTGTGACACTTTCACAAATTAGGATGGTATATCAACCATAGGCACCCAGGAACATCTCTCCACACAGGCCTGGTTTGGTGCATCTTCTCTACATTAAGAAGAGAAAGGCTGATTCAGACACAAACCTTTATCCTGACCAGGATGTTTGCCATGGAAGATGACTTGTGCTCTCTCAGGTTCTTCATGGCTGCCTACAACTTCTCCAGGGATTATTTCTGCATGGACCTTTGAGGTTCTCAGCAGGTGGAAGATCCCCTACATTCCTCTTTTGTAAGACCAACTCTGATCCTGCTCTTCTGTAAAGTTAGATTGAGGGAACAGTGTATGTTTAGGGTTAATAGCATGTTCAATTTGAGTTAGGAATCATTCTGTGGGATGAATAATGGTACTTGAAACCTGTGATATTTACAAGAAAGGGGAAATATAATTATGAAAACAGAAATCTAAGTAAGATTTGAAGCCCTGAAGGGCAAATTGGGCCCTTGAGTTGGATACTTATCTTTGAATTATGTTCCGCACAGTTATCTCAGATAAATCCATATACAATGGCATAGGACCTTGTACCTTGGATAATTGAATGTAGAAGAGAACATCCAGTCAAAAAAAGATAGTCAGTAGGATTAGGATGATCGTCCGTAGGTTTAGGAAGAAGAGTGAGTAAATGATATGGACCATAAGTTCTTTCGCAAGAGGGTTTCGAGTAGAGAGTGAATGTAAATGTCAGAACATGTGAAGAGTCAGTCACAAAGATGAACTGGGGAAAATATGTAGGAAAGTAGATATCAATAGAGATATTAGGAAATCAGGAAAAGAATAAAGTGAGTGATTGGATTAGACATTTTCAACAGGCTTGAGGTTGAGTATATAATCTTAGGAGGAAACAAATATATAGTCACAAATAGGATTTACAATTGAGAGCATTAGGCAACCTGGAGATGGATGATTTTTGTAATCCATGCTCACTTTCCATTTAGGATTTGGTACAATCATAAATGTGACTTTGCATTGTGTGTCCTGAATATTACTGTGATAAAATGTATATGTACATCAGGGAACATGAGTATTTCTTCCACCATTTCTGCAAACAAGTATTTGAAGACATATAAATTAATTTGGGGAGTAAAATAGGTGTGCCCTGTGTCTCTGAATATAGAGAAAATGCATGAATAGACCATACTGTGAATAAATAATATAACTGGCTCCAACTTTAAATAATGGATTGAATTGATATCTGAAAATATACAGGAAATTTTATATTGATATACATCCATTCATTACAACCAGTTATACATCTAATGGTAATTTTAGGGTTATGCTTTATCATGAAGAGTGTGTGAGGTTTGCTTTAAAATTGATTATGAAAATCGAAAATAATGTGTTTGGAAAGAAGTTTCATGAAAAGGCCAGTCAAGAAACCTGGAGGAAATCATGTGTTCTGAAGCAGGAAATGATGGAAACTGAAACAAATGCCTATAAATTTGTGAACTTGTGGATGAATTATATAATTATGATGTTCAAAAACTTAAGAAATAGTAATATTCCAGTGTTGAATAAAAATGAACCTCAAAATACACACCATGTCCCATAGGAATCTACTTGCATTGATGTTAAACTGAGTCAGTTAGTGTAGCAATATTAGGATCTGTAACCACCATTCACTGTAGTGAGTTTTTTGTACTAGGAAACAAACATGTATTTCACGTGGATGAATATTTCTGAGAAAAATCTTGTGAAAAGTTGATTATAAATCCACATACATGAACATGAATGAATTCAGGGAGTGTATATAAGACACATATATTTCATATTTTGAAAAATCTGGACAGTATATATATATATATATATATATATATATATATATATATATATATATATATATACAAAACACACACACAGAGACATTAAAATGTAGCAATATATATGCCAATCGAAATTCATCATGAAATATATATCCTCCAGAGATGGAAAAATTTATATTTTAATGAAAATGGATTTATGTATAATATTCCACTAGGAAGGTCACCCATAGGTTGAATTTTAAATTCCAAAAGTGTTTAGGAGGGGTGATCTCTTCTCACAATTTGTATCTGCCAATGCATGCACTCACAATAATGTACTTGTTATACCAGGTAGGATTCTATATGTGCATATAAAAATACATGTGCTGAATAGGCTACAGAGAAAGGGAGACAGAAATTCACATAGTTGTTAACTTTAAAAACTCATGGAGAACTATATCAATTAAAATTGACAAGATTTGAAACACCTACAATTTGTTATGCAAAAGGCAAGTCCAAATATATGTGATACATTCACTGAACTGCTTGTATTTCTATTCTGTTTGGGTTATTTTTCTCCATCATATTAGGATTATCAGTAAGAGTCTAGTTGGGTATGGGTTATTGTCAGGGATTCAGTATGTCGAATGGAAAATAGGAAAATGTATCCAATGTGTATGCAAATATGTGCTACACAAAAATCTTCCTACTCTCATCCAGAAAAATGCCTTTACATTACCTTCACCCCAAGTAAGACACAATTAGAGGAAAATAGTTAGAAAATATGTGAATACATATCTGCAATGGAAAATAATCAGGAGTTCACAACCTTGGAGGTGGTAGAGGAATTTCCAAAACTAAGGGACAGGGTAAACACTCCACGTACATGGAGCTCTGCCGGAATAATACTTCTTGAGAAACTGCCTCTGTGGTTGGACACTTGAAATATTTGTTGTTCTCAGGAGCTTGTCAGAAACTATGTTCCTTTGTAGTGAGAACATCAAAGCTGACCCTGCATCTATGTCCAATGAACATGAGACAGCAGTGCCGAATTCTCCATTTGTATGTAAACTGTGGCCACTGTGGGTAAGTGTCTCCCCGTGTGGACTGTGAAGCCATTTGGTCATCCTCCACTTTCCATGGTGTTTCTTGCTCCTGCACTGGGAGTTTGGTATTTGCTTCATGAAATACAAGGAGTTCATCTGGGACACAGTGTTGGAGGGAGTTATGTCACATGTGGTTTGTCAGGGTCTGCAGGAGAATGCACCAAACAGGCTTCTATCCCACATAGCTTTCTCCTTCACCATAGCAACCCTATTCTGAAGATTGCCCTGAAACCTCTCCATATAAAAAGATGCCTTTACAAGAAAGAGCCTGCTGGCTGCACCATGTCAGCCACAAGCTATTTGGAAGTCAATGGGAGATCCACATGTCTCAACCACAGATATTTTTTCACACACCTGCACACCACAGCTCTTGGCCCACTACTCTGCAGGCTTCAATATACTGGCATCTCTGTTCTACACCATTTTCATGAAACCCAGTCAAACAAGGCACGGTCTGGTACACTCATGATCAGCAACAGAACATCCAAAGGTTCTCCAGTGCAACCAGGTCATGGGAATTTCAAAAATTTCAAGGATGTAGCCATTTTTCAAGGATGAAGTTGGAGGCACTGTGGGTTTCAATTCATTCAGGAACCATTAAAAGTTGAGGAAGTTCATTTCAAAGAAAGCTCTGGAGAACTCTCACATGCATGCAAGGCTTCCAAAAGAGTGGACAAAAGGTCACATGATGCCAGGCCCATTGAGTTCTCCAATATGAGTTCCATGTGTGTTTTGACTCTCAACTATTGCTGCCAAGTATTAAAGAATAAAATCCTGTGATATCCTGGCTGAGATTCTCAGTACTCTGAGGAAAGCCACCCTGGGCCAAGCTCTCTGTTTCCAAGGGCGACTCTCATGCGTGGCCTCATAAAATCCCAACACAATTTATGACAATACTTCTCTGAGTCAGTTCCAGAACGCAGTCTCTAAGGGGAATCACACCAGAGTTCAAGCCCAGGTTGACCCAGTCATCTCTCCACACCGCCAAACAAATGACCACAATTAAAACCAAAACACTCCCACATGGCTTCCATCTTCTTCCATGTAGACACTCATCATAACCTCTGGTTGGAGCTTTCCATGAGGGGCACATTCCAAAGAGTGTCCAAAATAAGCTCCATGTCCCTCATTTGGCTAAAGTCAGGGAGGGCTGGAAACCCTTCCTGTGAAACCGGAGTGATCAAATATTCCTGCCCTTAATACTGCTTCGCTTCTCCAATTTGAGGCCTTCTGACTGTGGGGTTTAGATTCTTTATGTGAATTGGAATCAGGAGAAAAGACAAGCCCTTCTGCAGAGATTTGAGGAACTCATTTGATCCAAAGGATCCCTATTCTCACTTGATGGATTTCAGGAACCTAACAGAGGAAGGCAATAGAATTCATTCACAATGACTGAACATTTTGCCATTTTGGTTTTGGATGCACACATGGAATCTTTCTTTAGATCCATCAGGTGCTGAGAATATAAGCCACAGCCTCACACAGGGCCAAGAGGCTGATTCAGACACATCCTATTCCAAAGAAATTAAGCAAAGAATCCAAGGTGATGCCCATTCATTTACATTTGAAAACTGTTTTTTTCAGGGTTCATAAAGGGGTGGCCTGAGGCAAAGACGTTCCTGAAATTCAGGGCAACAGAACAATAGGTTAGCAAATGACCCAAAGCAGGGTTTCTCCACTGAGAGTTTCCTGGTCACACTGATATCTGAGTTTTCTGAGATACTGGCCATTCCATTCAGCTATCCAGTACAAGGCCATGTCACAGACGTTGGAGTTGGCACCTATCTTGGACACAAATCCATGATCCTATTCTGGAGAGTGGCCAGAATTCAGGAAGAAAAAATGGGACTTAGGAAGGTAGTAGGTTTTGCCCATCCATAAGGAAAGCCACACTCCATTCATAAGTTAGACAGGATGAATTCTGGGAAGTTTTCTAGTAGACAGGACACATCCATTGTTGCATTGTCTTTTCTCGTGTCTACAACCACGGACACAGTGGGATACACAGACATAGAAACACTCACCTTGTCAAACGACTTACTAGAAACAGTTCACTCCAAACAAACAAACAAACAAACAAAAAAAAAAAAAAAAAAAAACGCCTTTCCTACCTATTCTAAGAACATGAGAGAAAACAACAAACCCACACTCACAAAGGCACCTCCTTCCCCCAAGTAAGTCTTTGACTATCCGGTCTTTCCTCTGACTGGTGGGCCATACTATGTTCCCCCGAAATGGCCTGTACCCTCTCTTGTTTCCTTGGCCAACACTGTGAAGTTGTCAGGAAAAAGTGGTGAGCCACTACCTGCTTTATCAGGAAAGGTCCCTCTTAAGAGCTCTCCTGGCATTTTGCCATCCTCACATCAGTAGGTACCAAGAAAGACTAACTGTCCTTGGTAAATCCACACAAGTGAGCCCACTGGGACTGGGACTGGGAATGCATCTGGGTGCCTGGCTTCTTGGATACCAAGTTCAGAGAGTTCCATCACCAAGGAAATGAGGTACATCACTTCCTTTGGAACTGAATGAGGTCACTGCCTTGGCAACCCCTTTGTCCTAACAATTGCTTCCAAAGGTCCAGTGAGATGGTGGCTGTCCCTACTTTCTCTGACACTTTCACAAGTTAGAATGGTATATCAATCATAGGCACCCGGGAACAGCTCTCCACACAGGCCTGGTTTGGTCCATCTTCTCCACAATAAGAAGAGAGAGCCTGATTCAGAAACATCCTTTCATCCTGACCAGGTTGTTTGCCATGCAAATTGGCCTTTGCTCTCTTAGGTCCTTCATACCTGCCTACAACTTCTCCAGGTATCATTTCTGCATGGACCTTTGAGGTTCTCAGCAGGTTGAATGTCCCCTACTTTCCTGTATTGTAAGAACAACTCTGTCCCTGCTCTTCTGTAAAATGAGATTGAGGGAACAGTGTATGTTTAGGGTTAATAACAGGTTTGATTTGGGTTAGAAATCATTCTGCTCCATGAATAATTGTATTGGGAACCTGCGATATTTACAAGAATGTAGAGGTGAAATATAATTATGAAAACAGAAATCTAGGTATGATTTAAAACCCACAAGGGCATTGGGCCCTTGATTGGGATACTTAGCTTTGAATTATGTTCTGCACATATGTCTCAGAAAATTTGATATACAATGGCACAGAACCTTGTACCTTGGAAGATTAAATGTAGAAGAGAACATCCACTCAAAAAAGGATAGTCATTAGGATTTGAAAGATAGTCGGTAGGTTTAGGAAGAAGAGTGAGTATATGATTTGGACCAAAAGATCTTTAGCAATAGGGATTCAGTTAGAGAGCGAATGTATATGTCAGCACATATGAAGAGTCAGTCACTATCATGAACTGGGGAAAATATGTAGAAAAGCAGATATCAATAGAGGCATTACTAAATCAGGCAATGTATAAAGTGAGTGAGAGGATTAGACATTTTCAACAGGGTTGAGTTTGAATATATAATCTTAGAAAGAAAGAAATACGTAGTTACCAATAGGATTGACATTTGAGAGCATTAGGCAACCTTGAAATAGATGTTTTTAGTAATCTATGTTCACTTTCCATTTAGGCTTTGGTAGAATCATAAGTGTGAACTTTACAATTTTTGTCCAGAATATTACTGTGATAAAATGTATACATAAATCAGGTGACATAAGTATTTCTTCCACCATTTCTGGGAGCAATATATTGAAGACGTATAAATTAGTATTGGGGGTAAAAATAGGTGTACCCTGTGTTTATGAATATAGAGATAAAGCATGAATAGACCATACTGTGAATAAATAATATAACTTGTTCCAACTTTAAATAATGGTTTGAATTGATATCTGAAAAATTACAGGAAATCTTATATGGATATACAATCATTCATTCCAACCAGTTATTCATCTAATGGTAATATTAGTGTTTTGGTTTATCATGAAGAGTGTGTGAGTTTTGCTTCTAAAGTGATTATGGAAATCGAAAATAATGTGTTTGGAAAGAAGTCTCATGAAAAATCCAGTCAAGAAACCCTGACAATACATGTGTTCTGAAGCAGGAAGTGATTAAAGTTGAAACAAATGCCTATAAATTTGCTCACTTGTGGATAAAATATATATCCTATGATGTGCAAAAACTGAAGAAATAATAATGTACCAATGTTGAATAAAAATAAACATCAAATTACATATCATGTCCCATAGGAATATACTTGCATTGATGTTTGACTGGGTCAATTACTGTAGAATTATTAGGATTTGTATACACCATTCACTGAAGTTAGTTTTCACTACTAGTAAACAAATATGTATTTAAGGTGGATGAATATTTCTAAGAATAATATTGTGAAAAGTTGATTATAAATCTAAGTCCATGAACATGAATGAATTTAGGGAATTTAAATAAGACACATATATTTCATAGTTTGAAAAATCTGGAGAGTGTATATATATATATATATATATATATATATATATATATATATATATATACATATACATATATACACAAAACACACACACAGACATTAAAAAGTACTAATATATATGCCAATCGAAATTCATCTTTAAATATATATCATCCACATATGTAAAAATATTTATTTCACTGAACATGAGTTTACGAATAATGTTGTTCTACTAGAAGCTCCCCTATAGGTGGAATTTTCAGTTCCAACAGCGTTTAGGAGGAGTGATCTCTTCTCACAATTTGTACCTGCCAAGTCAGCAACCTCACAAAAATGTACCTATAATACCAGGTAGGATTTTATAAGTGCATATAAAAATACATGTGATGATGAATAGGCTACAGAAAAAGGGAGACAGGAATTCACATAGTAGTTAATTTTAAAAACACATAGAGAACTATTTTAATTAAAAATTGACTAGATTTATAACACCTACCGTTTATCATGCAAAAGGAAAGTTCAACTATATACCATGCCTCCTCTAAACTGCTTGTATTTGTATTCTGTTTAGGTTATTTTTCTCCATCATATTAGGATGAATAGTCAAAGGCTAGTAGGGTATGAGATAGTGTCATGTATTCAGTATTTCAAATGGAAAATTGAAAAATGGATCCAATGTGTATGCAAATATTTGCTACACAAAAATCTTTTCAATCTCATCCAGAACAATGCTGTGACATTACCTTCGCCCCAAGTATGACACAGTTAGAGGAGAAGAGTTAGAAAAATCTGTGAATATATATCTGCAATGAAAACTGCTCAATTTTCACAACTTTGGGGGTGGTAGAGGAGTTTCCAAAAGTAAGGGACAATGTAAACACTCCACAAATGTCGAGACCCCTTGCCCACAAGGAAGACGCAACTCAGGAATCTTCTTTCAGCAGTTTATTCAGGCCCTTGATATTTCTTCTTCTTCCTTGTTGGATGCCCCTCCCAGCCTTAATAAAGCATCCCAAGCCCCAATGCAAAGCTGCCACGTGGAACTTTCTCACAGGGTGCTGAAAAACCATGCACCAACTCTCCCAAAAAGGAGTTGTTTGTTACAGACCACAGTGGAGCCAGCGCCATCCTGCAATGGCGACCATAATCTGCAGAAGTGGCTCACCACAGTTCCCCCTTTCTGTTTTCTGAAAACAATACAGGCGAGAGTAGAGGTCCTATCCCACTGTGCAGAAGTGGCTGCATAGTATGGCTCAGTCCTAAGGAGGGCCCTTCCCCAGATCTGAAGCCATATCAGCCGACGCCTTTTTTGTGGGGCGGGGCGTGGACATCAAACCCGCATGCAATAGGACATGCTCTCCTTGAGGTCCACTTCAAGGATCACTCAAGTGCAGTGCCTTGCCTCGCATCCTGTATCATGACGAAGGTGGACGAAGGGGGACAGCTGAGGCTGAACTGTGGCTGTACACAATGACAAACGAGTTGACAGCACCCTGAAAGAAAGGCACGGACTTTAAGGCGATAGAGAAGCATTAGTGTGGAAACCCACCTGCGTGCAATGGCAGCAAGACTGGCAGAGTGCAAGGGCTTTCCAACACTAAGAGAATAACGAGGAAAGACATGCCGATCCCAGTGCAATGTTATAATAACTTGGGGTGCAACGACCATGTCAAAGATTTACTGTTTAAGATGCGCAAGCCAGACTTGAGGTGAATTGCCATTTTCTAAAGCTGCAAGAGCTTGGATGATCATAGCCTTATCGTGAGCATTGCGGGCCTTGAGGCAACAGAGAAACCACAAACAGAGAAACATACCGAAGCAACACATTGCACCAAAAATGCCTACCCCCACCCACTCTTTAAAAAAGGAAAAAGCAGAAGATATCCAATCGGTGAATTGACCCAAAGTCACGGGATCAACACGGGTGTTATTCAAGACACCTATCTGGGTTAGTTGAGACTGGATCATGTCTTCCGCTTCCATGGACCAATTTCCAGCCAAATATTCGCCAATGATGCGGGAAACATTCCTGGAATCATTAAATCTGACAGAGGTTATGCATAAATGTGCACGTTGGTCAACACAACCCAAAAGCACTAAGTCAGCCAATTCTTCTACCTGAGCTTGGAGTAAATCTATTCTTTGGTTGGCAGCTAAAATCCCTGACAAAATATGTTGATTAATTGTATTTTGGGATTCAAGTATGGTGGAAGTTTGTTGGACAACTTGATTAATGGTGGCAGCAGTTTGTACTTGATTGGCCATAGCCACTCCGGCCGTAACTGCTGCAGCAGCAGATACCGCCACGGCTGTCACTATAGCCTCTGTGATTCCAAAATCTCTGCGGACTCTAAGTAGCTCAACAATAGGGAATTTATCATGATCTGCAGTGACCGGGATTGGGACAAAAGTTGGAATTTTCATAACCACTGCTACAGTCCAGGAACCATTCCAACACTCAGATAAGAGACTGGTAGTATGAGAACAATCCAGCATCCCCGACAAGGTGGCCTTAGCCAAAAGGAATAAGAAGGGGGATTGGACACAGACCATTGCAGGAGGCATTGTGGCATTATACAACAGAGAGTTGAATGAAACAGATGTAAGTCTATTACCTCGTTCACTTTCCCTAACAGTACCAGAAACATTAGTCAGCCAACTTTTGGCTCCTACCAACTGAGCCAATGCAGAAATATCAGCTGAAGCCCCCTTTTCATTGGAAATCAGCCATTGAAACCAGGACCAACCTACTCCTGTAGAGGAGCTGGCACTACTGTTAAAGTTATAAACATACCTCTTAAGAGAGGGGGAAAGGGAGAAACCTTTAGCAACTTGATGTTTCTCCCAAGAATGATCCTGACAAGGCCTAAATGTTGGGGGGAAACCAAGATTAGGGGAACAGTAAGGAGAGGCCTTGAAATGAGTGGCATCATGAATACTACTAGAAGAAGGAGGCACTGGGATTAGTACCTCAGAGATAATAGCCAAGGTAGTTATGTTAAGAGCAGAGCTACTGTTTGCGGGGGTTCCTGAGCCTGATTGCTTCCCCGAAGCTACCTTGCTCAATACAGCACTGATAATGCTCCCTGAGTCCTGATTGGACCACAATGGGTCCTCCCAGTTAGTCAAATTTTTGGTCTTAAGGCTAATGCAATTAGCGTTTTTAAGTCTGAAACAAAAAACTCCTGTTAGATTAACTTGAGATTGATTAAAAATTCTCTCCATGTCCCCTCTAGGAGAGGCACAGGGAGCAGACATCTCACATGAGGTAGAAAAAAGAGTGGGGAGGACACTAGAATTACCATGAACCGGCATCGGCATTGGCCATGCCCGTGCCACTGCCCACCACCGCATTGGTGTCGCCTGTGCCATCGGCACCAGCACCAGAGCCAGAGCACTTAGCAGAATGAAGATCCTCATCACAGAATTGTTGTGGTATCTCTTGTTGCTGGTCAGTTGATGTCGAGACTCTTCTTGTCAAGCGTTCAGGGACCCACAACAGTTCCGTACGATCCTGGGGAAAAACACATACAGATCCTCGTGCCCATGTCAGCACGGGATCAGGGCCGTTCCATTGGCCCGTAAGAACATCCTTCCACTTAACATAGCCAATCACAGAGGGCTGAGGGGACACATGTCTATCGGCCGCAAAGCCACCATGAATATCCAAATTCGAAAAATTAATGGTAAAGAGAGCTAAGGACAGGCGTTCTTTAGGAGTGTGTTCAGCTCCTATTCCCCCTTTTTGTTTTTGTAAAGTTTCCTTTAAGGTGCGATGAGCACACTCAACAATGCCTTGTCCTTGAAAATTGTAAGGCAAACCATGAGTAAGTTGCACTCCCATAGTAGAACAAAAAGCTGTAAATTGTCTGCCAGTATAAGCAGGTCCATTATCAGTCTTAAGGGATGCAGGTGCACCCCATGCTGCCCATGCCTCTAAACAGTGAGTAATGACATTACGTGCCTTTTCTCCTGATAAAGCAGAAGCATGGATAATTCCAGAGCACGTATCAACGGAAACATGCACATACTTGAGGTTACCAAAGTCAGGTATATGTGTCACATCCATTTGCCAAACAACCAATGGCTTTAATCCCCGTGGGTTTACTCCATAATTAGGGGGATGAAGAAATGTGACATAGTGGGGACATTGCAATACTATCTGCCGAGCATCCGCTCTTGAAATGGAAAAATGCCTGTGCAGCGTCAATGCATTAACATGGAAGATTTGGTGAAACAACTTAGCCCCCTCTAAGGAGGAAGCCAAGCATATCAATTGACCTCTAGTGGCTAAGTCCGCACGCACAGGCATTACCCTGGGATAACGGACCAGGAAGAGAGGTGTGAGCCCGGATGTGCATTGGATAAAAAGAAGCAGTGCGGTTAGAGATAAGCTGTTGAAGCTGAGTAACGTAAGCAGACACATTGTGGGCATCACTAATAGCTCCCACGGACTCCAGGACTTTTAGTGCTTTTACCACATAGCTGGAGTCCGAAATAAGATTAAAAGGAAAAGAACACTGTTTAAAAACTTCAATAACAATTTGTAGTTCTATCCATTGTGGATTTCCAGGAGCAAATTGATGCTGGATAGGGGGAGAGTCATTAATTACATAAGGTCCCATTCCAGACTTGGAACCATCAGTAAAAATGTTAACAGCCCCCGGAATTGGAGTGTATGAAGGTACCTTAGGGAAAATGATGGGATGTTCTTTAACAAAATGGAGTAATGGATGAGAAGGGTAGTGATTATCAATACCCCCTTGAAACGAGCAACACAGAATAGCCCAGTTGTCTAGAGTAGCACATAAAACATTAAGTTGAGCTTTAGTGTAGGGTATGATAAGAGAAGAAGGTGATTGGCCGAAAAATTGAATGCTTTGTTGAATCCCTTTAAGTGCCAACGCTGCAACAGCATCAGGATAATATTCTAAGGATTTTCCTGGGGATACATGTGGGTGGATCCATAGTAAAGGCCCATCTTGCCACAGTACTCCAGTAGGCTGCCGCATAGTGGCAAGCACACATAACTGGAAAGGTTTATCACTCTGGAGCCTGCATAGAGTGGCATGCTGTATAGCTTTTTCTACTTTTATAAGGGCCGCTCTAGCCTCAGTAGTGAGGCTACGAGGGGAAGCAAGATCTGGATCACCGTTAAGAGTAGCATACAAAGGCTGGAGCACAATATTAGGAATATGTAAATATCCTCTTATCCAATTAATGTCTCCCAGCAATTTTTGAAAATCATTTAGAGTTTGGAGATCTTGAGTCCTGATGGTAATTTTTTGTGGTTTTAATTTGTCATACCCAATTGTCGCTCCCAAATACCTGATAGAATCCCCTGTTTGAACCTTTTCAGGTGCGATGTGCAGTCCATGTTGAGCCAACAGCATCACGAGTTCTTTATAAGCCTCATTAACTGTCTGTTCTAATTTTGCGGCCAATAACACATCATCCATATAATGAATGATCTTGGTGGAGGAATACTTATGTCTGAGAGGTGCGAGTGCCTTCCCCACATACATTTGGCACATCGTGGGACTGTTAGCCATCCCCTGTGCCAACACCACCCACTCAAACCTTTGATCTGGTTCCTCGTGATTACACGAGGGAAGGGTGAAAGCAAAACGTTGTGAATCTTTAGGATGCAAAGGAATGGAAAAGAAACAGTCTTTAATGTCAATAACAATTATATGCCAGCCTTGAGGAACAGAGGAGAGCAGAGGCAGCCCTCTTTGAATGGGTCCCATAAGTTGCATCTGAGCATTAACTGCTTGTAGATCATGCAGTAGGCGCCACTTCCCTGATTTTTTCTTAATGACAAATATGGGAGTATTCCATGGAGAAGTAGAAGGTTGGATGTGACCCAAATCAAGTTGTTCTTTGACTAGATCATGGGCTGCTGCCAGTTTAGCCGAGGGAAGAGGCCACTGAGGCACCCAAACAGGCTCCTCGGTGAGCCATGTTATGGGTATTTGAGCCCCAGTGGCCCCTAGGAAAAACCCAGACCAAACCTGTTAAGCTTTTGATGAGCTAGCACAGGATGCTTACGCCCCTGTAGGTGCCTATTAGGGTCCCCAAAAATCTTTCCAGCGGCATCCACCATCCTTGCTACAAAATCTGAAAAGGGTTCTGTAGAGCCCTGCAGAATCTTAGTCAAGTAACCAGACTCCTCTCCTCTATTTGGAAGTGACATCCATGCCCGAATGCAAATGTTGTTAATTTGATCATATGCCTCAGGAGGGAATCCTGTCTGTTGATTAGCAAATATGCCTTGTCCTAAAAGCATATCCTTGTCCCAATGGGGGTGTCCCGCCGCATAGTTTTGGGCGGCCTGCTCAACAGCGCCCTCTAGCAGAAAGGCTCTCCAGTCCAAATATTTACCTGGAGAAACACAAGCCCGAACAAGGCTAGCCCAATCTGAAGGAGTCATACAAAATATAGCAAGTCCCTCCACCTGAGTAAGGGTGAAAGCGGCATCCACGCCATAAGTGCGGAAAGATTCTGCCAAGGTTTTAATTTTCTTAAAGTCTAAAGGCTCATGATATCTTCCCCTGTTATTGTCCTGAAATACAGGGTATGCAAGTCCCATATCTGTATTAACTGTCCTCCAAACTTGCGCATGAAAATATCTCCCGGAATTTTGGCTCCCCCCCACATACGGGGGTGGGGCAACCGGCACCATATCTTCTTTGAGATATTCTACCTCCTCCTCCTCAGAGTGTTGTTGACCGATATTGGATCCCGTCCCCTTTTTACAGTAGGCCTGCGTGCCCTGTATCCCTTTTTTCTTTTTCTTCACTTTTATCTTTCGTAGTTGTTGTAACAATATATCAAGGTCCTCAGAACTCTCTGAGCCGCTTGTGTTCTCAGGCGTTTTTAATTCAGCCAAGTCTGGGTAGAGCCTTCTCCTATTTTTAGTTTCAGGCTCTTTTGCCTTCTCACTACTCTTACTCTCAATGTTCTCTGCCACTTCACTATGTGATCCTTCAGACTTTTCCTCATGTAGTTGCTCAAAAACTTCTTGTCCTTTAGTAAGTGCTTCCTGACATCTGCCATCTGGGAGGCAACTACGGATCATCTTCCAAAGGGGTATCACCCCACCCTCTAATATGCCCTACTCAGAAGCAAAGTCAAGATCTGTGCCTAACTTATCCCAGCTAGGTATAGTAAGGCTGCCCGAGAACGCAAACCACGGTGCAGCAATATCTGTCTTCCGTAAAAATCTCTGTAAAGTACTACGTTTCACTTCTAGGCCCTTGCAACGTAACAGGTTATCTAGGGCCAGGAGAAGCGGACTTGAAGATACGGCACTCATGACACAACAAAAGACACACAAAAAACAAAAGTGAAAGTAAGAGCGAAAGTACACAGTGCAGCTGCAATAAGATGTAATGCTCTCTCTGGCTTTACAGAGGAGCTGCCGCTTTGATAGCGGGTCCCACTTACCTGGGACTAATCCCCGCTTTGACTGCGGGTCCCACTTACCTGGGACTAACCTCCGCTTTGACCGCGGGTCCCACTTACCTGGGACTAACCGGTGCACCACCCCTGACTGCTGAAAGTTCTGGTTCCCGGGTTTTCAGCACCACTTGTCGCGACCCCTTGCCCGCAAGGAAGACGCAACTCAGGAATCTTCTTTCAGCAGTTTATTCAGGCCCTTGATATTTCTTCTTCTTCCTTGTTGGATGCCCCTTCCAGCCTTAATAAAGCATCCCAAGCCCCAAAGCAAAGCTTCCACGTGGAACTTTCTCACAGGGTGCTGAAAACCCATGCACCAACTCTCCCAAACAAGGAGTTGTTTGTTACAGACCACAGTGGAGCCAGCACCATCCTGCAATGGCGACCATAATCTGCAGAAGCGGCTCACCACACACAAACATGGAACTCTGCTGGCCTAAAGTCTTCTTAAGAAACTCCCTCTGAGGTTGGGCACATGTAATATATGTCGTTCTCAGGAGCTTTAGCTTCCATTGTAGTGAGACCATCAAAGCTGGGTCTGCATCTATGGGACCTGGAGGACATGGTTACTTATTTTAAAATGAACATGAGGAAGCATTGCTAAATCCTCTCTTTGTAGGTAAACTGTGGCCACTGGGGGCTAAGTGTCTCCCCATGTGCACTGTGAACCCATTTGTTCATACTCCATCTTTCGTGGTGTTTCTTGCTGCTGCACTGGGAGTTTGGTATTTGCTTCACGAATCAAGGAGTTCAACTGGGACACAGTGCTGGAGGGAGTTCTGTCACGTTTGGTGGGTCAGGGTCGGCAGGAAAATGCACCAACCAGGCTTCTATCCCACAAGCTTGCCTCTTTGAGCATAGTAACCTGATTCTGAACATTGCCCTGAAACTCCTCAATATCACAAGATGCCTTTACATAGAAGGGTCTGCTGGCTGCACCATATCAGTCTTAATCCATTTGGAAGCCAATGGCATATCCACATGGCCACACCACAGATTTTTTATCACACACCTGCCCACAATTTCTCTAGGCCCACTACTCAGCAGCCTCCAACTTACTAGCATGTCTTTTCTATATTATTTTCATGAAACCCAGTCAATCAAGGCACCTTCAGGTATACTTATTATCAGAAACAAGACATCCAAAGGTTCTCCAGTGCCACCTGCTCATGGGAATTTTAAGCATTTCATGGTATTTATCTAACCATTTTTCAAGGATGAAGTTGGAGGCACTGTGGGTTTCAATTCATTTAGGAACCATTAAATGGTGAGAAAGCTCATTTCAATGAAAGATCTGGAGAACTCTCACAGGCAAGGCTTCCCAAAGAGTGGCCAAAAGTTCACATGAAGCCAGGCCCATTGAGGTCTACAATGTGAGGTCCTTGTTTGTTTTGACTCTCAACTATGGTTGCCAAGTCTTTCAGAATAAAATAATGTGATATCCTGGCTGAGATTTCCAGTGCTCTGTGGAAAGCAACCCTGGGCCAAGACTCATTTTCCAAGACGACTCTCATGCGAGGCCTCCTAAAATCCCAACACAATTCATTGCAATACTTCTCTGAGGTCAGTTCCAGAAATCAGTCTTTAAGTGGAATCACACCAGAGTTGAAGCCCAGGTGTAACCAATCATCTCTTCCAACTGCCACACAAGTGATCACATTTAAAACCAAAACACTCCCACCTAGCCCTCATCTTCTTCCATAAAGACACTCATAATAACCTCTGGCTGGAGGTTTACTTGAGAGGCACAGCCCAAGACAGTGTCCAAAAGAAGCTCCCTTACCCCTCATTTGCCTAAAGACCCGGACTCCCTTCCTGTGAACCAGGAGTGATTAAATATGCCTGCTGTTAATACTGCTTCACTTCTCCAATTTGTGGCCTACTGACTGTGGAGTTTAGATTCTTTATGTGAATTGGAGTTATGAGAAAACCCAAGCACCAATGGGCTAGACTCTACAGAGCTTTGAAGAACTCATTAGACCCAAGGAATCCCTATTCTCACTTGACGGAGGAAGGAACATTACAGAGGAAGGTGAGAGACTTCATGCACAATGACTGCTCTTTTGGCCATTTTCGTTTTGGATGCACACATGGGATCTTTCTTTAGACCCAACAGGTGCTGAGAATCTAAGCCACAGCCTCACACAGAACCAAGAGGCTGATTCAGACTCATCCCATTCCAAAGCAATTAAGCAAAGAGCCCAAGGTGATGCCCATTCATTTCCATCTGAAAACTGTTTTCTTCAGGCTTCACAAAGGGGCGACCTGAGGCAAAGACCTTCCTGACATTCAGGGCAATGGACAAATAGGTAAGCAAAAGACCCAAAGCAGGGTTTCTCCACTGAGACTCTCAAAGTCACACTGATATCTGAGTTTTCTGATATGCTCCCATTCCCTTCAGCTATCCAGTACATAGCCATGTCACAGAGCTTGGAGGTGGTACATAACTTGGAAACAAAATCATGAGCCTATTCTAGAGAGAGGCCAAAATCAGGAAGAATACAGAAACTTAGGAAGATTGTAGGTGTTGTACATCTATAAGGCAAGCCACAGTCCATTCATAAATTAGGGAGGATGAATGCTGAGAAGCTTTCTACTAGACATAACACATCCATTGATGCATTCTCTTTTCTAATATCTACAACCACAAACACAGTGGGATACACAGACATAGAAACACTCGCCTTGTCAAAGGACTTACTAGACACAGTCCATTCCAAACCAAACAAACTGCCTTTCCTACGTATTCTTAGAACATGAGACAAAACCACAAACTCACACCCATACCCACAAAGATACCTCTTTCCCCCAAGTAGGTATGTGACTATCCAGAGAGTCCTCTGACTGGTGGGCCATTTTTTGTTCCCCCGAAATGGCCTGTCCTGTCTAAGATCTGGTCTACTTGGCCAACTCTGTGAAGTTGTCAGGGCCCAGCAGTGAGCCACTACCTGCGTTCTTAGGAAAGGCCGCTCTTCAGAACTCTCCTGGCATTTGGCCATACTCACATCAGTATTTACCAAGAAAGACGGACTCTGTCCTTGGTAAGTCTAAACAAGTGAGACCACTGGGACTGAGACTGGGCCTGCCTCTGGGTGCTTGGCTTCCTGGATTCCAAGTTCAGAGAGTTCCATCACCAAGGAAATTAGGTAAGGTCACTTCCTTCAGAAACTGAATGAGGTCACTGCCTTGGCAACCACTTTGTCCTAACAGTTTCTTCAAACGGTCCTTTGAGATGGAGGCTTCCCCTATTTCCTGTGACAATTTCACAAGTTAGAATGTTATATTAACCATAGGCACTTGGAACAGCTCTCCACAAAGGCCTGGTTTGGTTTATCTTCTCTACATTAAAAAGATAGAGGCTGATTCAGACACATCCCTTCGTCCTGACCAGGTTTTTTTTGCCATGTAATAGGACTTTCGCTTTCTCAGGTCCTTCATAGTTCCCTACATCTTCTCCAGGGATCATATCTACATGGACCTTTGAGCTTCTCAGCAGGTGAAAGATTCCCTATATTCCTGTATTGTAAGACCAACTCTGTGCCTGCTCTTTTGTAAAGTTAGATTAGGGAACAGTGTATGATTAGGGTTAATAACAGGTTTGATTAGGGTTAGGAATCATTCTGCTGGATGAATAATGGTATTGGTATTCTGTGATATTTAATAATATAGAGGTGAAATATAAGTATGAAAACAGAATTCTAGGTAAGATTTGAAGCCCAGAAGGGCATTGGTCACTTTAGTGGGATACTTACCTTTGAACTATGTTCTGCACAGATGTCTCAAATAAATAGATAAACAATGGCAAAGGACCATGTACCTTGGTTGATTGAATGTCTAAGAGAACATCCAGTCAAAAAGGCATAGTCGATAGGATTAGGAAGATAGTGTTGGTTTAGATAGAAAAGTGAGTATAGGATTTGGACCAAAAGTTCTTTAGCAATAGAGTTTTGGTTAGAGAGTGAATGTAAATGTCAGCATATGTGAAGAGTCGGTCACAGTGATGAACTGGAAAAAATATGTAGGATAGCAGATATCAATAGAGACATTAGGAAATCAGGCAAAGTATATAGTGAGTGATAGGATTAGACATATTCAACAGGCTTGAGATTGAATATATAATCTTAGGAAGAAACAAATATGTAGTCACCAATAGCATAGACATTTGAGAGCATTAGGCAACCTGGACATGGGTGTTTTTAGTAATCCATGCACGCTTTCTATTTAGGATTTGGTACAAACATAAGTGTGACATTTGCTTTTTTTGTGTCCAGAATATTACACTGATAAAATATATATGTAGATCAGATGACATGAGTATTTCTTCCACCATTTCTAGGAGCAATATATTGAAGACATATAAATTAGTATTGGGGGTACAAATAGGTGCACCCTTTTTCTATGAATATAGAGATAATGCATGACTAAACCATACTGTGAATAAATAGTATCACTGTTTTCAACTTTAAATAATGGATTGAATTGATATCTGAAAATATACAGGAAATTTTATATTTATGTACATACATTCATTCAAACCAGTTATATATCTATTGGTAATATTAGGGTTATAGTTTATCATGAAGTGTGTGTGAGTTTTGCTTCAAAATTGATTATGGAAATCGAAAATAATGTGTTTGGAAAGAAGTCTAATGAAAAGACCAATCAAGACACCTGGAGAAATACATGTGTTCAAAAGCAGGAATTGATTGTAAGTGAAACAAATGCCCATAAATTTGTGAATTTGTGGATGAAATATATATCCTATGATGTCCATTATATGAAGAAATATTAAGTACCAGTGTTGAATAAAATTGAACGTCAAAATACACACCTTGTCCCATCGGAATCTACTTGCATTGATGTTAAACTGGGTCAGTTACTGTAGAAATATTAGTTTTTGTATGCACCATTCATTCAACTTAGTGTTCAGTACTAGGATACAAATATGTTTTTCAGGTGGATGAATATTTCTGAGAATAATCTTGTGAAAAGTTGAATATAAATCCAAGTCCATGAACATGAATGAATTTAGGGAATTTAAATAAGACACATATATTTCATAGTTTGAAAAATCTGGAGAGTGTGTATTTGTATATATATACACATATTTATATATACACAAAACACACACAGAGACATTAAAAAGTAGTAATATATATGGCGATCAAAATTCATCAATAAATATATATTATCCACAGATGACAAAACATATATTTTACTGAACATGGATTTATGTATATTGTTATTCTACCAGGGGACTCAACCATAGGTTGAATTTTCGTTTCCAACAGCGTTTAAAAGGAGTGATCTTTTTTCAGAATTTGTATCGGCCAAGTCAGCCACCTCACAAAAATGTACCTGTGATACCAGGTAGGATTCTATAAGTGCATGTAAAAATACATGTGATGAATAGGATACAGAGAAAGGGATACAGGAATTCACATATTTGTTAACTTTAAAAACACATGAAGAATTATTTCAATTGAAAATTTACTAGATTTAAAACACCTAGCGTTTATCATGCAAAAGGCAAGTCCAACTATACACCATGCCTCCACTGAACTTCTTGTATTTCTATTCTGTTTGCATTATTTTTCTCCATCATCTTAGGATTAGTTGTCAGACTCTAGTAAGGTATGTGAATATTTCTCAGAATAATCTTGTGAAAAGATTATTATAAATCCACATTCATGAATATGAAAAATTTAGGAAGTGTAAAATAGGACACATATATTTCATATTTTGAATAATCTGGAGAGTGTGTGTGTGCGTGTGTGTGTGTGTGTATATATATATATATATATACACACTCATGCACACACACACACACACACACACACACACATATACACAGACATTAAAAAGTAGCACTATATGTCAATTGAAAATCACCAAGAAATATATATCATGCACAGATTCAAATAAATTCATTTTACTGAACATGGATTTATGTATAATGTTGTTCAACTAGGAAGCTCACACATAGGTTGAATTTTCAATTCCAACAGCGTTTAGGAGGAGTGATCCCTTGTCAGAATTTGTATCTGCCAATTCAGCCACCACACAAGAATGAACGTGTGGTAACAGGTAGGATTCTATATGTGCATATAGAAATACAGGTCCTGAATAGGCATTAAAAACATATGGAGAACTATTTCCAAAAAAAATTGACTGGATTTATAACTCCTACCCTATATTATGCAAAAGGCAAGTCCAACTATACACCATGCCTCCTCTGAACTGCTTGTAGTTCTATTTTTTTGGGTTATTTTTCTCCAACATATTAGGATTAGTATTCAGAATCTAGTAGAGTATGTGTTAATGTCAGAGATTCAGTATTTTGAATGGAAAATTGGAAAATTTATCCAATGTGTATGCAAATATGTGCTACACAAAATCTTCCCACTTTCATCCAGAACAATGCCTTGACAGTATCTTCACCCCAAGTAAGACACAATTAGAGGAGAAGTGTTAGAAAATCTGTGAATACTTATCTGGAATGGAATATGATAAGGAGTTCACAACCATGGACGTGGTAGAGGAGTTTCCAAAAGTAAGGGACAGGGTAAACACTCCACAATAATGGAGCTCTGCTGGCCTAATGACTTCTTGAGAAACTGCCTCTGAGTTTGGGCACTTGAAATATATGTTGTTGTCAGGAGCTTTTGCTTTTTTTCTAGTGAGATGATCAAAGCTGGGTCAGCATCTATGTGACCTGGAGGACATAAATTGTAATATTCCAATGAACATGAGGGAAGAGTGCTGGATTCTCTTTTTGTGGGTATACTGTGGCCACTGGTGGCTAAGTGTCTCCCTGTGTGGACTGTATAGTCATTTATTGCTCTTCCACTCTCCATTGTGTTTCTTGCTCCTGCACTGGGAGTTTGGTATTTGCTTCACCAAATAAATGGAGCTCAACTGGGACACAGTGCTGGTGGGAGTTATGTCACGTGTGGTGGGTCAGGTTCTGCAGGAGAATGCACCAACCAGGTTTCTAACCCACATAGTTTACCCCCTTGAACATAGCAAGCTGATTCTGAACATTGCCTTGAAACCTCTCCATATATCAAGATGCCTTTAAATAGAAATTTATGCTGGCTGCACCATGTCAGTCCCAAGCAATTTGGAATCCAATGGTAGATCCTCATTCCCCTACCACAGATGTTTTATCACACATATGCCCACCACTTCTCTAGGCCCACTACTCAGCAGGATCCAACCTATAGGCTTCTCTGTTCTACACCATTTTCAGGAAACCCAGTCAATCAAGGCACTCTCTGGTATACTCATGATCAGCAACAGGACACCCAAAGTTTCTCCAGTGCCACCAGGTCATTGAAATTTCAAAAATTCAATGGTATTTATATAGCCATTTTTCAAGGATGAAATTGGAGGCACTGTGGATTTCAATTCATTTAGGAACCCTTAAATGGTGAGAAAGCTCATTTCAATGAAAGATCTGGAGAACTCTCACAGGCAAGGGTTCCCAAAGAGTGGCCAAAAGGTAATATGAAGCCAGGCCCATTGAGGTCTACATGTGAGGTCCATGTGCGTTTTGACTCTCAATTATGGTTGCCAAGTCTTTCAGAATAAAATCATGTGATATCCTGGCTGAGATTTCCACTCTCTGTGGAAAGCGACCCTGATCGCATTTTCCAAGGGCAATTCTCATGCGAGGCCTCCTAAAATCCCAACACAATTCATGGCAACACTTCTCTGAGGTCCGTTCCAGCACTCAGTCTCTAAGGGGAATCACACCAGTGTTCAGGCCCAAGAGGACCCAGGCATCTCTTCCAACCGCCACACAAATGACCGCAATTAAATCAAAACACTCCAACATGGGCCTCATATTCTTCCATATAGACACTCATCATTACCTCTGGCTGAAAGTTTCCATAAGGGGTGCAGCCCAAGACAGTGTCCAAAATAAGCTCTTTTGCCCCTCATTTGCCTAACATCAGGGTGGACTGTACACCCTTCCTTTGAACCAGGAATGATCAAATAGCCCTGCCGTTAATACTGCCCTGCTTCTCCAATTTGAGGCCTACTGACTGTCAGGTATTGATTCTTTCTGTGATTTGGAGTCATGACAAAACCCAAGCCCCTATGGACTATCCACTGTAGGGCTTTGAAGAACTCTTTTGACCCAAAGGATCCCTATTCTCACTTGATGGAAGTCAGGAACTGAAAAGTTCGGACGAACGTCTTAGGAAAAGACCACCAAGAGACTGTCTCATGCCACCGCAAAAGGGTTTATTGTGGGTCCAGCATGCTGGGGCTCAGAGCTCACTTCAGAGGAGCAAAGAACAAAGAGCCCCAGAACAACTTGAGCAGAGTTTATATACATTCTATGGAGAGGGCAGGGTTTTTACATACATCATAGCCTCTTTTAGAAAATCATCTTATACCCCAGCAAAATCAAATAACAACTCTAAAACATGATTAGCACATTCATTGGCGGGAACAGGTCGTGCAGTGGGTGATTGGTCAGCCCTGAGAAGGGGTTAACATTTAAACTGATTGGTTGAAGCCCTGAGATGTATACGTGCAGATCTGCATGGTTTCTTGGAAGGGGTGTTAAGTATCTAGCTGGTCAGGGAAGATTTCAACACACATCTAATAGGAAGATCAGGGAATTGTCTTAAGTGCCACAGGAATTTCAGGTTCTGAGTGCAGCTTGAAAGCTTTACAAAACCTGGTTCTTTACATTTCAATTTCAATATATTTTATTCTTTCATTTCCCACTCCTTTTTCTGACTACTTTTAATCTTAAAAGTAATGTTTCATAATTATTCTGGCGTCTCAAATTCTATTTCTGCCAGTGGAGCATATTTCTGTCTGATTAGCATGAGTTTTACCTACCCAATCTGAGCCTGGAATAAGGAAACTATGCGGTTAAGCAAACAAGGTCCCACAGTTAGCAACACCTTAAGGATGATCAGGGGTCAAGCTAAGTCTGATAGGAGTGTAGTTAACCAGGGGGACTGGGTAAAACATAACTCAAACCACCCTTGTTGAATCTCCCTTTCTCTCTGGCACTATTCAAGTTATTTTCTTAATTTACTCATGGATTATTTTGCAACTCCAGTAGGGTCAGCATAAAAACAACAGTATTCTCTCAGTGCCGCACAGAGACCCCCTCCCTCATGAAGAGGAAATCTAGTCCTCCCCTGTTCTGTAAAACAAATGCAGAGAGAGAGAGAGTTTAAGGATTCCTGCAGCACTGTGATAGAGGTTTCTAACGTCTTCAAGTCTTGATCTATTGATGTTTCTAATTGGGCCAATTGTTGTGACCCACGGATCATAGCAGCTGTTCCCATACCCACTCCTGCAGGACCTCCTATCCCCAATAGGATGGCTAGAGTAAGGGACAATGGCTCCCGGTGAAATTGGGTTGTTTGTCCCCCAAGTAGACCTTCGAATGATTCTCCATCAAGATAGAGCACCCTGGGGAGTATCTGCACCATTACACAATAATTTACAGAGCTGTCAAATACCTGGGCTGAAAAGCAATGAGTTCTGACTGTGTGGAGTTCAGTACCATAAACATTCCTTTAATTAGTTCCCAGGGGGTGGAGTCAGCTGTACTCTGGACTGGGGAAGTAGGCAAAGATGGAAACCGGGAATTATGAGATGGTAGAGGGGTTCTGGTAGATCTAGGCATGGGAGGTTTAGGAGGCTTAATTCCTGGCTTGAGGGGATTGGGCCCTATTGCTGTGGGATTTTCTTTCTTTTTAAGCTGGAGGTTGAACCAGAGACCAAAGTCATAACCGGGGCCATAAATATAGAATTGCATTCCCAACTTATTTCTCATAGGCCATTTTGTTCTGAGGTAGCCCCTTCCTTTGGAAGTGAAAGTTATATTGAGGGGGTAACATAGACTATTCTTTCCACAGCGAGTTTTTGACACCACTTGGCTAGCGGCACATTTCTTGGGATCAATCCAGGTGTCATTTCATCCTACCCAAATCTTGCTGTCTGGGGAGTTTGGGTTCCACCATGCAGCTTCCGTTTGTTCACAACCCCAAGATCTAAAATAAAAGTTACTGGGTCCTCCACAGGTTTGGGCCTGTTTGCGACTTTGGAAATCTGCTGGGCACACATAATAGTCTTGACTGGCTAGTTTACACATGAGCTTGGGGAGATGACATCCATAATTCATGGGGTAAAGTGGTCTATGTTGCCCTGGTTTGCATTTGAGTGGGATCTGTGTGGGGTCCTCTATGTCAGGGAGATCCCAGTCAGAGAGGCCTATGGGAAGCTGACAAATGTCCGGGGGGAGAGATGGCCACCAATTCCATAAGGGGGCTGTATGTGAAATACACCACCCTACTTGCCCAGTAGGATTTATAACTTGCCATCGTTGCTGAACAGGCTGATGGGGATTAGGACTGCTGATGGTCAGGGGAAGAATCCATAGCCCTACCCACACGACGGACACGCAACTTGAGATGGTTACCAGTCTGTTTCAGTTTCCAGCCGGAGTCTGTACAGGGTGCAGGCATGAGATGGGTGGTATTTATCTATGAAGTGATCTCATCCACTTTCACCACTGTGGGTGTTATAAGCAGCACCTGGTATGGTCCTTTCCAGCGGGGTTCCAGGGATGACACCTGATGCCATCTCACGTAGATGAACTCTCCCACTTGATATCGATGTGGGGTTCCCTCATCTCCAGGCTGATTAGCAGAGGCCAACTGTTTCCACAGGTATCGCTGGGTGCTGGTTTTGTTCAAGGGCTTTAAGTCTGTCAAGCAAGGGGGTGTGAAAGGAATCATTAAGTCTCCTAGTTGGGGTTAGGTCCCTTACTGAAGGAGGGGCACCATAGAGAATTTCATAAGGGGTGAGGTTACACAAAGAGGAAGACTTGGTATTTCTTGCACAAAACAGTGCATAACTTAGGAACAGAGTCCAATTTTTCATGCCAGTCTCCAAGCTTTATTTCGTTAAGGTCTCTATGATGGTTCTATTCATCCTTTCTACCTGTCCTGAGCTCTGGGGTCTATAAGCACAATGTAACTTCCAATTAATCCCCAGGGTCCTGGCAAATCCCTGTCTTACCTGGGCCATGAATACCGGACACTTATCCGACCCTATTACCTTAGGCAGGCTGAACCTTGGAAAATGTCTTCTAGGATCTTTTTGACCACCAGCTGAGCCGTTTCTTTCTTCATGGGGAAGGCTTCGACCCATCCTGAAAAAGTATCTACAAAGACTAGGAGACATTTAAGTCCAATCCTTACTGGCTTTATTTCAGTAAAGCTCACTTCCCAGAATTGTCCTGGTCTGATTCCTCATAAGCGATTCCCTGAAGTAAGCTTCGATGGGTAAGTATTAACTAATTGGCCAACTTGACAAGCTGTAGTCACCTGCGCAGTTATTTCTTTCCTCTGTGAGTCAGTCAATAATAATTCCTTCCTTTGGTCCTTTAAGATTGCCTATAACTTCTTAGAGTCTAAGTGGGTGAGCTGGTGTATGTCTTTGAGATAAAGGTGGGCTTTTGAAAATTGTGTACTTGGCTCTGTAGGTTCCCAGAGTTCTGTATCTGTCTCCTCAGATGATAAGTTGCCTGAATGTTCCGGTGCGGCCAAGTCTCCTGATTGTTGTTCCCCCCGGTGTGGAAAAAGTGAACAGAGGCACTCCGTTTAGGGCTGCCAATTAGCTTCCTCATCTGCCCTTCTGTTTCCAACCTCCACGGGGTCGTTTCCCTTCTGGTGCCCTGGACAGTGCACTATGCCTAGGTCCGTAGGGCCCTGCACTGCTGAGAGAAGGTGGAGGATCATATCTTTGTTCTTTATTTCTTTATTTCTTTATTTCTTTTGTTCTTTATTTCTTTATTTCTTTCCCAGCCGAGGTTAATAGCTGCCTTTGCTGGTAAATAGCCCCGTGCACATTTGCAGTGGCAAATGCATAGCGGCTATCAGTGTATATGGTGGCCCTTTTGCCTGTTGCTAGTACCAATGCTTTCGTAAGGGCAATCAGTTCTGCCTTTTGGACTGATGTCTCTTCTGTGAGACCAGAGAAACAGATGACATTAGTTTTGCTAACTACTGCTGCTCCAGCCCACCACGTACCATCTTGGAGGAAGCTGCTCTCGTTCGTAAACCATACGACTTCAGGGTGAGGCAGTGGCTGGATCCTTCAAGTCTCGTCCTATACTGGTTTCTCTGCCTCTTTTTGGGCCACTCTTTGTCCAAGTTTTCTTTTTCTTTACAGTAGGCACATTGATCTGAGGCCAGGGGCAGCCTTTGGCATGGATCCATGTATCCCTTCATGTCTCCGTGCTTTTTAACTTCTGGTCTATTTGCTGCTCTGACCAAAACCTTAGCCAATGATTTAGTCTGCCTTTTGCTCCTTTCATCCTCCTTTTGTTCCCTTTCCTTCTCTCTCATCTGTTCCCATTCCTCCTCAGTTTCTCTCTTATAATATACTTTCTCAGTTTCTCTGACTAAATCTCTTAAGGTCATATCTTGTAATCCATCTAGACGTTGTAACTTTCTCTTAATATCTAGGGCAGCCTGCTGGATAAAGGCCATTGCAACAGAGGTTTTTTTGTCCTCTGCCTGAGGATCAAAAGGAGTATATTTTCTATTTGCTTCCATAATTCTCTCCAGAATCATAGAGGGAGACTCATTAGGACCTTGGATTATCTCTCTTACCATGGCCAAATTAGTCGGCCCTCTGGCGGCCACTCGGAGCCCAGCTATTAGAGCCCGGTGATAAGTGGACAAATGCTACCAACCTTCAAAGGTGTTGGGGTCCCAGTTTTGTCGGTTCATGGGCCCATAAGGACGAAGAGGGAGCATCACAGTGGCTTCTGAGTTTTCTATTTTCCGTAGCTGGCGGGTTTCTTCAGGTGGCCCAGCTTCCACCAGAAAAGGAGGGGCTGCTGCTGCTGCGGAGAAGACCCTTGGAGGGGTTGGGTCTGGCCCAATTGCCTCTAGTGGCGGAGAGGCTGAGTCAGTGGTGGGAGAATCATCTGGAATGTGTTGGCGGTTGGGGAGCGAGGGTAAAGGATAAGGAGGGGGAGAATTGTCCAGTCTTGTGACTCAGGAAGAATGGGGGGAAGATGGGGAGGGAACGGAAGGTTTGAATGATAGGATCCTGGGGAAGGGGTATATGGCTGTTGATCTGGGTGGCCACGTGGTCCCGGCTGAAAGACAATATCTCTGACTTTTCGGATTAGAGGGAAGTAGAAGGATCCTTCTGCAGGCCACCCGACTTTGAGGATGGGCCATTCTGAAGCACAGAGAGTCTGCCAGGTCTGACATTTAACTGAAAAATAATGATTCTGGGCCCTTGAGCGGACATCAGTCCAATGATCAAGGGTCAGCGACAGAAGCATGAAAGTGCTTTGTCCCATAATGGGAGTTACTCAAAAAGAGACAGTGAAGACACAAACGCAACACAGACAAAGACAAACAGTAAACGTTTAACATGGGTCCAAGACAAATATTAGAACTCAGTAACTGGCAAAACCTGATGGGTTAGACAATAAAGACAGACAGTAAACTCAACATGAGTTCGGGACAATGAACAAAACTGTGTAGCCAGCAAAACCTGATGGGCTGGCAAACCGAATCCTGAAGCAAAATATAACCGAGTTGAGGAAACTAATATTCCTTGATTTCCCTCATCCTCTGGAGTGTCCCCCAGGGACGTGGCCAGTAGCTCTGTGACACGTCTGCCAGCCACCGTCAGAGAGAGCTAATGCTCTTCACCGACAGCCACTTTGCCAAGCCCTCACCTGAAACCCGAAACCAGAAAGAGGCGCCTTTCTTACCCTGAGAGGAGTCCCTTGGGGTCTTTCGTCCGCTGCGCCGGATATCTCACCTGGGGCCTCCAGATGAAAAGGTGGGGCGAACATCGGAGGAAAAGACCACCAACAGGCTTTCTCATGCAACACCAAAGGGTTTATTGGGGGTATAGCGTGCTGGAGCTCAGGGCTCACTTCAGAGGAGCAAAGAACAAAGAGCCCTAAGAACCACTCGAGCGGAGTTTATATACATTCTTTAGAGAGGGTAGGGACTTTACACACATCATAGCCTCCTTTAGCAAATCATCATATTCCACGGGAAAATCAAATAACAACTCTAAAACATGATTAGCACATTCATTGGCGGGAACAGGTTGGGCAGGGGGTGATTGGTCAGCCCTAAGAAGGGGTATACATTTAAATTGATTGGTGGATGCACTGTGATGTATACGTGGTGAGCTGCATGGTTTCTGGGGAGGGGCTGTTAAGTAACTAGGTCCTCAGGGAAGATTTCAACACACATCTAATGTGCAAATCCGGGAATTGTCTTAACTGCCACAGGAATTTCAGGTGCTGAGTGCAGCTTGGAAACTTTACAAAACCTGGTTCTTTACATTTCAATTTCAATTTCTTTTATTCTTTCAGAACCTTACAGAGGAAGGCGAGAGAGTTCATCGACAATTACTGCTATTTTGGCTATATTGGTTTTGGATGCACACATGGGATCTTTCTTTAGATCCATCTGGTGCTGATAATCTAAGCCATAGCCTCAAACAGGGCCAAGAGGCTGATTAAAACATATCCATTTCCAAAGCAATTACTACTCTGAAGTCAGTTACAGAACTCAGTCTCTTAGGAGAATCACGCCAGTGTTAAAGCCCAGGTGAACACAGTCATCACATCCAAAAGCCACACAAGTTACCACAATTAAAATCAAAACAATCCCACATGGCCCTCATCTACTTCCATATAGTCACTCATCATAACCTCTGGCTGGAGGTTTCCTTAAATGGCACAGCCCAATAAAGTGTCCATAATAAGCTCCCTTCCCCTCATTTGCCTAAATTCAGGGTGGCCTGGACACCCTTCCTGTGAACCAGGATTGATCACATAGTTCTGCCATTAATACTGCTCTGTTTCTGCAATTTGAGGCCTACTGACTGTCAGGTATAGATTCCTTATGTGATTTGGAGTCATTATTAAACCCAAGCACCTTTGCAGGGATTGGAAGAACTCATTTGACCCAGAAAATCCCAATACTCCCTTGATGGAGGTCAAGAACCAAACAGAGGAAGGCAAGAGACTTCATCCACAATGACTGATTTTTTGCCATTTTGGTTTTGGATGCACACATTGGATCTTTCTTTAGATCCATCCGATGCTGATAATCTAAGCCACAGCCTCACACAGGGCCAAGAGGCTGATTCAGAGACATTCCTTTCCAAAGTAATTAAGCAAAGAGCCACAGGTGATGCCCATTCATTTCCATTTTAAAACTGTTTTTTTCAGGCTTCACAAAGGGTGGCCTGAGGCAAAGACCTTCCTGACATTCAGGGCAACAGAACAATAGGTAAGCAAAAGGGCCAAAGCAGGGTTTCTCCACTGAGACATTCCTGGTCACACTGATATCTGAGTTTTCTGAGATGCTTGCCATTCCCTTCAGCTATGGATTACATGGCCATGTCACAGAGTTTGGAGGTGGTACATATTTTGGACACAAAACCATGAGCCTATTCTGGAGAGTGGCCAGAATTCAGGAAGAAAACAGGAACTTAGGAAGACAGTACATGTTGTCCATCGATAAGGCAACCTGCAATCCATTCCTAAAATGGGTAGGATGAATGCTGGGAAGCTTTCTACTAGACAGGACACATCCATTGATTCATTCTCTTTTCTAATGTCTACAACCACGGACACAGTGGGATACACAGACATAGAAACACTCGCCTTGTCAAAAGACTTTCTAGAAACATTCCACTCCAAACCAAGCAAGCCGCCTTCCCTACCTATTCTCAGAATATAAGACAAAACCACAAACTCACACCCACACTGAAAAAGGCACCTCCTTCCCCAAAGTAAGTCTGTGACTATCCAGAGTGTCCTCTGAATGGTGGGCTATACTATGTTCCCCAGAAATGTCCTGTCCTTTCTCAGATCTGGTCTCCTTGGCCAACTCTGTGAAATATCAGGAGCCTGCGGTGAGCCACATCTTGCTTTCTCTGGAAAGGCCAGTCTTCAAACTTTCCTGGCATTTGGCCATCCTCACATCAGTAGGTACCAAGAAAGACTGACTCTGTCCTTGGTAAATTTAAACAAGTGATCCCACTGTACTGGGAATTGGACTGGTTCTGGATGCCTGACTTCCTGGATCCCAAGTTCACAGAGTTCCATCACCAAGGAAGTGAGGTGAGGTCACTTCCTTCAGGAACTGAATGTGGTGACTGCCTTAGCAACCACTTTTTCCGAACAGTTGCTTCCATACTTCCTCTGACACTTTCACAAGTTAGATAGGTATCTCAACCATAGGAACCCAGGAACAGCTCTCCACAAAGGCCTTGGTTGGTCCATCTTTTCTACATTAAGGAGAGAGGGTGAATGAGACACAACCCTTCATCCTTACCAGGTTGTTTTCCATGGAATATGACTTTTGCTCTCTCACGTCCTTCATAGTTGCCTGCATGTTCTCCAGGGATCATTTCTGCATGGACCTTTGAGGTTTTCAGCAGGTGGAAGATCCACTACATTCCTGTATTGTAAGACCAACTCTGTCCCTGCTGTTCTGTAATGTTAGATTGAGGGAACAGTGTATGGTTAGGGTTAATAACATGTGTGATTTGGGTTAGGAATCATTCTGCTGGATGAATAATGGTATTGGGAACCTGCGATATGTATGAGAATATATAGGTGAAATATATGTATGAAAACAGAAATCTAGGTAAGATTTGAAGCCCAAAAGAGCATTGGGCCCTTGATTGGAATACTTAGCTTTGAATTAGGTTGTGCACAGATGTGTCAGATTAATCAATATACAATGGCATAGGACCTTGTACCTTCGATGATTGAATGTCGAAGAGAACATCCAGTCAAAAAGGGATAGTCGGAAGTGAAAGGTTTATAAAATAGGTATTTGTCACTTCCTGGGAAGAATTTTGTGTTTATTCCGAGCATAATGTAGTTGTAAAAAAAAATGATTAAATTAAAAAGACACCTTGAAGAGCGTCAATGAGAGAGTGAGAGGACCAAAAAAAGTGGTTTGAGTCTTGGTTCACCTAGTCCCCCTGTTTGACTACTTTTTTATCAACCCTGGCCTGTCTGATAATAATCTCCATATTATTGCTAACTATAAAACCCTGTTTGCTCAACCGTGTAATTTCTTTTCTCTAAGCTCAAATTGGACAAGTTAAACTTATGGTAATACCCCACTAGCAGACATAGAATGTGACACCCCCCAATGATCACTTTTATGATTAAAAGTAGCTAGAAGAAGAAGTGGGGAATGAAAGATTAATAAAATATGTACTTGTCACTTTTTTTTCTGTATGCTTAACAAAACACTGTTGAAATCTTGAGAACTGTTTGCTAATCTTGTTCCCAGAATGTCCTGTCCCCAAATGCCAAACTGCAGAATGTACTCCCTCACCCGGTTGAATGCAAACCGCCCACTCTCCCTCACCCATCAATAAACTTCGCTCCCTGCCCTCCCCAAAGAAAGTATATAAGCTCTGCTTAAGCTCTTCTCAGGGCTCTCTGCTCTATTCAAGTGAGCTCGGACCCCCTGCATGCTGACCCCCTATAAACCCTTTGCTGTTGCATGAGATAGTCTTTTGGTGGTCTCTTCCTCCGAAGCTCGCCCAATGTTTACTTTGATGATTGGGTGTAGAAAAGAACATTCAGTCAAAAAGGGATAGTCGGTAGGATTAGGAAGATAGTTGTTAGGTTTAGGAAGAAGAGTGAGTATAGGTTTTGGAAAAAAAATATTCTTTATCAATAGGGTTTTGTTTAGAGTGTGAATGTAAATGTTAGCCAATGTGAAGAGTCAGTCAAAATAGTGAACCGGAGAAAATATGTAGGAAAACAGATTTCAATAGAGATATTACGAAATAAGGCAAAGTATAAAGTGGGTGATAGGATTAGACATTTTCAATAGGGTTGAATTTGAATATATGATCTTAGGAGAAACCAATATGTAGTCACTAATTGGATTGATATTTGAGAGCATTAGGCAACCTGGACATGGCTGTGTTTAGTAATCCATGTTCATTTTCAATTTAGGCTTTGGTACAATAATAAGTGTGAACCTTGCATTTTGTGTCCAGAATATTACTGTGATAAAATGTATATGTAGATCAGGTGACATGAGTAATTTTTCCATCATTTCTGGGAGCAATATTTTGAAGATTAATAAGTTAGTATTGGGGGTACAAAGACCTGTACCTTGTGTCTATGAATATAGAGCTAATGCATGAATAGACCATACTGTTAATAAATAATATAACTGGTTCCACTTTATATAATGCATTTGATTCATATCTTAAAATATATAAGAAATCTTATATTGATATACATACATTCATTCCAACTAGTTATACATCTAATGGTAAAATTAAGGTTATGGTTTATCATGAAAAGTGTGTGAGTTTTGCTTCAAAAGTGATTATGGAAATCAAAAATAATGTGTTTGGAAAGAAGTCTCATGAAAAGACCAGTCAAGAACCATGAAAAAATACATGTGTTCTGAAGCAGGAAGTGATTGAAAGTGAAACAAATGCCTCTAAATTAGCGAACTTGTGGATGAAATATATATCCTATTATGTGCATAAACTGAAGAAATAGTAATGTACCAGTTTTGAATAAAAATGAACGTCAAAATACACATCATGTCCCATAGGAATCAATTTGCATTGATGTTAACCTGGGTCAGTTACTGTATTAATTTTAGGATTTGTAGGCACCGTTCACTGAAGATAGTTTTCAGTACTAGGAAACAAATACGTATTTCAGGTGGATGAATATTTCTGACGATAATCTTGTGAAAAGTTGATTATAAACTCACATATATGAATATGAATGAATTTAGGAAATGTATAATAAGACACATGTATTTCATATTTTGAAAAATCTGGAAAGTTTGTATATATATATATATATATATATATATATATATATATATATATATACACACACACACATGCACACAGACATTGAAAAGTAGCAATATATATGGCAATTGAAATTCACCATGAAATATATATCATCCACAGTTTCAAAAATATTCATTTTACTGAACATGGATTTATGTATAATGTTGTTAAACTAGGAAGCTCACAGAGAGTTCGAATTTTAACTTCCAACAGAATTTAGGAGAAGTGATCTCTTCTCACAATGTGTATCTGCCAAGTCAACCACTTCACAAGAATGTACGTGTTGTACCTTGTAGGATTCTATATGTGCATATAAAAATACATGTGCAAATAGGCTACAGAGAAAGGGAGACAGGAATTCACATATTTGTTAACTTTAAAAACACATGGAGAACAATTTCAACAAAAGTTGACTAGATTTATAACTCCTACACTACATAATGCAAAAGGCAAATTCAACTATACACCATGCCTCCTCTGAACTGCTTGTATTTCTATTCTGTTTGGATTATTATTCTCCATCATATTAGGATAAGTAGTCAGAGTCTAGTAGGCTATGGGTTAGTGTCAGGGATTCAGTATTTCGAATGGAAAATTGGAAAAGGTATCCAATGTGTATGTAATTATGTGCTATGAAAAATCTTCCCACTCTTATCCAGAACAATGCCTTGACATTACCTTTGCCCCAAGTAAGACACAATTACAGGAGAAGAGTTCGAAAATCTGTATATATATATATATATATATATATATATATATATATATATATATATATATATATATGGAATGCAATATGCTCAGTTGTTCACAAACTTGGAGGTGGTAGATGAGTTTACAAAAGTAATGAACACGGTAAACCCTCCACAAAAATGGAGCTTTGCTGGCCTAAAGACTTCTTGAGAAACTGCCTCTGAGGTTGGGAACTTGAAATATATGTTGTTGTCAGGAGCTTAATCTTCATTTGTGGTGAGACAATTAAAGCTGGATCTGCATCTATGTGACCTGAAGGATCTTGTTTCTTATTTTCCAATGAACATGAGACAGCAGTGCTGAATTATCTCTTTGTAGGTAAACTGTGGCCACTGGGGGCTATGTGTCTCCCTGTGAGGACTCTGAAACCATTTGGTCATCCTCCAATTTTCGTGGTCTTTCTTGCTGCTGCACTGGGAGTTTGGTATTTGCTTCGTGAAATACAAAGATTTCAACTGGGACACAGTGCTAGAGGGAGTTCTGTCATGTGTGGTGTGTCAGGGTCTGCAAGAGAATGCACCAACCAGGCCTCTATCCCACATAGCTTGCCCCCTTGACCATAGCAACCTGATTCTGAACATTGCCCTGAAAACTCTCCATATAACAAGATGCATTTACATATAAGGGTTTGCTGGCTACACTATGTCAGTCACAAGCTATTTGGAAGCCAATGGCAGGTCCACATGACTCCACCACAGATGTTTTATCACACACCTGCACACCACTACTCTAGGCCCACTACTCAGGAGGCTCCAACTTACTGGCATCTCTGTTCTTCAACATTTTCATGAAACCCAGTCAATCAAGGCACTGTATTGTATACTCATGATCAGCAACAGGACATATAAAGTTTCTCCAGGCCACCTGGTCATGGGAATTTCAAAAATTTGATGGTATTCATCTAGCCATTTTTCAAGGATGAAGTTGGAGGCACTGTGGGTTTCAATTCATTCAGGAACCACTAAATGGTGAGGAAGTTCATTTCAATGAATTCTCTGGACAACACTCACAGGAAAGGCTTCCCAAAGAGTGGCCAAAAGGTCACATGAAGCCAGGCCCATTGAACTGTACAATGTGAGGTCCATGTGTGTTTTGACTCTCAACTATGGCTGCCATGTTTTTCATAATAAAATCATGTGATATCCTGGCTGAGATTCCCAGTGCTCTGTGGAAAACCAACCTGGGACTAGATTTCAGATTCCAAGCGTGAATCTCATGCGTGGCCTCCTAAAATCCCAATTCAATTCATGGCAATACTACTCTGAGGTCAGTTCCAGAACTCAGTCTATAAGGGGAATCACCCAAGAGTGAAGCCCTGGTGGACCGAGTCATCTCTTCCAACTGCCACAAAAATGACCACAATTATAACCAAAACACTCCCACATGGCCCTCATTTTCTTCCATATAGACATTCATCATAACTTCTGGCAAGAGGTTTCCATAAGTGGTGCAGCTCAAGACAGTGTCCAATATAAGCTTCCTTGTCCCTCATTTGCATAAAGTAAGTGTGGCCTGGACACTCTTCCTGTCAACCAGGAGTGATCAAATAGGCCTGCCATTAATACTGCTCTGCTTCTACTATTTGAGGCCTACTGACTGTCAGGTATAGATTCTTTATGTGGTTTGTAGTAATGAGAAAACACTAGCACATCTGCAGGGCTTTGAAGAACTCATTTTACCCAAGGGTCCATAATCACACTTGATGGAGGTCAGGAACCTAACAGAGGAAGGTGAGAGACTTCATCCACAATGACTGATCTTTTTGAATTTTGGTTATGGATGCACACATGGGATCTTTCTTTAGATCCATCAGGTGCTGACAATCTAAGCCCCAGCTTCACCGAGAGCCAAGAGGCTGATTCAGACACATCCATTTCCAAAGAAATTAAGCAAAGAGCCACAGGTGATGCCCACTCATTTCCATTTGAATACTGTTTTCTTCAGGCTTCACAAAAATGTGGCCTGAGCCAAAGACTTTCCTTACATTTAGGGCAACAGAAAAATAGGTAAGCAAATGACCCAAAGCAGGGTTTCTCCACTGAGACTTTCCTGGTCACAATGATATCTGAGTTTTCTGACATGCTCCCCTTCCCTTCAGCTCTCCAGTACATGGCCATGTGACAGAGCTTTGAGGTGCCACATAGCTTGGACACAAAACTGTGAGCCTATTCTGGAGAGTGTCCAGAATTCAGGAAGAAAACAGGAACTTAGAAAGATAGTAGGTTTTGCCCATTGATAAGGCTAGCCGCAATCCATTCATAAATTGGCAGTATGAATGCTGGGAAGCTTTCTACTAGACAGAACACATCCATGATGCATTCTTTTTCTAATACCAAGACCACAAACAGAGTGGGATACACAGTAATAGAAACACTCACCTTGTCAGAGGACATACTAGATAAAGTCCTCTCCAAACCAAACAAGTCGCCTTTCCTACATATTCTCAAACTCACACCCACACTCAAAAAAGGCAGCACCTTCCCCAAAGTAGGTCTGTGACTATCCGGAGTGTCCTATGATGGGTGGGATATACAATATTTCCACGAAATGCACTGTGCTGTCTCAGTTCTGGTCTCCTTGGCCAACTCTGTGAAGTTGTCAGAAGTCACTGGTGATCCACTACCTGCTTTCTCAGGAAAGGCCCCTCTTCTTAGCTTTCCTGGCATTTGGCCATCCTCACATAACTAAGAACCAAGAAAGACTGACTCTGTCCTTGGTTTACCCAAACAAGTGAGACCACTGGAACTGGGACTGGAACTGGCTGTGGTCTCCTGGCTTCCTGAATCCCAAGTTTATAGAGTTCCATTACCAAGGAAGTTATGTGAGGTAACTTCCTTCAGGAAGTGAATGAAGTCACTGCCTTGGCAAACACTTTGTCCTAACAGTTGCTTCCAAGGGTCCCATGAGATGGAGGGTGCACCTACTTCCTGTGACATTTTCACAAGTTAGAATGATATATCAACCATAGGCACCTGGGAACAGCTCTCCACACAGGCTTGGTTTGGTCCATCTTCTCTACATTAAGAAGAGAGAGGCTGATTCAGACACATCCCTTCACTCTGACCAGGTTGTTTACGATGGAAGTTGACTTTTCCTCCCTCAGGTCCTTCATTGCTGCCTACATCTTCTCCATGGATTATTTCTGTATTGACCTTTGAGGTTCTCAGCAGGTGGAAGATCCCCTACACTCCTGATTGTAAGACCAACTCTGTCCCTGGTATTCTGTAAAGTTAGATTGAGGGAACAGTGTATGGTTAGGGTAATAACAGGTTTGATTTGGATTAGGAATCATTCTGCATGATGAATAATGGCAATGGGAACTTGTGATATTTACAAGAATATATAGGTGAAATATAAGTATGAATACAGAAGTCTAGGTAAGATTTGAAGCCCAGAAGAGCATTGGGTCCATGATTGGGATACTTAGCTTTGAAATACCTTCTGCACAGATGTCTCAGATAAATCGATAAAAAATGGCATAGGACCTTGTAAATTGGATGATCAAATGTAGAAGAAAACATCCACTTAAAAAGGGTAGTTGGTAGGATTGGAAAGATAGTCAGTAGGTTTAGGAAGAAGAGTGAGTATAGGATTTGCTCCAAAAGTTCTTTAGCAATAGGGTTTCTGGTAGAGAATGAATGTAAATGTCAGCACATGTGATGAGTCAGTTACAATGATTAACTGGGGAAAATATATAGGGAAGCAGATATCAATAGAGACAGGAAGAAATCAAGCAAAGTATAAATTGAGTGATAGGATTAGACATTTTCAGCATGGTAGATGTTGAATATACAATCTTAGAAAGAAACAAATATTTAGCAACAATAGGATTGACATTTGAGAGCATTAGGCAATCTGGACTTGGATGTTTTTAGTAATCCATGCTCACTTTCCATTTAGGCTTTGGTACAATCATAAGTGTGAACTTTGCATTTTGTGTCCAGAATATTACTGTGATAAAGTGTATATGTAGATCAGGTGACATGAGTATTTCTTCCACCAATTATGTGGTCAATATTTTGAAGATGTATAAATTAGTATTGGGTGTACAAATAGGTCTACACTGTGTCTACAAATATTGATAAAATGAATGAATAGACAATACTGTGAATAAATAATATAACTGGTTCCAACTTTAAATTATGGATTGAATTGATATCTTAAAATATACAGGAAATCTTATATTGATATACATACATTCATTACAACCATTTATAGATCTAATGCTAATATTAGGGTTATGATTTGCCATGAAGAGTGTGTGAGGTTTGCTTCAATATGATTATTGAAATCTAAAATGAAAAGTATTCTCATGAAAAGACCAGTCAAAAAACATGGAGGAATATATGTGTACTGAAGCAGGAAGTGATAGAAAGTGAAACAAATGCCTATAAATTTGCAAACTTGTGAATGAAATATTTATCCTATGATGTGCATAAACTGAAGAAATAGTAATGTAACATTGTTGAATAAAAATGAACGTCATAATACACATCATGTACCATAGTAATCTACTTGCATTGATGTTAAAGTGGGTCAGTTACTGTAGAAAAATTAGGACTTCTATGCACCATTCACTGAATTTAGATTTCAGTACTAGGAAACAATATGTATTTGAGGTGGATGAATATTTCTGAGAATAATTTTGTGAACATTTGATTATAAATCCACATACATGAATATGAATGCATTTAGGGATTGTATAATAAGACACATATATTTTATATTCTGAAAAATCTGGAGAGTGTGTGTGTATATATACACACACACACACACACACACATGCACATGCACAGACATTAAAAGGTAGCAATATATATGCGAATCGAAATTTATCATGAAATATATATCATTCACAGATCCAAAAATATTCATTTTACTGAACATGGATTTATGTATTATCTTGTTCAACTAGGAAGCTCACCCATAGTTTTAATTTTCAGTTCCAACAACGTTCAGGAGGAGTGATCTCTTTTGACAATTTGTATCTGCCAAGTCTGCCACCTCACAAAAGTGTACATGTGTTACCAGGTAGGATTCTATATGTGCATACAAAAATACATGTGCTGAATAGGATACAGATAAAGGGCGACAGGAATTCACGTATTTGTTATCTTTAAAACACACGGAGAACTACTTCAATTTAATATTGACTTGATTTATAACACCTACCCTTTATCATACAAAAGGTAAGTCCAGCTATACACCATGCCTCCTCTGAACTGCTTGTATTTCTATTCTGTTTTGGTTATTTTGCTCCATCAATTTAGGATTGCCACAGTCTGGCTGGGCACAATTCAGGAGCCACTTGTCAAAAGCTAACTTTATTTTTAGAACCACACACGCCAAAAAATAGCTCCTCCGGAAAAACACTCAGAGCACAACTGCCACCACCGGCTTCCCACAAGCTCTCAACCTCCTCACTCCTCCTGCTCTTGAGGTCGATTGGCTGGGTTGTTTGAGCAGAGCCAAAAAAGTCCCCCAAGAAGCAGCTCCATAATTTGAAAGGGTGGGGAAACAGCCCAATGGGCATCACCGCAGAGGAGCCAATCAGCTAGATGTTGCTGAGGCCGCTGTGAGCCAACCATCAGCTGGCAGTCTGAAAGTTTGCTTTGGCCCCCTGGGCTGTGGCTCTCAACATCTAACCCTCTCTGTTTAAACAACAAGCATGTGGCTTAGGGACCGTGCCTGCCTTAGGTTGTCCAATAGTACATATGGTCCTTACCCATTATCGAATGAGCTGACCTCAAGGTGTCAGCCTCCTGTCAAGCAGAAGGGAGGAAGATACACCAAGGCAATTGATGGCTCTTTTTGAAAAAATTGTACCACCGATGACATCATCAGAGAAATACCCCAACACTACCACAAGTCGCTGCACCAACAGATAGTTCACAATGCATGCAGGTGAGTTCACAATGCATACAAGTGATACATAGTCCAGGCAAGTTCTGCAAGCAGTTCAGTGATGGCTATTGCAGAATCTGTAGATTGGTTTTATCTTTGTCTTCACATGCACTGGGATGAACTTAGAAATTCTGGCAACAATGCCTAAAGAAAGAATTATGTAACATTCCAAAAGGCACTAAAAGAAAACAATTTTCTTAACAATTTACATTGTCTCGAAGAGAATTATTAAATATAATGCAAAGAAAAGGTGGATCCAACATGGCGGCGGGCAGAGAGGCTGCGCTTTTAATGCACTCACAGTGATGGGGTCATAAAGTCGCAAGGATAACTCTTGGATTCTACCAACGGAGATTCTCCTAGCAAAATTCCACTGAAGGGAGACCGCCCGGGAGCTACTAGAATTTTTTTGAAGCGTCTGTGTGACCCGGACGAGCGGGACCCTGCCACTAGACGCGGAGTTCGAGATTCACCAGCCACAGTCCGCGCACCGCGGGCACAGCTGCAGATCCATCCACCCGCCCGCAGCCAAAGTGACTGGGTCCTGCTAGACGCTGAGACACAGCTTGGCAGGAAGAAGTCTTTAGCCAAGCCTCCACGCGCCAGGAGCTGAGGCGAACCGGGCCGGGCCAGTCCCACCCCTCCCCTCGGTCAATCCGGCAAGAAGCCTGGGGCCCGCCATAGCAGAGAGTTGACGTCATCGGAGTTCGGCTGGCGAAATTCCTTCCCAGCAGAATCCACTTTAGCAGGTGCGTGACTCCGCATACTGATACAAGCAGCCAGGAAACTTCATTGACTTCTCAGGGGTCATGTCCGTAGGGAAGCAGAGGGGAGCCCAGACCCCAAGGCCCCCATATCACCAGCGGTGACCCCTAAGGTCTTAGCCGCCAGTTTACCACAGCACTGGGGCTTAAAAGGGACACTCGGTGGGGCTGCAAGTGTAACTAGATCTCTGGAGAATCACTTCTGGGAAACAGGACCTGGCTGGCAGGCTGACAGGAGGAAGGGGGTTAAGAGCTGGAGAAGTGAAATGGCTCTGGACTGACAAGTCTGAGAAACCCCCAGAAGACGCAGTACAGGGATAGCTCTCGGCAGGTAGAGAGCAGACACTCCGCTTGGAAGGCACAGCTCTGCCTACTGGAAGAGAAGAAGGTGGATCTCTAAGACTTTAATTTATTTTTTGTTGTTGTTGTTGCTGTTGTTGATATTTTTTTCTCTCCTTCTTCTCTCCCTGTTCCTTTCCCCCCTTTTCCTTCTCTCTTTCTATCCCATTTCAAGTTTTATTGTTCTTTTCATTCCCCTCTAATCTATCTCTCCCTCTATCAATTTTTCTTTTTAAGAGCACCTTCATTCTCCTACCGCCCAACTCTCATCCCAAGCATTACATCTTCCATTGTGTGTAATTGTCTAAATGCAAATAGGTGAATGTCTCGAGGCTGTCTATAAGACTCCTAAATACCTAGCTACTACCAACACCCTGATCCAATTGCCTGGTAGTATCCACCTTCAGTGGAGCAATCTTCTAAAGTAGCCAAGTCATATTAACCATTGTACCACCAGAGCACCCAACCTAAACATATAGTCCTAAGAACAAACAGCAAATCATTATATGCATACAGAACCTAGAAGCCTTATATGAATTGAATGAATCAGCTTTAAAGTACAACAAAGCCCAAAATTTCTAGGCATAATCTCCCACCACAAAAGAGAGACAACAGAGATATACAAAGCCAAAACAAATGTATAGGAGAAAGCAGTTACAAAGCAGTCAAACAGAGCTGGAAAGCAACGTGAACAATATGAAAAAACAAGGGAAAAAAGGGTTACGAACAATGCAGTACAATCTAAATATACAGGAGGACCTAGAAGAATCAGAAATATGGACAGGGAAAGAAATCAAGGCATTCCTAATTCAGATGGAACGGAATATTAGAGAAGACATGAGACAGCAAATCCAAGCATTGAAAGTATATTTTGAAGAGGAACTAACCACACAAATTAAATCCACAAAGAATGAGCTTTATCAGGAGATAGAGGTGTTAAAAATAATCAAGTTGTAATCATAGAAATGCAAGAAACCGTAAATCAGATTAAAAGTGCTAATGAGAATATTACAAACAGACTAGATCAAGTAGAAGTCAGAACATCAGATAATGAAGACAAAGTATATCAACTTGAAAAGAATATAGTCAACACAGAAAAGATGCTGAAATCAAACATATAACACAAAACACAAGTGTGCACACCTAATATAATACATACAACACATGACATAATATTAAAGGCCTTATGACTTTTTACAGGTGAAATCTCCATTGCAATGTCTAAAAACTCTATTGTCCAAAAATAGAACTGATCAGCAAAACATTAACCTAAGTCTGTATGATTTAAAAAAAAAAACAAAATAAAACTTCATGATATGAGAAAGGGCAATAAGAAAATAGATGTTGAAAAAAACATTCTGGTTCTGTCACAGATGTAAGAACAGCCAAACTGGAGTTCTGGATATCAGCTCTTATTGATTTGAGCCAAATCATCTTATTTTTGGTCTGTAGAAATCTCTTTAGTTAATCTCTCTGGAATCCAAATTGGCTACTCTTCTCCCTGTAGAAACACAAAAACAGACCCCAGACTCCAGACAATTATTGGTCAGGACCTTTCCATTGTTCTGTTAGAATATCCTTCCAAAGTACCTTGGGCTTATGTACATTATTTGGACATATATGCCTTTCTGCAGCACTAAGCCCTGATGAACCCAAATTTAAAAAGTTTAGAGTAAAAGGGTTATTTTAAGTTTATCTTTGGGGAATATATACCCCTTCCCAATTCCTTCTTTTTGCTTTAATATGTATGTTTTAATAGTTTGATGTGATCTTTCAACTATGCCTTGTCCCTGTGGATTGTATGGGATTCCTGTTATATGAGTAATGCCAAATGATGAGCAAAATTGTTTAAAAGAGGTAGAAATATAACCAGGGGCATTATCTGTTTTTAACTCTTTTGGAACGCCCACAGTGGCAAAATTTTGTAAGCAATGAGCTATAACATCTTTAGTTTTTTTCTCCAGCAAGAAGGGAGACCATCAAAAATCCAGAAGAAGTATCAACTGTAACATGCAAATATTTTAATTTTCCAAATTCTGGCAAGTTTGTGACGTTCATCTGCCAAATATGGTTAGGTATCAATCCTCTAGGATTGACTCCAAGATTAACTTGTGGTAAAAAGGTCACACAATTTTGACATTGTTTTATTATTTGTCTAGCTTGTTCCTTAGTTATTTTGAAATGCTTTTGTAAAGTATTAGCATTGACATGGAACTTTTTATAAAAATTTATAGCTTCTTCTAGTGTAGAGAAAATATGTATATATGTCATGTGTTGTTTTATCTACTAAATAATTGCCCAAACTAAGGGCTCCAGGCATTCCTGTATGTGTCCTGAAATGTCCTATAAAGAACGGATCTTTCCTGTCCCAGATTAGACTTTGTATAGTGGAAAGCAAAGAGAAAATAGTAGAGGAAGGGGAAATCCTTCCACCTTCAAGTGATACTATAGCAATAACTATATACTGATTATCGGAAAATAAATTAATTACAGATGCTTTAAGCATCACAAAAGCTTGTAATACTGCATTAAGCTCTACATTTTGAGCTAATTGTTTTCGTACTAAAAATGTAAAAGTTTGATCAGGTGTAACTATTACTGCTGTACCATTATTTGACCCATCAGTGAATATAATTGTAGCATTTATAATAGGTGTTTTTCTTCTCATTTTTGGAAAAATTACATGATGTGATGACCAAAAAGACAATAAAGGATTAGATGGTAAGTGGTTATCAAATGAAACATTAGATTTGCACATGATTATTGCCCAAGTATTTAACTAATTATCTAACTCATCAATTTGATTCATAGTATATGGAGTAATAATTTTATTGGAAGACATTCCAATCAGTCCCTTTGCTGCTTTTATTCCTATGAGTATTAATTGTCCTAAAGCCTCAGTATACCTAGTAAGAATAGTGTTAGGAGAACAAGATAAATGTATTCATAATAATGGACCTTCTTGCCAAAAATACTTCTGTAGGAATATTTTTTTGGTGGTAGTACAATAAATAATAAAGGCATTCTTAAATCAATTCTATCCAAATGAATATTTTCCATACATTTTTCAATGATTTTTAATGCCTTTCTTGCTTCAGGTGTTAACATTCGGGGTGCATTTGGATCTGATAGACCTTTTAGGATATCAAATAAAGGTTCAAACTCTCCTGTTGGTATACCTAGATAAGACCTTATCCAATTTATGTCTCCTAATAACTTTTGAAAGTCATTAAGTGATTTGAGTTGATCTATTCGTATTTGAATTTTTGGTGGATGGACCATGATTGAGGATAAAAGAACTTCTAAATAATTAATTGAAAAATTTAATTGTACTTTATCTATTGCTATCTCTAGTTTATAATTTTTTAATAAGTTTGTAAGTGTGGCATAACATTCTAGCAATGCGTTTTTAGCTTTCTGTGCTAATAATACACCATCCATATAGTGAAATATTTGTAGTTCAGGATTTTGATTTCTAAGTGCCTGGATTAATTTGTTAACATAAATTTGACACATAGTTGGACTGTTAGCCATCCCTTGAGGGAGCACTTTCCATTTGGATCTCTGATCAGGACCTTCATGATTCAGTGCAGGGATAGTAAATGCAAACCATGGACTATCCTCAGGATGAATTGCAATTGAATAAAAACAATCTTTAATATCTATCATTAAAACATACCAGGTTTTTGGCAAAGCAGAACATTGAGGAATTCCCAAATGAGCAGGTCGCATAATAACCGTCTCATTATTAATGGCTCTTAAATCTTGCAATAATCTCCATTTACCAGATTTCTTTTTGATGACAAAAATGGGAGTATTATGGGGAGATACAGACGGTTGTATATGTCCTTCCGCTAATTGTTGTTTTACCATGTCATGGGTTGCTTGTACCTTTTCTTTAGTCAGGGGCCACTGAGGAACCCATACTGGTATTTCTGATTTCCAAGTAGTTTTTATTGTCTTAGTGGCCCTTTCTTAAAATCCAACCCATGTCTGTCTGTTCTTTGATCTATTTGTATTGGGGCTGCTATACCTTGTTCTTGTTTTTCTAATCTTTTTCCTTTCCTAAAACCTTGTCTAACCATAATTGTGGGTACATTTTGATTGATGTTATTTGTTAATGTCAAACCTAATCGATCTAGGACATCTCATCCCCATAAATTTATGGGAAGATGATCCATACATATGGCTGTTTAGTTCCTTCACATCCTTCAGGATCCTTCCAATCTAATACCATTGCTCTTCTATGGGGATTAGTCACCAATCCTAGGCCTTGAAGCATTTGAGTGTATTGTTGCAATGGCCAATGTTTTGACGAGAGATGTTGCTAAGTTCTTGATGAGAGATGATGCTAAGTTCTGCATCTGTATCCAATAGCCCATTAAATTCATGTCCTTGAATATTTAGTTTTAGCATGGGGCGAGAATCTAAATTTAAAGAAACATAGCCCAATCTACACGTGTGGAGCCTAATCCCTTGGAACCTCTTTCTACAGCATGACTGAAAAATTTATCATGTAGGCTTGGTATTATTAGTAACTGTGCTATTCTGTCTCTTGGTGAAATTACAGATATACCCTTTGGAGAACTGGCTATAATTTTTAATTCACCTTCTATGGTCTACAAGCACGGACACAGAGAGATACACAGACATAGAAACAGTTGCCTTGCCAAAGGACTTACTAGACACAGTTCACCCCAAACCAAACATTCTGCTTTTCCTACCTATTGTCAGAACATGATACAAAACCACAAACTCACACCCATACCCACAAGTCACCTCCTTCCCCAAAGTAGGTCTGTGACTATCCAGAGTTTCCTCTTACTGGTGCGCCATAATATTTTCCCACGAAATGGCCGGTACTGTCTCAGATCTGGTCTCCTTGGCCAACTCTGTGAAGTTTTCAGGAGCCAGCTATTTCCTGCTTTCTCAGGAAAGGCTCCACTTCAGAGCTCTCCTGGCATTTGGCCATCCTCACATCAGTATGTACCAAGAAAGACTGACACTGTCCTTAGTAAATCCAAACAATGAGCCCACTGGGACTGAGACTGGGACTGGCTCTGTGTCCCGGGCTTCCAGTTCAGAGAGTTCCATCACCAAGTAAGTGAGGTAGGTCACTGCTGGCTTGTGGGAAGCCGGTGATGGCAGTTGGGTTCTGAAGGTTTTCCTCAGGAGCTGTTTTGTTTGGCATGTGTGGTTCTTAAAATAAAGTTTGTTTCTTTTGTCAAGTGGCTCCTGAATTTTGCCCAGCCAGACTGTGGCATTTGGAGGGCCGCAAGGGGAATGAGTGAGGGTAAGTGATAAGGTAAACTGCTCACCTCTGAAGGCAGGGCGAGAGGATGGGAAGCCATTTTAAAATTCCTCTTTTGTTTTGCTTCACTTTTGTTTTAAGTTGCCTGTCCCTGGAGATGGGTAAGATGGAAGTAAAACCACTCACATCTGAGGAACTGATTGAGAGAAAAAAGAGATGGACATTTCAGGAGGATAGAAAAGCTATTATAATGATTTTCTGTTGTTCCACTTTTGTTTCATTCTGGTTCAGTTTTGTTTGGCGATATCTTCTTGGGTTGTATTATAGTTATAGTAGAAATATTCAAGTAAAAGAGAAGGTCTCTCAAGCTAGTCGACAGAGATAAAAATTCAATTAAAAGAGAATGTCTCTCTAGCTAGTTAGACAGAGGAAAAAAACAGGTGATTGATCCTGATAATGTGTCTGAATCAGCCTCTTGGACCTGTGTGAGGCTGTGGCTTAGATTCTCATCACCTGATGGATCATTCCGTGTGTGAATCCATACCCAAAATGGCCAAATGAGCAGTCCCTGTGGATGAAGTCTCTTGCCTTCCTCTGTAAGGCTACTGACCTCCATCAAGTGAGAATACGCATCCTTTGTGTCAAATGAGTTCTTCAAAGCCCTGGAGAGTCTAGCACATAGGTTCTTTGGTTTTCTCATGAATCCAATTCCCATAAAAATATCTATACCTGACAGTCAGTAGGCCTCAAATTGGAGAAGCAGAGGTGTATTAAGGGCAGGCCTATTTGATCACACCTGGTTCACAGGAAGGGTCTCCAGGCCACCATGACTTTAGGCAATGAGGGGCAAGAGAGCTTATTTTGGACACTGTCTTGGACTTCGCCACTCATGTAAACCTCCAGACAGAACTTAGTATGAGAGTGTATATATGGAAGAAGATGAGGACCATGTGGGAGTGTTTTGGTTTTAATTGTGGTCATTTGTGTGGTAGTTGGAAGATATGACTGGGTACACCTGGGCTGAACTCTGGTGTGATTCCCCTTAAAGACTGAGTTCTGGAACTGACTTAGAGAAGTGTTATCATGAAATATGTTGGGATTTCAGTTGGTCACGCATGAGAGTCGCCCTTGGAAACCGAGATCTAGGCCCAGGTTTGCTTTCCACAGAGCACTGGGAATCTCAGCCAGGATATCACATGGTTTTATTCTGAAAGACATGGCAGCCATATTTGAGAGTCAAAACACAAATGGACCTCACATTGTAGGCAGCAATAGCCCTGGCTTCCTGTGAAATTTTGGCCACTCTTTGGAAGCCTTGCCTGTGAGATTTCTCCAGAGCTTTCATTGAAATGAGCTTCCTCACCATTTAATTGTTCCTGAATGAAGTTAAACACACAGTGCCTCCAACATCATTCTTGAAAAATGGCTAGATAAATACCATGAAATTTTTGAAATTCCCATGACCATGAAAATGGTGTAGAACAGAGATGCCAGTAAGCTGGAGCCTGATGTGAAGTGGGCCTAGAAAAGTCGTGTGCAGGTGTGTGATAAAATATCTGTGGTGGGGCCATGTGGATCTGCCATTGGCTTCCAAATGGCTTGTGACTGACATGGTGCACCCAGCAGACCCTTCTATGTAAAGGCATCTTGTTATATGGAGAGTTTTCAGGGCAATGTTCAGAATCAGATTGGTATGGTCAAGGATGGGATTGAAGCCTTGTTGGTGCATTATCCTGCAGACCCTGACACACCACACGTGACAGAACTCCCTTTAGCACTGTGTCCCAGTTGAACTCCTTGTATTTTGTGAAGCAAATACCAAACTCACATTGCAGCAGCAAGAAACACATCGACAAGTGGAGGATTGCTGGATGGCTTTACAGTCCACACGGAAAGATTTTCCCCCCAGTGGCCACAGTTTACCTACAAAGAGAGAATTCAGCACTGCTGCCTCATGTTCATTAGAAAATAAGAAACCATGTCCTCCAGGTCACTTAGATACATACCTAGCTTTGATGGTCTCTCTACAAAAAAAGCTAAAACTCCTGACAACAACAAATATTTCAAGTGCCCAAACTCAGAGGCAGTTTCACCAGAAGTCTTTAGTCCAGCAGAGCTCCATTTTTGTGGAGTATTTACCTGTCCCTTACTTTTGGAAACTCCTGTGCCACCTTCAAGGTTGTGAACTCTTGAGCATATTACATTCCAGATATGTATTCACAGATTTTCTAACTCTTCCACTCTAATTGTGTTTTACTTGGGGTGAAGGTAAAGTCAAGGCATTGTTCTGGATTAGAGTGCGAAGATTTTTGTGAAGCACATATTTACATACACATTGGATTCATTTTCCTATTTTCCATTCAAAATGCTGAATGCCTGACACTAACCCATACCCTACTAGACTCTGACTACTAATTCTAATATGATGGAGAAAAATAACCCAAACCGAATAGAAATACAAGCAGTTTAGATGAGGCATAGTGTATTGCTGGACTTGCCTTTTGCATTATACAGGGTAGGACTTATAAATCTAGTCAATATTTTGTTGAAATAGTTCTCCATGTGTTTTTAAATTTAACAAATAGATGAATTCCTTTCTGCATTTCTCTGTAGCCAATTCAGCACATGTAATTTCATATGCACATATTGAATCATGACTTTGCAGATACAAATTGGGAGAAGAGATCACTCCACCTAAACAGAGTTGGAACTGAAAATTCAACCTATGGGTGAGCTTCATAGATGAACAACATGATAAATAAAATCATGTTCAGTATAATGAATATTTTTGGATCAGTGGATGATATTCATTTCATGATGAATTTCGATTTCCATATATATTGCTACTTTTTAATGTCTGTGTGTGTGTGTGTGTGTGTGTGTATACACTCTCCAAGTTTTTCATAATATTAACTATATGGGTCTTAATGTACACTCCCTAAATTCATTCGTATTCATGTATGTGGATTTATAATCAAATATTCAAGAGATTATTCTCAGAAATATTCATCCACCTAAAATACATATTTGTTTCCTAGAACTAAAAACTAACTTCTGTGAATGGTGCATACAAATCCTAATATTTCTACAGTAACTGACCCAGTTTAACACCAATGCAAGTAGATATTTATGGAACGTGATGTGTATTTTGATGTTCATTTTTAGTCAACACTTGTACATTACTATTTCTTCAGTTTATGCACATCATAAGATATATATTTCATACACAAGTTAGCAAATTTATAGGCATTTGTTTCACTTTCAATAACTTCATTCTTCAGAACACATGTATTCCTCCATGTTTTTTGACAAGACTTTTCATGAGACTTCTTTCTAAACACATTATATTCGATTTCCATAATCACTTTTGAAGCAAAACTCACACACTCTTCATGATGAAATATCACCCTAATATTACCATTAGAAGTATAACTGGTTGGAATGAATGATTTAATATCAATACAAGATTTTCTGTATATTTTCAGATATCAACTCAGTCCATTATTTAAAGCGGACCAATTATATTATTTATTCACAGTATGGTCTATTCTTGCATTATCTGTATATTCTTAGACAGATACTACACCACATTCTACCCCCAATACTCATTTATACGTCTTCAAAATATTGTTCCCAGAAATGGTGGAAGAAATACTCATGTCACCTGATCTACATATACATTTTATCACAGTAATATTCTGGAAAATAAAGCAAAGGTCACACTTATGATTGTACCAAAGCCTAAATTTAAAGTGAGCATGGATTTCTAAAAACATCCATGTCCAGGTTGCCTAATTCTCTCAAATGTCAATCCAATTGTTGACTACATACTTGTTTCTTTCTAAGATTATATATTCAAACTCAACCCTGTTGAAAATGTCTAATCCTATCACTCACTTTAAACTTTGCCTGATATCCTAATGTCTCTATTGATATAGGCTTTCCTTCATAATTTCCCAGTTCATCATTTTGACTGTTCATTTGTGCTGACATTTACATTCACTCTCTACCTGAAACCCAATTGCTAAATAACTTTTGGTCCAAATCCTATACTCACTCTTCTTTCTGAATCTACCGACTATCTCCCAAATCCTACTGACTATCCTTTTTTGAATGGATGTTCTCTTCGACATTCAATCATTCAAGGTATAAGGTCCGATGCCATTGTGTATTGATTTATCTGAGACATCTGTGCAGGACATAATTCAAAGCTAAGTCTCCCAATCAAGGCCCCAATCCCTTTCTGGGCTTCAAATATTACTTAGATTTCTGTTTTCATACATATATTTCACCTCTATATTTTTATAAATATTGCAGATTTCCAATACCATTATTCATCCAGCAAAATGATTCCTAACCCAAATCGAACAAGTAATTAACCCAAACCATATACTATTCCCTCATTCTAACTTTATAAAAGAGCAAGGAAAGTCTTGGTCTTACAATATAGGAATGTAGGGGATATATCACCTGCTGAAAACCTCAAAGGTCCATGCAGAAATAATCCCTGGAGAAGATGTAGGCAGCTATTAAGGACCTGAGAGAGCAAAAGTCATCTTCCATGGAAAACAACCCTGTCTGGAGAGGGGTTGTTTCTGACTCAGTGTCTCTGTTCCTAATGTACAGAAGATGGACCAATCCAGGCCTGTGTGGAGAGCTGTTCACGGGTGCCTATGGGTGATATACTATTCTAACTGGTGAGAGTGTCACGGGAAATAGGGACAGCATCTATCTCATGGGACCCTTGAAAGCAACTGTTAGGAAAAAGTGGTTGCAAAGGCAGTGACCTCATTCAGTTCCTGAAGGAAGTGACCTCATCTCTATTCCTTGGTGATGGAACTCTCTGAACTTGTGAAACAGGAATCCAGGCACCCAGAGCCAGTCCTAGTCCCAGTCCCAGTGGGCTCACTTGTTTGGATATTCCAAGGACAGAGTCAGTCTTTCTTGGTATCTATTGATGTGAAAATGGCCAAATGCCAGGAAAGCTTTGAAGACTGGCCTTTCCAGAGAAAGCAAGTAGTGGCTTACCACGGGCTCCTGACAATTTCACAGAGTTGGCCAAAGAGACCAGATCTGAGACAGGACAGGCCATTTTGGAGGTACATAGTAAGGCTCACCAGTGAGAGTACACTCCGAATAGTCACAGACCTACTTGGGGGAAGGCGATGCCTTTGTGGTTTTTGTTGTGTGTTTGTGGTTTTATCTCATGTTCTGAGAAAAGGTAAGAAAGGTGGTTTGTTTGGTTTGGAGTGAACCGTTTCTAGTAAGTGATTGGACAAGGCAAGTGTTTCCATGTCTGTGTATCCCAATGTGTCTGTTGTTGTAGACATTAGAAAAGAGAATGCATCAATGTATGGGTCCTGTCTAGTAGAAAGCTTCCCAGCATCAATCCTGCCCAATTTATGAATGGACTGTGGCTTGCATTATCGAAGGGCAACACCTACAAACTTCCTTAGTTCCTGTTTTCTTCCTGAATTCTGGCTACACTCAAGAATAGGCTCATGGTTTTGTGTTCAAGATATTTACCAACTCCAAGCTCTGTGATATGGCCATGTACTGGATAGCTGAAGGGAATGGCGAGCATCTCAGAAAACTCAGATATCAGTGTGACCAGTAAAGTCTCAGTGGAGAAACCCTGCTATGGGCCTTTTGCTTACCTATTGTTCTTTTGCCCTGAATGTCAGGAAGGGCTTTGCCTCACGCCACACATTTGTGAAGCCTGAAGAAACCAGTTTTCAAATGGAAATGAGTGGGCATCACCTGTGGCTCTTTGCTTAACTGCTTTGGAAAGGGATGTGTCTTAATCAGTCTCTTGGCCCTGTGTGAGGCTGTGGCTTAGATTACCAACACCTGGTGGATGTAAAGAAAGATCCCTTGTGTGCATACAAAATCAAAATGGCAAAAATTGCAGTCATTGTAGATGAAGTCTCTCGCCTTTCTCTGTAAGGTTCCTGACCTCCAACAAGTGGGAATAGGGATCCTTTGGGTCAAATGAATTCTTCAAAACCATGCAGAGGCTAGTCCATAGGTGCTTCGGTTTTTTCTTGACTCCATTTCACATAAAGAATCTAAATGCCAAAGTCAGAATGCCTCAAATTGGAGAAGTGGAAAAGTATTAATGGCAGACCTGTTTGATCACTCCTGGTTCACAAGAAGGGTGTCCAGGCCACCGTGACTTTAGTCACACACACACACACACACACACACACACACACACACACACACACACATATATATATATATACTCTCCAGATTTTTCAAAATATGAAATATGTGTCTTATTTTACACTCACCAAATTCATTCATATTCATATACGTAAATTTATAATCAACTTTCCAAAGATTATTCTTAGAAATATTCATTCACCTGAAAAACATATTTCTTTCCTATACTGAAAAGTAACTTCAGTGAATGATGCACACAAATCCTAATATTTCTACAGTACCTGACCCAGTTTAACATCAATGCAAGTAGATTCCAATCGGACATGATGTGTATTTTGACGTTCATTTTTATTCAACACTGGTAGATTACTATTTCTTCAATTAATGCACATCATAGGATATATATTTCATCCACAAGTTAGAAAATTTATAGGCATTTGTTTCACTATCAATCACTTCCTGCTTCAGAGCACATGCATTCCTCCATGTTTCTTGACTGGTCTTTTCATGAGAAAAGGGATGGACAAAGCAAGGTAAGGCAACTAAGATAGCACCGAAGACACGGAAACAGTCCTATTTGGTTACAACCGGATTTAGAGGGCATTGCTTCTGTTGTAATCATTTAATCCCCTGCACCCCAAGTTTAAATTGTTTCAGAATTTTGTACCCAACATGTAAGGGAGGGGCTCAGAAGTTCACAGTCTGCAGAAGTTCATAAAAAGCAGTTTTTGTTTCTGTTTTTTTTTCTCTGTTCTGGGCAAGTTAACATTTTAAGGACCCGGGAATGGGGCAGAGCTATTTTCTTCTCTTTTTTTTTTCTCTCTGCCAGCTGTTACCATGAAGCCCAGTTGGTAACTTCTTTATCTTAGAAATGTAGCCATCTCTGTGAAGCCCCAGCTCAAGCTCAGAGGCCTTGTTTACATATTGCCAGCATTGTGACTGACTCTTTCCAAACACATTATTTTTGATTTCCATAATTACTCTTGTAGCAAAACTAACATATCTTCATGATAAACCGTAACCCTAATATTAATATTAGATGTATCATTGGTTGGAATGAATGATTGTATATCAATATAAGATTTCTTATATATTTTCAGATATCTATTCAATCTGTTATTTAATGTGGAACCAGTTATATTATTTATTCACTTATGGTCTATTCATGCATTATCTCTATATTCAATGACACAGTGTACACCTTTTTGTACCCCCAATACCCATTTATATGTCTTCAAAATATTGCTCCCAGAAATAGTGGAAGAAACACTCATGTCACCACATCTACATATACATTTTATCAAGTAGTATTCTGGAGACAAATGTAAAGGTCACACTTGTGATTGTACCAAAGCCTAAATGGAAAGTGAGCATGGATTACAAAAAACATCCATGTCAAAGTTGCCTAATGCTCTCAAATGTCAATCCTATTGGTGACTACATTTTGTTTCTTCTTAAGATTATATATTCTAACTCAATTCTGTTGAAAATGTCTAATTGTATCACTCACTTTATACTATGCCTGATTTTGTAATGTCTTTATTGATATCTGCTTTCCTACATATTTTCCCCACTTCATTATTGTGACTGTTCACATGTGCTGACATTTACATTCACTCTCTAACCGAACCCTATTGCTAAAGATATTGTTTTCCAAATCCTATACTCACTCTTCTTCCTAAACCTACCGACTATCTTCTTAATCTTACCGACTATCCCTTTATGACTGGATTTTCTCTTCTACATTCAAACATCCAAGTAATGTTCCTGCAAGCGTTGGAGGAAGAGATCACCAAGAGAGTGTCTCATGCAACAGCAAGGGGTTAATTGGGGGTCCAGCAAGCTGGGGCTCAGAGCTCACATGAATAGAGCAGAGAGCCCTGAGAACAGCTTAAGCAGAGCTTATATACTTTCCTTGGAGAGGGCAGGGACGGAAATTTATTGATGGGTCAGAGCGAGTGGGCGGTTAGTGTGAAAGTGGGTGAGGGAATACATTCTGCAATTTGGCAGTTGGGGACAGCACAATCTGGGAACAAGATTACAAACAGTTCTCAAGATTTCAACAGTGTTTTGTTAAGCATACAGAAAAACAGGAAGTTACAAGTACCTTTTTTATTAACCTTTCATTCCGCACTTCTTCTTCTTGCTACTTTTAATCATAAAAGTGATTATTGGAGCGTGTCACATTCTATGTCTGCTAGTGGGGTATTACCATAAGTTTAACTTGTCCAATTTGAGCTTGGAGTAAAGAAATTACATGGTTGAGCAAACAGGGTTTTATAGTTAGAAATAATATGAGGATTATTATTGCACAGGCCAGGGTTGATAAAAGCGTAGATAACCAGGGGGACTGTGTGAACCAAGACTCAAACCACCCTTTTTGGGCCTCTCTCTCTCATTGACGCTTTTCAAGGCATCCTTTTATTTTAATCATAGGTTTTTTTTTACAACCTCAGTATGGTCGGCATCAGAACAACATTCTTATATCAATGCAGCACAAAGGCCCCCTTCTCTCATGAAGAGGAGGTCCAACCCTCAACTGGTGTGTAAAACAAATTCAGATACAGATGTTAAAGATTCCTGCAAAGCTGTGATGGAGGTTTCTATTATCTTTAAGTTTTGGTCTCTTGCTGCTTCTATTTGGGTCGTTTGTTGTGTACCATGGAGCAGGGCAGTGGTTCCTGTGATTACCCCTGCCGCAACTCCAATTCCTAATATGATGGCTAAAGTGAGGGATATATGTTCCCAGTGGAACCGGGTTGTATGCCCCCCTGTTTGAACTTCAAATGAACCTGGGTCATTATAGAGCAATCTGGGACACATCTTCACCATTACACAATTAATCAAATCTGTTGACCATTTCATGAAAACATAAACAATGTTTAAGTATATAGAATTATACTGTTGTAGGGACGGACAAGGCACGGCACTTAAGATAGCACCAAAGACAGGGAAACAGTCCTATTTGGTTGCAACCGGATTCAGAGGGCATTGCTTCTGTTGTAATCAATTAACTCCCTGAACCCCAAGTTTAGGTAGTTTCAGAATTTTGTACCCAACATGAAAGAGAAGAGACTCAGAAGTTCACAGTCTGCAGAAATTCAAAAAAAGAAGCTTTTTTTTTCTGTTTTCTCCTCTATTGTGGTCAAGTTAACTTTTCAAGGACACCTGTGAGGCAGAGAGCTTTTTTTTTTCCTTTTCTTTTATCCCCCTGCCAACTGTTACAATGGAGCCCAGTTTGTAACTTTTTATCTTAGAAATGTAGCCATCTCTGTGAAGCCCCAGCTCAAGGCCAGAGGCCTTTTTCACACATTCTGTGAAAAACTATTAAGGGGGTGTCTAGCTTAGGAGTGCTGATTTTTCCAGCCAGTAGCCAAGTAGAACAGGGCAACAGAAAAAGAGGAAGTTAATCTACACTGAACTCATTTATAGAGACTCTTTTGCTGAAAGTCCTAAAGTCAGCCATGGTGAAGACTTCTGGAGAAGTTCAGTGAAGATTTTTCTGTGGGCCTGGTACAGATGGGGAAGACGGGGAAGGCGGGGGGTTAGAGCAGCTCCGTGGATCTGAGAATAAGGAAGGAGAAATGTAAAAGAATAATGGGAAAGGGTTTTGGGATTTTCCTAGCAACATAAATTGAGCAGTAGAACTGGTAGAGCAGAAAGGAAGACAGGAGTGAGTATCCCAAAAAGCCTGTGAGGTACTTTAAATTCTTAGTAACCTGTTTTCAGTGATGACAAAGCAACTTTAAAGGCCATTTTCATTACATCTTCGATAGGGGTCTGAGGGTTCTCCTAAGCTGGTTTGAGCTTTGGGTTAGGTGGTAAGAGGATCTGGTGGGACCCGGTGTGGGCACTGACAGGAAAAGAGAGAAGTGAGTGGGTGGATGGGTACCTCAGTACCTGCTACCTCAGCAAGTTGGCAATGCTCTGAGAACCGGCGGAGGTTTCGGTTTTTGATCTAGTAATTGGAGAAGAGAAATCAGGTTTGCTGAGGTGGGACTGACAGCAGAGAGTATGGAGCAGAAGGCTGAGTTTGAGGAACTATTGGAGAAGCATAGTTCAGGATGTGAGCGAAAGAGGAAAAAGGCCTTCACATAGGGGAATTTCCTTTCACCCTTTTGAGCACTTGCAGAAGTTAAAAAGGTCACACAGAATTTGAGGATCTAGAGACTCCTCTGGGGGCCATCAGTTTGGGTTGTCTAAGTGGTAATATGGCCAATGCTGTGTACTGAATTTGATGAGGATTTTGGGTTCCACCAGGTAGCCCCTGTATGCTCAAATCCCCATGACTTACAGAAGAAGTCGGCTTTTCCCCCACACAGCCATGGCGGTTTGTGGCTTTGATAGTCTGCCGGGCAAACATACTAATATAGGCTAGCCAACCTGCATCTGGCTTGCCTGTCCCTACAACCATAATGTTTGTTTCCATTATCTATGGTACGGAAAGGATTTAATGGAATTTTAATGGGATCCTCTTCATCAGGGATATTCTAATAGGAAAGACTTATAGCCAGCTGACAAATGTCTGGGTGGAGAGATGGCCACCAGGTCCCTAAGGGGGCTGTATGCAAGATAGACCATACTTCTTGTCTAGTAGGATTTGTGATCAGCCATCGCTGCTGAAGGGGCTGATGAGCGTTAGGACTACGGGTGGCCAAGGAGAGAGTCTATAGCCTTACCCACGTGGCGAATATGCAATTTGAAAGGGTTAACAGTCTTTTCCAGTTTCCAGCCAGAGTCTGGACATGGCACAGGCTTGAGATGAGAGGCATGGATGCAGGATGTGATTCCCTCTACTTTTACTGCTGTAGGTGCTATAAGTAGCACCTGGAATGTTCCTTTCCAGTGGGGTTCCAGGGATGACACCTGATGTCATCTTATTCAGAGGAAGTCTCTTTCTTGATATCAACATGGATTCCCCTCGTCCCAGGTTGGAAGCCAGCAGCCACCTGTTTCCACAGGTATAGCTGAGTTCTTAAAAGAGATTTAAGTCTGTCAAGCAAGGGTGTGTGGAAGGGATCCTTAGGTCTTAGAGTCGGGGTTAGGTCTCTTAGTGGAGGAGGGGCCCCATAGAGAATTTCATAGGGGGTGAGGTTACACAAAGAAACAAAGGGAGTATTTCTTGCATGAAACAGTGCATAAGGCAGGAGCATAGTCTAATCTTTTATGCCGGTCTCTAAGCTTAATTTCGTTAAGGTCTCTTTAATGGTTCTATTTATTTTTTTTATGTGTCCTGAGCTCTGGGGTCTATAAGCGCAATGTAAATTCCAATTAATCCCTAGGGTCCTGGCTAACCCCTGATTTTCCTGGTCCATGAAGGCTGTTCAATTATCAGACCATGTTACATTAGGCAGGACGTGTCTTTGATAAATATCTTTCAGGATCTTCTTGACCACAATTTGTGCCGGTTTTCTTTTCTTTCTTTTTTTCTTTTTTTTTTTTTTTTTTTTTTTGGTGGGAAAGGCTTCAATCCATCTTGAAAATGTATCTACAAAGAATAGGAGATATTTAAGTCCATACCTTGCTGGCTTAATTGCAGTAACGTCCACTTCCCAGAATGTCCTGGTCTGGTTCCTCATAGGTGCTTTCCTGCAGGAAGCTTGGAAGGGTAAGCATTAACCAATTGACAGAACTGACAGGCTTTTGTTACCCATTCAATTATTTCCTTTCACTGTGAGTGAGTTAGTCTAAAACTCTGTTCTTGATCCTACAGTAATGCCTGCAGTTTTTTTGAACCAAGTTGATTGAGTTGATGTACATTTTTAACGTAGTGTAGGGCTTTCTGAAATTGCAGCCTGGGCTCAGTGAAGTTGAGGAGTTCAGTGTTAGTGTTCTTAGATGTTATCAAAAGCTTGCTGGTGCTCAAGGGTCCATTGGAATTGGGCATTCTCATTTAACAGCTGGTATAAAGGAGGAGCCAAGAACACAAACCCAGGTCCATAACCTGCTAAAGCCAGCAGTCCCAAGAAACTCTCTATGTTGTCTCCTGTTAAATGGGGGTGGTATCTGCACAACGGTTTGTTTCCTGGGCTCAGTGAGCCATCATTTACCGCGCCTAAGGGAATACCCCAGGAAGATTACTTCTTGCAGGCAAATTTGGGCCTTTATGTCCGAAGCTCTCTACCCGAGTTGAGCAAGCTCAGATAATAGTGCTTGGGTCTCAGACTCACAGTTTTCTTTGGTGTTGGCTGCCAGTAGCTGGACATCCACATATTGAAGCAGAATGACTTCGCGGTGCGTAGTTCTGAAGTTGTAGAGATGTCTGTGAAGGGCTTCATCAAAGAGAGTGGGGGAGTTTTTGAACCCCTGTGGGAGTCTAGTCCAAGTTAGTTGACAAGACGTTCCGGTTTCTGGGTCTATCTACTCGAAAGCAAACAGCAACTGATTATCTTTATGCAGAGGCAAGCAAAAGAAAGCATCTTTTAAGTACAGAACAGTATACCATTTTCACTCGGCCACAGCAAAGAGGTTATTGGGGGTCCAGTATGCTGGGTCTCAGAGCTCACTTGAATAGAGCAGAGAGCCCTGAGAACAGCTTTAACAGAGCTTATATACTTTTCTTGGAGAGGGCAGAAAGGGAAATTTATTGATTGGTCAGGGCGAGTGTGCGGTTTGCGTGCACCCGGGTGAGGGAGTATATTCTGCAGTTTGGCAGTTGGGGACAGCACATTCTGGGAACAAAATTAGCAAACAGTTCTCAAGATTTCAACAGTGGTTTGTTAAGCATACAGAAAAACAGGAAGTGACAAGTGCCTATTTAATTAACCTTTCACCAAAGCAAAATGGAAAGTGAGCATGGATTACTAAAAACAACCATGTCCAGGTTGCCTAATGCTCTCAAATGTCAAACCTATTGGAGGCAACATATGTCTTTTTTCCTAAGATTATATATTCAACTTCAACCATGTTGAAAATGTCTAACCCTATTACATTATACTTTGCCTGATTTCCTAATGTCTCTATTGATATCTGCTTTCCTACATATTTTCCCCAGTTCATCATTGTGACTGACTCTTCATATGTGCTCATATTTACGTTCACTCTCTACCCAATACCCTATTGCTAATGAAACTTTCGTCCAAATCCTATATTCACTCTTTTTTCTAAACCTACTGACTACCTTCCTAATCCTGCCGACTATTCCTTTTTGACTGGATGTTCTCTAGGACATTTAATCATCCAAGGTACAAGGTCCTCTGGCATTGCACATCAATTTATCTGAGATATCTGTGCAGAACATAATTCAAAGCTAAGTATCTCACTAAAGGGCCCAATGCCCTTCAGGGCTTCAAATCGTACCTAGATTTCAGGTTTCCTACTTATATTTCACCTATATATTCTTATGAATATCGCAGGTTCCCAATACCATTATTCATCCCGCAGAATGTTTCCTAACCCAAATAGAATATGTTATTAACCCTAACCATACACTGTTCCCTCAATCTAACTTCACAAAAGAGCAGGGACAGAGTTGGTCTTACAATTCAGCAATGTAGGGGATCTTCCACCTGCTGAGAACCTCAAAGTTTGATGCAGAAATGATCCCTAGAGAAGATGTAGCAGCTATGAAGGACCTGAGAGAGCAAAAGTCATCTTCCATGGCAAACCACCTGTTCAGGATGAAGTGATGTGTCTGAATCAGCCTCTCTCATACTGATATAAAGAAGATGGACCAAACCAACCCTGTGTGGAGAGCTTCTCCTGGGTGTCTACGGTTGATATACCATTCTAACTTCTGAAAGTGTCACAGGAAGTAGGGGCAGCCTCCATCTCAACGGACCCTTGGAAACAAGTGTTAGGACAAAGTGGTTGCCAAGGCAGTGACCTCATTCCCTTCCTGTTGGAATTGACCTACCTCACTTCTTTGGTGATGTAACTCTCTGAACTTGGGATCCAGGAAGCCAGGGACACAGAGCCAGTCCCAGTCCCATTCCCAGTGGACTTACTTGTTTGGATTTACCAAAGAGAGAGTCTGTCTCTCTTGGTACCTAATGGTTTGAGGATGACAAAATGCAAGTAGAGCTCTGAAGATGGGCCTTTAATGAGAAAGCAGGTAGTGGTCAGCACAGGCTCCATACAACTTCACAGAGATGGACAAGGAGACCAGACCTGACACAGGACAGGCCATTTTGGGGGAACATAGTATGGCCCACCAGTCAGAGGACACTCTGGATAGTTACAGACTTACTTGTGGGAAGGAGGTGACTTTTTGAGTGTGGGTGTGAGTTTGTGGTTTTGTCTCATGTTCTGAGAATAGGTAGGAAAGGCGGTTTGTTTGGTTTAGAGTGGACTGTTTCTAGAAAGTCCTTTGACAAGGCGAGTGTGTCTGTGTCTGTGTATCCCACTGTGTCCTTGGTTGTACACATTAGAAAACAGAATAGATCAATGGATGTATCCTGTCTAGTAGAAAGCTTCCCAGCATTCATCCTGCCCATTTTAGGAAAGGACTGCTGGTTGCTTTTCGATGGGCAACACCCACTATCTTCCTAAGTTCCAGTTTTCTTCCTGAATTCTGGCCACTCTCCAGAATAGGCTCATGGTTTTTTGTCCAAGATATGTACCACATCCAAGCTCTGTGACATGGCCATGTACTGGATAGCTGAAGGGAATTGCAAGCATCTCAGAAAACTCAGATATCATTGTGACTAGTAAAGTCTCAGTGGAGAAACCCTGCATTGGGATTTGCTGACTTATTGTTCTGTTACCCTGAATTCAGGAAGGTCTTTGCCTCAGGCCACCCCTTTGTGAATTTTGAAGAAAACAGTTTTCAAATGGAAGTGAATCGGCATCACCTGTGGCTCTTTGCTTAACTGCTTTGGAAAAGTATGTGTCTGAATCAGCCTTGTGGCACTGTGTGAGGCTGTGGCTTAGATTATCAGCGCCTGATGTATCTAAAGAAAGATCCAATGTGTGCATCCAAAACCAAAATGGCAAAAAGATCAGTCATTGTTGATGAAGTCTCTCGCCTTCCTCTGTAAGTTTCCTGACTTCCACCAAGTGAGAATAGGGATCCTTTGGCTCAAATGAGTTCTTTAAAGCGCTGCAAAGTTGCTTTGGTTTCCTAATTACTCCAAATCACATAAGGAATCTAAACCTGACAGTCAGTAGGCCTCAAATTGGAGAAGCAGAGCAGTATTAAAGGAAGAACTATGTGATCAATCCTGGTTCACAGGAAGGGTGTTCAGGCCACCCTGAGGTTAGGCAAATGACGGGCAAGGGATCTTATTTTGGACACTCTCTTGGGCTGCGCCATTCATGGAAACCTCTAGCCAAAGGGTATAATGAGTGTATATATGTAAGAAGATGAGTGCCATATGAGAGTGTTTTGGTTATAATTGTGGTCATTTGTGTGGCAGTTGGAAGAGATGACTGGGTCCACCTGGTCTTGAACACTGGTGTGATTCTCCTCAGAGACTGAGTTCTGAAACTTACCTCAGAGAAGTAATTGCTTTGGAAAGACATGTGTCTTAATCAGGCTATTGGCCCTGTGTGAGGCTGTGGCTTAGATTATCAGCAACAGACAGATCAAAAAAAAGATCCCATGTGTGCATCCAAAACCAATATAGCCAAAAGAGCAGTCATTGTGAATGAAGTCTCTCACCTTCCACTGTAAGGTTCTGAAAGAATAAAAGAAATTGAAATTGAAATGTAAAGAACCAGGTTTTGTAAAGTTTCCAAGCTGCGCTCAGAACCTGAAATTCCTGTGGCAGTTAAGACAATTCCTGGAACTGCCCATTAGATGTGTGTTGAAATCTTCCCTGACCACCTAGTTACTTAACAACCCCTTCTCAGAAGCCGTGCATCTCACCACGTATACATCTCAGGGCTTCAACCAATCAGTTTAAATGTATACCCCTTCTCAGGGCTGACCAATCACCCCCTGCCCCAACTTTTTCCGCCAATGAATGTGCTAATCATGTTTTAGAGTTGTTATTTGATTTTCCCGTGGTACATGATGATTTCCTAAAGGAGGCTATGATGTATGTAAAGTCGCTGAGCTCTCTAAAGAATGTATATAAACTCTGCTCAAGTTGTTCTCGGGGCTCTTTGTTCTTTGCTCCTCTGAAGGGAGCTCTGAGCCCTAGCATTCTGGACCCCCAATAAACACTTTGCTGATGCATGAGAAAGCCTCTTTGTTGTCTTTTCCTTTGACGTTCGCAGCACCTTTTCATCTGGAGGCCCCAGGTGAGATATCCGGCAGCGGTGGACAGAAGACCTCAAGGGACTCCTTTCGGGGTAAGTAAGGCGCCTCTTTCTGGTTTTGGGTTTCAGGCTAGGGTGTGGCAAAATGGCTGTTGGTGAAGAGCATTAGCTCTCTCCTATGGTGTGACAGACGTGTCACAGAGCCAAGGTCACTTCCCTGAGGGACACTCCGGAGGACTAGGGAATTCAAGGAATAGTAGTTTCCTCAACTCGGTTATGTTTTGCTTCAGGATTCGATTTGCCAGCCAATCAGGTTTTGCCGGTAACTCAGTTTTGGTCATTGTTCTGAACTCATGTTGAGTTTACTGTCTGTCTTTATTGTCTAACCCATCAATATTTGCCAGTTACTCTGTTCTAATCTTTGTCATGGACTCATGTTAAACGTTTACTGTTTGTCTTTGTCTGTGTTGTGTTTGTGTCTTCACTGTCCCTGTTTGAGTAACTCCCACTATGGGACAAAGCACTTCCTCTTCTCTGTCTCTGACCCTTGATCATTGGACTGATGTCCGCTCAACGGCCCAGAATCTTTCTTTTTCAGTAAAACACCGTACCTGGCAGACTCTCTGTGCTTCAGAATGGCCCATCCTCGAATTTGGATGGCCCCAGAAGAATCCTTCCACTTTCCTCTAATCCGAAAATTAAGAGATATTGTCATTCAGCCGGGGCCACGTGGCCACCCATATCAACAGCCATATACTCCTTCCCCCACATTCCTATCATTCAAACTTTCCGCTCCTCTCCCTCTTCCTTCCATTCTCCCTGAGACACAAGACTGGACACTCCACCCCCTCCTTATCATCTACTCTCCCTCCCCAACCCCCAACACAGTTCCTGATGATCCTCCCACCGCTGACTCAGCCTCTCCACTGCTAGAGGCAATTGGGCCAGACCCAAGCCCTCCAGGGGACTTCCCGGCAGCAGCCGCAACCCCTCCTCCCCTGGAGGAAGCTGGGCAACTTAAAGAAACCCACCGGCGACGAATAATAGAAAACTCAGAAGCCCCTGTGATGCTCTCTCTCCATCCCTATGGGCCTATGAACCGACCCAACTGGGACCCCAACACCTTTGAAGGTAGGAAGCATCTGTCCACTTATTGCCGGGCTCTAATAGCGGGTCTCCAAGTGGCCGCCAGAGAGCCGACCAATTTGGCCAAGGTAAGAGAGATTATCCAAGGGCCTAATGAGTCTCCCTCTATGTTTCTGGAGAGAATTATGGAAGCATATAGAAAATATACTCCTTTTGATCCTCAGGCAGATGACCAAAAGGCATTTGTTACAATGGCCTTTATTGAGCAGGCTGCCCAAGATATTAAGAGAAAGTTATAATGTCTAGATGGGTTACAAAATACGACCTTAAGAGATTTAGACAGAGAAGCTGAGAAAGTATAAGATATATATTATAAGAATATATTATAGGTATATAAGTATATTATAAGAGAGAAACTGAGGAGGAGGGGGAACAGAGGAGTGAGAAGGAAAGGGAACAAAAGGAGGATGAAAGGAGCAAAAGGCAGACAAAAGCATTGGCTAAGGTTTTCTTCACAGTAGCAAATACGCCAGAAATTAAAAAGCAGGGAGTCAGAAAGGGATACTTGAGCCCACGCCAAAGGCTGTACCTGGCCTCAGATCAATGTGCCTACTGTAGAGAAAAAGGACACTGAGTCAAAGAGTGCCCCAAAAAGAAGAAGCCACGGCAGCCCGCCATGCTGACTCCAGAAGAGGACTAGGAATGTCAGGGCTCGGATCCCCTCCCCGAGCTCAGGGTAACATTTGAAGTGGAGGGGACTCCAGTGAACTTTGAAGTGGATACAGGAGCAGTATACTTAGCCGTTAAGGCTTCACTGGGCCCCATATCAAATTAATGGTCCCTAGTTCAAGGGGATAATGGCACTACATATCGGGCTTGGACAACTAAGAGGATTATGGAAGTAGGAAAATGAAAAGTCCACCACTCTTTCCTAGTAATCCAAGAATGCCCAGCCCCATTGATGAACAGGGATCTGCTTACTAAACTCGGGGCTAGAGTAACCTTTAACCCTGATGGTCCCCAAGTGGATGTTCTAAAACCTTCAGTAAAAACTCCCATAGTCACAGAATTGACATTGTCTGTAGAAGATGAACATCAACACTTCGTGCCCCCTAGGACTGATCAAAGAGGCAAACTACAACAGAAATGGATAAAAGATTATCCTAATGCCTGGGCAGAAACTTCTGGGTTAGGTCTAGCCATAAAACAACCTCCAATAGTAGTAGAATTAAAAGCCTCTGCCTCTCCAATCAGTGTTAAACAATATCCTCTAAGCAAAGAAGCTAAGGATGGGATAAGTCCCCATGTTCAGAAATAATTGGCCCTTGGTGTCCTAAGGCCCTGTCAATCAGCCTGGAATATCCCCTGCTACCAGTAAGACAGCCAGGAACTAGGGACTACAGTTCTGTTCAAGACCTAAGAGACATCAACAACAGAGTTCAGGACATTCACCCCACAGTACCCAATTCATATAATTTCCTCAGCACTCTGAATCTGGAGCGGGAATGGTACACTGTGCTGGACTTAAAAGATGCTTACTTCTGCTTGCCCCTACATAAGGACAGTTAGTTGCTGTTTGCTTTCGAGTGGATAGACACAGAAACTGGAACATCTGGCCAACTAACCTGGACTAGACTCCCACAGGGGTTCAAAACCCCCCCCACTCTCTTTGATGAAGCCCTCCACAGGGACATAAATGACTTCAGAACTGCACACCCCGAAGTCACCCTACTCCAATATGTGGATGATCTGCTACTGGCAGTGGACACCAAGGAGAACTATGAGTCTGGGACCCAAGCACTATTATCCGAGCTTGCTCGGCTTGGATATAGGGCTTCTGCCAAAAGGCCCAAATTTTTCAGCAAGAAGTAATCTTCCTGGGTTATTCTCTTAGGGGTGGCAAATGATGGATCACTGAGAACAGAAAACAAACCATTGTGCAGATACCACCCCCATCTAATAAGAGACAACTCAGAGAGTTTCTTGGGACTGCTGGCTTTTGCAGGTGATGGATTCCTGGGTTCGCCTCTCTGGCTGCCCCTTTATACCCGCTGATAAAGTGGAATGCCCAATTCCAATGGACCCCTGAGCACCAACAAGCTTTTGATAATGTCAAAAAAAGGTGCTGCTATATGCTCTGGCCTTAGAACTCCCAGATATAGATAAACCCTTCACTCTCTACATCGAGAAAAGAAAGGAATAACACGGGGAGTGTTCACTTAGACTTTGGGACTTTGGAAAAGACCGGTAGCATTCTTATCAAAAAAACTGGACCCAGTGGCTACTGGGTGGCCCTGTTGCTTAAGAGCTATAGCAGCGGCAGCGCTTCTAATAAAAGATGCTCATTAATGAACGTTGGGACAGAAGCTAACCATTATAGCCCCCCATGCCCTGGAGAGCATCATCTGTCAACCTCCAGAGAGGTGACTATCAAACTCCAGAATAAACCACTACAAGAGCCTCTGGATTAGCAAAGACAGAATAACTCTTGGACCTTCTGCTCCACTCAACCTGGCTGCCAGAAGAATCATCAGGACCTGTTGCTCATGAGTGTCAACACATACTGGCAGAGGAAACCAGTATAGGACGAGACTTGTAGGATCCAGCCACTGCCTCACCCTGAAGTCGTATGGTTTACGAAAGAGAACAGCTTCCTCCAAGATGGTATGTGGCAGGCTGGAGCAGCAGTAGTTAGCAAAACTAATGTCATCTGATCCTCTGGTCTCCCAGAAGAGACATCAGTCCAAAAGGCAGAACTGATTGCCCTTCCAAAAGCATTGGAACTAGCAACAGGCAAAAGGGCCACCATATACACTGATAGCCGCTATGCATTTGGCAATGCTAATGTGCACGGGGCTATTTACCAGCAAAGGGGGCTGTTAACCTCCACTGGGAAAAAAATAAAGAACAAATTTGAGATCCTCCACCTTCTCTCAGCAGTGCAGGGCACTAAGAAACTAGCTATAGTGCACTGTCCAGGGCACGAGAAGGGAAACGACCTTGTTGCACTTATAAACAGAAGGGCAGATGAGGAAGCTTAATTGGCAGCCCTAAACGGAGTGACTCTGTTAACTTTTTCCACACCAGGGGGATCAACATTCAGGAGACTTGGCCACACTGGAACATTCAGGCAACTTATCATCTGAGGAGACAGATACAGAACTCTGGGACTCTACAGAGCCAAGTTTACAATTTCAAAAAGCCCACCTTTATGTCAAAGACGTACACTAGCTCACCCACTTAAGCTCAAAGAAGATATAGACACTCTTAAAGGACCGAAGAAAGGATTTATTATTGACTGACTCACAGAGGAAAGAAATAGCTTAGCAGGTGACTAGAGCTTGTCAAGTCTGCCAATTAGTTAATGCTTACCCATCCAAGCTTCCTGCAGGGAAGCGCTTACGAGGAACCAGACCAGGACAATTCTGGGAAGTGGACTTTTCCTGAAATTAAGCCAGGAAGGTATGGACTTAAATATCCCCTAGTCTTTGTAGATACTCTTTCAGGATTGGTTGAAGCCTTCCCCATGAAGAAAGAAACGGCTGAGACGGTGCTCAAAAAGATTCTAGAAGACATTTTTCCAAAGTTCGGCCTGCCTAAGGTAATAGGGTCCAATAATGAATCGGCATTCCTTGCCCAGGTAAGTCAGGGATTCACCAGGACCCTGAAGATTAATAGGAAGTTACATTGTGCTTATAGACCCCAGAGCTCAGGACAGGTAGAAAGGATGATTAGAACTATCAAAGAGACTTTAACGAAATTAAGCTTGGAGACAGGCATAAAAAATTGGAGTATGCTCCTGCCTTAAGCACTGTTTCGTGCAAGAAATACACCCTCTGCCTCTTTGTGTAAACTCACCACTTATGAAATTCTCTATGGTGCCCCTCCTCCAGTAAGGGACCTAACCCCAACTCTGAGACTTAATGATTCCTTTCACACCCCCTTGCTTGACAGACTTAAATCCCATGAACAAACACAGCACCCAGCGATACCTGTGGAAACAGTTTTCCACTGCTTATCAGCCTGGAGACGAGGGAACCCCACATCGATATCAAGTGGGAGTCTGCGTCTACGTGAGACGTCATCAGGTATCATCCCTGGAACGCCGCTGGAAAGGACCATACCAGGTGCTGCTTATAACACCTACAGTGGTGAAAGTGGATGGAATCACTTCCTTCATCCATGCCACCCATCTCAGGCCTGCGCCCTGTCCAGCCTCCGGCTGGAAACTGGAACAGACTGGTAACCTTCTCAAGTTGCGTGTCCGTCGTGTGGGTAGGGCTATGGATTCTTCCCCTGATCACCAGCAGTCCTAATCCCCATCAGCCTGTTCAGCAACAATGGCAAGCTATAAATCCTACTGGGCAAGTAGTGTGGTCTATTTCACATACAGCTCTCTTATGGACTTGGTGGCCATCTCTCTACCTGGACATTTGTCAGCTTGCCATAGGCCTCTCTGACTGGGATCTCCCTGACATAGAGGACCCCACACAGATTCCACTCAAACCCAAACCAGGGCAACATAGACCACCTTACCCCATGAATTATGGATATCATCTTCCCCAGCTCAGGTGTAAACTAGCCAGTCTTGATTTTTATGTGTGCCCAGCTGATTTCCGAAGTCGCAAACAGGCCCAAACCTGTGGAGGACCCAGTGACTTTTATTTTAGATCTTGGGGTTGTGAACAAACGGGAGCTACATGGTTGAACCCAAACTCCCCAGACAGTATCATTCAGGTAGGAAAAAATGACACCTGGTTTGATCCCAATAAATGTGCCGCTAGCCAAGTTGTGTCAAAAACTCGCTGTGGAAAGAATAGTCTATGTTACCCCCTCAATATAACTTTCACTTCCAAAGGAAGGGGCTACCTCAGAACAACATGGTCTATGGGAAATACGTGAGAAATGCGATTCTATATTTATGGCCCTCGTTATGACGTTGGTCACTGGTTCACCATCCTGCTTAAAAAGGAAGAAAATCCCACAGCAATAGGGCAAAATCCCCTCAAGACAGGAATTAAGCCTCCAAAACCTCAAATGCCTAGATCTACCAGAACCCCTCTACCATCTCATACTTCCCAGTTTCCATCTTTGCCTACTTCCCCAGTCCAGAGTACAGCTGACTCCTGCCCCTGGGAACTAATTAAAGGAACCTTAATTGTACTGAACTCCACACAGTCAGAACTCCTTGCATTTCAACCCATGTATTTGACAGCTCTGTAAATTATCGTGTAATGGTGCAGATACTCCCCAGGGTGCTTTATTATGATGCAGAATCATTTTAAGGTCTACTAGGGGGACAAACAACCTGATTTTGCTGGCATCCAGTGTCCCTTACTCTAGCCATCCTATTGAGGATAGGAGCTGCTGCAGGAGTGGGTATGGGAACAGCTGCTATGATCCATGGGTCACAACAAATGGCCTGATAAGAAACAGCAATAGATCAAGACTGGAAGACATTAGAGACCTCCATCACAGTGCTGTAGGAATCCTTAAACTCTCTCTCTGAAGTTGTTTTACAGAACAGGTGAGGATTAGACCTCCTCTTCATGAGGGAGCGGGGCCTCTGTGCTGCACTGAGAGAAGAATGTTGTTTTTATGCTGACCATACTGGAGTTGTAAAAGAATCCATGAGTAAATTGAGAAAATGCCTTGAAGAGCGCCAGAGAGAAAGGGAGATTCAACAAGGGTGGTTTGAGTCATGGTTTACCCAGTCCCCCTAGTTAACTACACTCCTATCAGGCTTAGCTTGACAACTGATCATCCTTATGGTGTTGCTAACTTTGGGACCTTGTTTGCTTAACCCCATAGTTTCCTTTCTCCAGGCTCAAATTGGGCAGGAAAAACTCATGGTAATCAGACAGAAATACGCTCTACTGGCTGAAATAGACTGTGAGACCCCGCAATAATTATGATTCATTGCTTTTAAGATTAAATATAGTAAGAAAAAGGAGTGGGAAATGAAAGAATAAAAGAAATTAAAATTGAAACTTAAAGAACCAGGTTTTGTAAAGTTTCCAAGCTGCACTCAGAACCTGAAATTCCTGTGGCAGTTAAGACAATCCCCGAAACTGCCAATTAGATGTGTGTTGAAATCTTCCCTGACCACCTAGTTACTAAACAACCCCTTCCCAGAAACCGTGCAGCTCATCACGTATACATCTCAGTGCTTCAACCAATCAGTTTAAACGTATACCCCTTCTCAGGGCTAACCAATCACCCCCTGTCCGACCTCTTCCTGCCAATGAATATGCTAATCATGTTTTTGGGTTGTTATTTGATTTTCCCGTGGTATGTTGATTTGCTAAAGGAGGCTATGATGTATGCAAAGTCCCTGCCCTCTCTAAAGAATGTAAATAAACTCTTCTCAAGTTGTTCTTGGGGCTCTTTGTTCTTTGCTCCTCTGAAGATAGCTCTGAGCCGCAGCATGCTGGACGCCCAATAAACCCTTTGCTGTGGCATGAGACAGTCTCTTGGTGGTCTTTTCCTCCGACTTTTGACCGACCTTTTTACCTATGAAGGACCTGAGAGAGCAAAAGTCAAATCCATGTCAACTTCCGTGTCAAACAACCTGGTCAGAATGAAGGAATGTGTCTGAATCAGCCTCTCTCTTCTTAATGTAGATTAAATTGACCAAACCAGGCCTGTGTACAGAGCTGTTCCCAGATGCCTATGCTTGATATACCATTCTAACTTGTGAAAGTGTCACAGGAAGTAGGGGCAGCCTCCATCTCATGGGACGATTGGAAGCAACTGTTAGGACAAAGTGGTTTTCCATGGCAGTGACCTCATTCAGTTCCTGAAGGAAGTGACCTACCACACTTCCTTGGTGATGGAACTCTCTGAACATGGGATCCAGGAAGCCATGCACCCAGAGCAAGTCTTAGTTTCAGTCCCAGTGGTCTCAATTGTTTGAATTTACCAAAGACAGAGTCATTGTTTCTTGATACCTACTTATGAGATGATGCTCAAATTTCAGGAGAGCTCTGAAGAGCGGCTTTTTCTGAGAAAGCAGGTAGTGGCTCAACCATGGCTCCTGACAACTTCAAAAAGTTTGCAAAGAAGACCAGATCTGAGATAGGACAGGCCATTTCGTGGGAACATAGTATGGCCCACCAGTCAGAGGACACTCAGGATAGTCACAGTCATACTTGGGGGAAGGAGGTGCTGTTGTGGGTGTCAGTGTGAGTTTGTGGTTTTGTCTCATGTTCTGAGAATAGGTAGGAATGGCGGTTTGTATGTTTGGACTGGAAAGTTTCTAGAAAGTCGTTTGACAACACGAGTGTTTCTATGTCTGTGTATCCCACTGTATCCGTGGTTGTAGACATTTGAAATGCGAATGCGTCAATGGTTGTGTCCTGTCTAGTATAAAGCTTCCCAGCATTCTTCCCACCCAATTTAAGAATGGAGTGCGGCTTGCCTAATGGATGGTGAACAGCTACTATCTTCCTAAGTTTCTCTTTTCTTCCTGAATACTGGCCACTCTCCAGAGTATCCTCATGGTTTTGTTTCCAAGATATGTACCACGTCCAAGCTCTGTTACATGGCCATGTACTGGATAGCTGAAGGGAATGGGAGCATCTCAGAAAACTCAGATATCAGTGTGACCAGTAAAGTCTCAGTGGAGAAACCATGCTTTGGGCCATTTGCCTACTTATGTTTCTATTACCCTGAATGTCAGGAAGGTCTTTGCCTCAGGCCACCCCTTTGTGAAGCATGAAGAAAACAGTTTTCAAATGGAAATGAATGGGCATCACCTGTGGCTCTTTGCTTAATTGCTTTGGAAAGGGATGTGTCTGGAACAGCCACTTGGCCTGGTGTGGTGGCAGTGGCTTAGATTCTCAGCACCTGATGGATCTAAAGAAAGTTTCCAAGTGTGCATCCAAAACCAAAATGGCCGAAAGAGCAGTCATTGTGTATGAAGTCTCTCACTTTCCTCTGTAAGCTTCCTGAGCTAAATCAAGTGAGAATAGGGATCATTTGGGTCAAATCAGTTCTTCAAATCCCTGCAGAGGCTAGTCGATAGGGGCTTGGGTTTTCTATGACACCAATTCACATAAAGAATCTATACCAGACAGTCATTAGGCCTCAAATTGGAGAAGCAGATCAGATATAGGGCAGGCCTATTTGATCACTCTTGGTTCACAGCAAGGGTATCCAGGCCACCCTGACTTTAGGCAAATGAGGGGCAAGGGTGCTTATTTTGAACAGTGTATTGGGCTGTGCCCTTCATGGAAACCTCCAGCCAGAGTTTATGATGAGTGTCTATGTGGAAGAAGATGAGGAGCATGTGGGAGTGTTTTAGTTTTAATTGTGGTCATTTGTGTGGTGGTTGTAAGAGATGCCTGGGTCCACCTGGGATTGAACTCTGGTGTGATTCCTCTTAGAGAATGCGTTATGGAACTGACTTCAGAGAAGTATTGCCATGAATTGTGTTGGGATTTTAGGAGGCCACACATGAGAGTCGCCCTTGGACACTGAGATCTAAGCCCAGAGTGGCTTTCCACAGAGCACTGGGAATCTCAGCCAGGATATCACATGATTTTATTCTGAAAGACTTGGAAGCCATAGTTGGGAGTCAAAACACACATGGACCTTACATTGTAGACCTCAATGGGGCTGGCTTCATGTGACCTTTTGGCCAGTCTTTGGGAACCCTTGCCTGTGAGAGTTCTCTAGATTATTCATTGAAATGTGCTTCCTCTAAATTTAATGGTTCCTTAATGAATTGAAACCCACAGTTTCTCCAACTTCATCTTTGAAAATGGCTAGATAAATACCATGAAATTTTTGAACTTCCCATCGCCACCTGCCACTGGAGAACCTTTGGATGTACAGTTTCTGATCCTGAGTGTACCAGACAGTGCCTTGATTGACTGGATTTTATGAAAATGGTGTAGAACAGCGATGCCAGTAAGTTGGGGCCTGCTGAGTAGTGGGTCAAGAGCTGTTGTGTGCAGTTGTGTGATAAAACATTTGTGGTCGGGACATGTGATTCTGGCATTGACTTCCAAATGACTTGTGGCTGACATGTTACAGTCAGGAATCACTTATATGTCTGAAACCTCTCCATAAAAGGCATTTTGTTATAAGGAGACGTTTCAGGGCAATGTTCAGAATCAGGTTGCTATGGGCAAAGGGACAAGCTATGTGAGATAGAAGCCTGGTTGGTGCATTCTCCTGCAGACCCTGACCCACCACACGTGACAGGACTCCCTCCAGCACTGTGTCCCAGTTTAACTCATTGCATTTCATGAAGCAAATACCAAACTCCCAGTGCAGTAGAAAGAAACACCATGAAAAGTGGAGGATGACCAAATGGCTTCACAGTCCACATGCAGAGACACTTAGCTTTCAGTGGCCACAGTTTACCTACAGAGAGAAGTCAGCACTGCTGCCTCATGTTCTCTGAAAAAATTGAAACAATGTCCTCCAGGTCTCATAGATGTAGACCCAGCTTTGATGGTCTCATTTGAATGGAAGCTAAAGCTTCTGACAACAACATATATGTCGAGTGCCCATCGTCAAAGGCAGTTTCTCAAGAAGTCTTTAGTCCGGCACAGCTCCAGGTTTGTGTAGTGTTTACCTTTTAGACCAGGTTGCAAGAAAAGACCACTGACTCCAATTAAAATCAGATTAAAGCAAGCTTATTATCTCCACCACCCTGGCTGCCTCTCCCTCCCAAAACGTCGGGAACAGGAGAGCTGCCCAGCTTTATAGCCCAGAAAGTTACACAAAAGTGGGGTTACAAATAACAGAATTCTGACAAGCATCACACTAATGGTAGTTTACATTTTTGTTTGCTGGCTCCAACATCAGAATTTATGAGGACCATTAGAGCCTCAGAGAGTGTCGTCTGGCCAAGGAAGGCCAATATTTATGAGGTGTCAACAAAGTTTCAGAGAGGGCTGTTATCTGGTCAGAGAGCCAGGCATGGGTGAGTTCAAGGCACGGGCAGGCATTCCAAGCAGGTTCAGAATTTGGTGTAATTTATAGTTAAGCCAAAATTATCTTTTCATGGCTTTGTGGCAAGATGGCTCCCAATTTTAATAAAAGATCAGGTTGGGTCAATCATTCCCCCCTTTTCTAATGTGTTCCTTTCATATATTTGATTGGGTAGGAAGAGCACTGTGGGAATTTTAATCCCTCAGGTAACAGTCTCCCAATTTTTTGAACTCACCCAGAAACAGGTCTCCCTGATTTTACCTGACTTAATTAATTACTTATATTGATATTCTATTTATTTTTGTCTCCATTGTTGTAAGAAGAGAGGCGTCACTCATTTAGACTTCTTCTGAGCTGAGAGAGGGTGATGTGAGGGGGCACCGCCTGAGGGACATTAGTTGCCTTTTAGAAGTCAGTTAGGTTTGAAGTCTGGATGGGGAAGAACAGGTAGTAAAGCCATCTGGGGATGGGTTCTTCTATGAGAGAAACAAAAAAACATGAGTACTTAATAAATGTTGTAGCAGCTGGAACATGTCACTGTATAGAAGTTCCCTCACCAGTCTTTAATATCCCCAGTTATCAGGACTGTCAACTTAATATTTAACTTTTAGTGTTACATTTGTCCCTCCCCATAAGATTCAGTTTAATAATTTAATGTCATCTGATCTTGCAAAATACTTTTACTAGTATGACCTCTGTGTCTAATAGAGAAACCTTTAATTCTCTTACTCATTGCTGGATAATCATACTAACAAATACCAAGCCTATGTGTTTAGGTTAAGAATATCTGTAGGCCTTAAACTAAAAACTTCTGCCTCTGGCAGATAATCTTGATAGTCTCTTTTTATAGTTATCAGGCATTCCTGTCTGAGAATCCTTCTTTGTACCCTCCAGTCTTACTTATTTTGGGAGGCTAACATAAAGTGTATACCTTAAAATATTATTATTACTATTATTATATAAAATGCCCAGGAATGGCCGTAATTTGTTTTTAACTGTCTTTTCTAAGTGTTTAAGATGAAGCAGTCAAACTGACTTTTGTTTCTATCTATTGTGAACAGTCAGCTGAGCTTTTATGGGAGTCATTCCTGGGAAAACTTGAGATTAGCTTCTCAGTTCTGCTAGTGCCATTTGCGCTACGTGGGTCCAGGTCTTGTTTGACCATGTGGCTTCCCTCGGAAGCATCAGGGATGTCTCCCTTCTCTGATGACTCTCCTCTTCGTAGCAAATGCACTGATTGGCTTTCTGTTCTCCAGTGGTCTCATTAATCTCCCTGATCAGGAAGTAATGTGGTTCAGAGTTGCAAAGCTCTTTAGAGAAGTCCGCTGTTCCCTGGATACAGACTGACTCAGAGGGCAAGAGCCAAATATTGGTTTTCTTGTCCCTTTTCATATAACTTTAATTTTAAATCCTAATCTTAAACATCCATCAAATAAATTTTAACAGACTTATATTAAGAGTACTGGGCTTTAATGTCTATAATTTAAAATTATTTATCTTTTTATTATTTGGGATCTGTATTATTCTGTCTGTCTTGTAGGTGATGGCTAATTATCTTAAATTAACCAATGTTGTGTTCTTAAAGCAACACTTCTGTAAAACACTAACAGGGAATCTTTATATCACCCATAAGGAAATTACAAAATAAAATTAACAACAGTAAACAAACTTAGTTCGTGTAATAGCTACCCTAAAATTTTTGGCTGAGTTATACATTATATCCTCTGTTTGAGATGCTAGTAATATTGACAGGAAAAAAAAACTTTTGAAAATATCTTTAAATGAAATAACATCTGACCTACTGCTTTCGTAGTCATTCTCACATAATAAGATGGGACACAGAGCCTTATCTCAGGTAAGGAAGGGCTCTTTATTAATCTTAAGTGTTTTAATTCTAAAGCTAATCTTTGTTTTTTAAATATCATTTTACAAAGTTTACATAAATTGTTTGAGGTCACATGAACATTAGCTAACACCATATGATATAGCATTTAAAACATGAATTAAAAAAAGGCTGAAAGTTTTTAACCTTTACATAGATTAGGCTCTCATTAACTTAAAATACATTTAAATTGTTCCCCAATATAAAAAGTAACATAAAAGTTTACATATCTTATTGACAACACGTAAATAAATCCATATATATATATATATATATATATATATATATATATATTTTTTTTTTTTTTTTTTTTTACCATACAACTTCAGAACACCAGCTTGATATAATGCTCTTTTAAAGTTTCTACCTTACAGACTTGTATACTTGGAAGATATGAGCACATTAATAGCATCACAATTGCATTGATTTTTCTACATTAACCAAGTTTAGCTTTTAAAGAAATGGCAGTACAGTGCTCTAAAATAACAGTTCTTATTTAATCAGTTGTTTAATTTTTATGGTTGCTTGCTCTAGAAAAATAAAACTTAATAACCACAATGTTATGGGTAAACTTATGTTTTAAGAAATTTTTGTCTCTTTAACACATGACTGATTTTTACAATCTTATACAGACTTTAGGACAAACTTATACAGACCTTAGTAAATCAATCAGATATCTAACAAAAGTACTCATGAATGAGTAATCCCATATCAAATTTACTTTACTTATTTATCAAAATATTAGACAAATGTATTGAACAGTGTACCATTTTTTGTTGAAGAAAAAGTGCTAGAACCAAGGCATATTAGACCTTTTGTCGGCATTAATATTTTATTAGATTTTTGAACACCTAGAAAAACTTGTAAGGTTAAATTTAAAGACATTTATTTTTATCTGTTTATCCAATTTAAATTGTACCAATTAAATCACTTGAATTAAAGATCTTTGGATCCACGTTTTAAAATTTGTTTTTATGAGTGCTTTTTTTATGAGTGCTCCTTATATGTGTTAATTTGTATAACATATATATGATATAGGGATATATGTATATATAGACATACAACACATAACAAAAGTGTGCACACATAATAATAGTAAAGGCCTTGTAGCTTTTTGCAGTTGGAATCTCCATTGCAATGTTTCAAAAACTCCACTGTTGGTCAAAGATAGAGCTGATCAGAAAAACATTAACCTAGGTCTGTAGGATCAAATTCATGAGCTCAAAAAAAGAATACAGAATCTAAGGAAAAAAATAAGAGTCCTAGAAAAAATGACTGCCCAGTAATTAATAAATACCATACAATTTACCTTTTTTCCTGCCTTAGGCCTCAGATCAGTCTCCTACTGAGCTTGCAGGCTTCTTTCATTTGCATTTCAACAAAAGTCCTGGCTGAGGTCTGAAAGGAGCAGGGAAAAACTGCTATTCTGAGCAGACACCTCAGGCCTAAGGCATTTTAACCATAATTTTGAGGTTCGGATGTTGAAAATTATGATACAATTTTAAGATGAAATTCACAAAATTTTATATCTTTACATCTTGTTTTGTCAACAGATACCATACTATGATTTACTATCTTTGTCCAAATTAATGCACTGGTACACACTGTGATATTTTCTCAGTCTACCCAATTCAAAATTAGTGACAAATAAAACTGAATGTTTGGGAAGTTACTTGCCAACTTGGAAGTAGAGTGCTTTAGTTTTCCATCCTAAGTATTTAAGTTATCTGGCATGAATTATCTGAAATCATAAACTAAACAATTACCTAAACCCGACTTTTAACTGCAAGATTGAGCAATGCTACAAAAACCCATCCAGATACCAGATTGTTACAATAAAATATCATCATTTAGACACACATTGAACTAATATCATTCCCAAGAAACAATTTATAATATCAGCACATTATTGCACATGTCTTAAAGGGCCAGAAACAAAGACACAAGACAGACAGAAAGGAGCTCCAGACTATGCCTGACAGACAGAAGCCTTAAAAACAGAGCAGATAAGAGAAAAATTTCCTACACCAGTGGCAGGATAGATGTCCTCACAAGGGGATCAGATGTTTTCACAGAGGGCAACCTGAATTGTAATATCAAGGGTTTCCATGGTGACTTTAGTGCATTTAGTGTCCCCTTTTTCTTTTTCTTTTTTTTAAGAAGACAGAGGTGGCATAATCCTTACAGTGCAGGGAACGAAGGAAGGAATTCCTTGAAGCAGCAGGGCTTTGGTAGATGCTGGGAGTCCCTCAGTCCCTCCTTTTACTTATGGGACTAGCTCCTCTGGTTTGGTTCCACCCCAATCTCGCTCCATCTCCTAACATTTCAGTAGTCAGCTCTGAAAAAGTTCCAGGGTCGGGGGGTTATCAAAATTTGTAACTTAAATTTCGGTTTCTGACCTTGAAGCGAATTAATACCTATTTAATAATGAGGACAAGGTTTGAGAAAAATAAAAAGGGAGGTTTGCTGCTTTGCTAACAAAGCAGAAACACAGGGGACTCTGCCCAAAGGTTGTGACTCTCTTGAACTGGAGCAACAAGGGGTTTTAAAGGAGTTTCCATTGTTAACCTGGGAGATACTCTGTTCCTTGGTGGCCAGCAGGCATTGCCCTCTGCAGTGGGTGAGTTCCAGGCTGCCAGCTAGGGGCTTTTCTCATCCTGCTTAACAAAGGGGGGTAAACTTCATCACAGTTTTTTAGAACACAGTCCAAAGGGTGTCAGGCTTACTTGCTTTATTACCCATTTTTACGTCCAATATCCTTAAGTTTTTACCACAGAAATCAAACAACAAAATGCACAAAAACAAACAAACAAAAAACATATAGAACACAAAACAAAACACAAAGAAACAGAAACCTGGTGAAGATACAGAAAAACTGAGGAGCAATGAAATGTCTTGCTGAAGCTCCGGGGTAGGAGCTCCTGCGTGCCCGGCTGCACCTTTCTACCCTTTCAGAGAAATTCCATACAGAACAGAACAGAGGACAGAACATTTCTTGTTACTGTCCTGGACAGGAGTACATGTGAGCCTCCCCAGGCCACCTCTCTGTAATCAGAAGACATCTCCCTTAACCAGATATCAGATGTTATAAAGGCACCACCTACCAATGGAGGCCTCCTCCACCAGGTGCTTGCTAATAGTTTTAGTGTGATGGTTCACTGCAGTGCTCCCTGGACCGAAGGCTCACTCCAAGGCTTTGGAACTTGGCTCTCCAGCCCTGAGCCCTGGAGGAAAGGCCAGCATCAGAATTTCCAGCAGTCTGGTCTTGTGATCTGGTCACGTCATCTCGCTGGGGAACTCCAAAATGTTAGACCAGGATGCAAGAAAAGACCACTGACTCCAATTAAAATCAAATTAAGGCAAGCTTATTAGTTCAACCGGCTAGGCTGACTCTCCTTCTTTTGAGAAGGAGAAAAAGACAGCATCCTCACCTTTCCTACACCCCAGCTTTATAGCCCAAAAAGTTACACAAAAAGGGAGTATCAGAAAACAGAACTTTGACAAGCATCACACTAACTGTAGTTAACATTTTTTATTTGCTGGCCCCAGCATCAGAAATTATGAGGACCATTAGAGCCTCAGAGAGGGTCGTTGTCTGGCCAGGGAAGGCCAATATTTATGAGGTGTCAGTAAGGTTTCAGAGAGGGCTGTGATCTGGTCAGTAAGACAGGCATGGGTGAGTTCAAGGCATGGGCAGGCATTCCAAGCAGGTTCAGAATTTGCAGTAATTTATAGTAAAGCAAAAATTATCTTTCCATGGCTTTAAGGCAAGATGGCTCCCAATATTAATGAAAGATCAGGTTGAGTGATCACTCCTGTCCCTTCCTTTTGGAAACTCCTCTACCACCTCCAAGGTTGTGAACTCCTGATCATTTTCCATTCCAGATAAGTATTCACAGAATTTCTAACTCTTATCCTCTAATTGTGTCTTACTTGGGGCAAAGGTAATGTCAAAGCATTGTTCTGGATGAGAGTGGGAAGATTATTGTATATCACATATTTGCATACACATTGGATTCATTTTCCAATTTTCCATTTGAAATACTGAATTCCTGACACTAACCCATACCCTACTAGACTCTGACTAATAATCCTAATATGATGGTGAAACATAACCCAAGCAGAATAGAAATACAAGTCGTTCAGAGGAGGCATGGTGTGTAGTTGGAATTGCCTTTTGCATTATATAGTATAGGAGCTATAAATCTAGTCAATTTTTTGTTGAAATAATTCTACATGTGTTTTTAAAGTTAACAAATATGGGAATCCTGTCTCCCTTTCTCTGTAGCACACGTATTTTTATATGCACATAGAGAATCCTACCTGGTATCACACGTACATACTTGTGAGGTGGCTGAATTTATCAGATACAAATTGTGAGAAGAGATCACTACTCCTAAACGCTGTTTGAACTGAAAATTCAACCTATGGGTGAGCTTCCTAGTTCAATAACATTATACATAAATCCATGTTCAGTAAAATGAATATTTTTGCATCTGTGGATTATATATATATATATATATATATATATATATATATATATATATATATATATATCATGATGAATTTCGATTGGCATATACATGGCTACTTTTTTTTCTTTTTTTGGTTGTTCAAAACGTTACAAAGCTCTTGACATATCATATTTCATACATTAGATTCAAGTGGGTTATGAACTGGCATTTTTACCCCAAATAAAGTTTGCAGAATCACATTGGTTACATATCCACATTTTTACATAATGCCCTATTAGTTACTGTTGCATTCTGCTACCTTTCCTATACTCTATGATCCCCCTCTTTTCCCCTCCCATCTTCTCTCTCTACCCCATCTACTGTAATTATTTTTTCTCCTTGTTTATTTTCCCATTCCCTTCACAACCTGTTATATGTAATTTTGTAGAACAATGAGGGTCTCCCTCCATTAACATGCAATTTCCCTTTTCTCTCCCTTTCCCTCCCACCTCATGTCTCTGTTAATGTAAATCTTTTCTTCCTGCTCTTCCTCCCTGCTCTGTTCTTAGTTGCTCTCATTATATCCAAGAAGACATTTGGTATTTGTTTTTTAGGGATTGGCTAGTTTCACTAAGCATAATCTGCTCTATTACCATCCATTTCCATTAAAATTCCATGATTTTGTCATATTTTAGTGCTGCGTAATACTCCATGGTGTATAAATGCCACATTTTTGTTATCCATTCATCTATTGAAGGGCATCTAGGTTGGGCCCACAGTGCAGCAATTGTGAATTGTACTGCTAAGAACATCGATGTGGCAGTATCCCAGAGGTATACACTATTTTAAGGTCTTCAGGAAATAGTCCGAGAAGGGCAATAGCTGGGTCAAATTGTGGTTCCATTCCAAGCTTTCCCAGGAATCTCCATACTGCTTTCCAAATTGGCCACACCAGTTTGCGGGAACAGCTCTCCTCATAGGCCTGGTTTGGTCCATCTTCTCTACATTAAGAAGAGAGAGGCTTACTCAGACACAACCCTTCATCCTGAACAGGTTGTTTGCCATAGAAGATGACTTTAGGTCTTTCAGGTCTTTCATAGCTGCCTACATCTTCTCCAGGGATCAAATATGCATGGACCTTTGAGGTTCTCAGTAGGTGGCAGATCCCCTACATTGCTGTATTGCAAGACGAACCCTGTCCCTTCTCTTTTGTAAAGTTAGATTGAGAGAACAGTGTATGGTTAGGGTTTTAATAACATGTTCAATTTGGGTTCGGAATCATTCTGATGGATGAATAATGGTATTGGGAACCTGTGATATTTATAAAACTATAGAGGTGAAATATAAGTATGAAAACAGAAATCTAGGTAAGATTTGTAGCCCAGAAGGGAATGAGGCCCTTGATTGGGATACTTAGCTTTTAATTATGTTCTGCACGGTTGTCTCAGATAAATTGATAATCAATGGCATAGGACCTTGTACTTTGGAAGATTGATTGTAGAAGAGAACATCCACTCAAATTGGGATAGTGGGTAGGATAAGGAAGAGAGTCGGTAGGTTTAGGAAGAAGAGTGAGTATAAAATTTGGATCAAGTGTTCTTTAGCAATAGGCTTTCATTTATACAGTGAATGTAAATGTCAGCACATGCGAAGAGTCAGTCCCAATGATGAACTGCGGAAAATATAGGAAAGAAGATATCAATAGAGACATTACAAAATCAGGCAATTGTAAAGTGAGTGATAGGTTTAGACATTTTCAACAGGATCGAGATTGAATACATAATTTTAGGAAGAAACAAATATGTAGTCACCAATAGAAATGACATTTGAAAGCATTAGGCAAACTGGAAATGGAAGTTTTTAGTAATCCATATTCAACTTCCATTTAGGATTTGGTACAATCATAAGTGTGACCTTTGCATTTTGTGCCCAGAAAATTATTGTGATAAAATATATATGTAGATCATGTGACATGAGTATTTTTTACACCATTTCTGTGAGCAATATAAATTAGTATTGGGGGTACAAAGTGGTGTACCCTGTGTCTATGAATATAGAGATAATGCATGAATAGAACATACTGTAAATAAATAATATAACTGGTTACACTTTAAATAATGGATTGAATTGTTATCTGAAAATATATAAGAAATCATATATTGACATACAATCATTAATTCCAACCAGTTATATATCTAATTGTAATCTTAGGGTTATTTTTTATCATGAAGTGTGTGTGAGTTTTGCTTCAAAAGTGATTATGGATCGAAAATAATGTGTTTGGAAAGAAGTCTCATGAAATTACCAATCAAGAAATATGGAGGAATCCATGTGTTCTGAAGCAGGAAGTGATTGAAAGTGAAACAAATGCCTATAAATTTGCTAAATTGTGGATGAAATATATATCCTGTGATGTGCATAAACTGATGAAATAGTATGTACCAGTGTTGAATAAAAATGAACGTCAAAATACACATCATGTACCATAGGAATCTACTTGCATTGATGTTAAACTGGGTCAGTTACTGTACAAATATTAGGATTCGCGTGCATCATTCACCGAAGTTAGTTTTCTTTTTTTTTTAAATTTTTATTTATGCTTGTCCAAAACATTACATAGTTCTTGATACATCATATTTGTCACTTTGATTCAAGTGGGTTATGAACTCCCATTTGTACCCCGTATACAGATTGCAGAATCACATCAGTTACACATGCATTGATTCACATATTGCCATACTAGTGTCTGTTGTATTCTGTTGTATTCTGCTGCCTTACCTATCCTCTACTATCCCCCCTCCCCTCCCCTCTCCCACCATCTTCTCTCTCTACCCCCTCTACCTTAATAAATTTCTCCCCATGTATTATTTTTCCCTTTCTTCTCTCTTCCTCTTGTATGTAATTTTGTATAACCCTGAGGGTCTCCTTCCATTTCCATGCAATATCCCTTCTCTCTCCCTTTCCCTCCCACCTCTCATCCCTGTTTTAATGTTAATCTTCTTCTCATCCTCTTCATACCTATTCTGTTCTTAGTTAATCTCCATATATCAAAGAAGACATTTGGCATTTGTTTTTAAGGGATTGGGTAGCTTCATTTAGCATAATCTGCTCTAGCGCCATCCATTTCCCTGCAAATCTATGATTTTTTGTCATTTTTTAATGCAGAGCAATACTCCATTCTGTATAAATTCCACATTTTTTTATCCATTCATCTATTGAAGAGCATATAGGTTGGTTTCACAGTCTTGCTATTGTGAATTGTGCTGCTATGTACATCGATGTAGCAGTGTCCCTGCAGCATGCTCTTTTTAGGTCTTTAGGGAATTGACCGAGAAGGGGAATAGCTGGGTCAAATGGTGGTTTCATTCCCAGCTTTCCAAGAAATCTCCATACTGCTTTCCAAATTGGATGCACCAATTTGCAGTCCCACCAGCAATGTACAAGTGTACCTGTTTCCCCACATTCTCACTAACACTTGTTGTTTGACTTCATAATGGCTGCCAATCTTACTGGAGTGAGATGGTATCTTAGGGTGGTTTTGATTCACCTTTCTCTGACTACTGGAGATGGTGAGCATTTTTTCATGTACTTGTTGATTATATGTCCTCCTCTGAGATGTCTGTTGAGGTCCTCGGCCCATTTGTTGATTGGGTTATTTGTTATCTTATTGTTTAATTTTTTGAGTTCTTTGTATACTCTGGATATTAGGGCTCTATCTGAAGTGTGAGGAGTAAAGATTTGTTCCCAGAATTTAGGCTCCCTATTTACCTCTCTTATTGTTTCTTTTGCTGAGAAACAACTTTTTACTTTGAGTAAGTCCCATGTGTTGATTCTAGTTATTAACTCTTGTGCTATGGATGTCCTATTGAGGAATTTGAAGCCCGACCCCACAGTATGTAGATCGTAGCCAACTTTTTCTTCTATCAGACGCCATGTCTCTGATTTGATATCAAGGTCCTTGATCCATTTTGAGTGAACTTTTGTGCATGCAAGAGAAAGGGATTCAGTTTCATTTTATTACATATGGATTTCCAGTTTTCCCAGAACCATTTGTTGAAGATGCTATCCTTCCTCCATTGATGCTTTTAGCTCCTTTATCAAATAGAAGATTGTTGTAGCATTGTGGATTAATCTCTGTGTCCTCCATTCTGTACCTTTGGTCCACCCGCCTGTTTTGGTACCAGTACCATGCTGTCATTGTTACTATTGCTCTGAAATTTAGTTTGAAATCTGGTATCGCTATACCGCCTGATTCACACTTCCTGGTTAGAATTGCTTTTGATATTCTGGATATTTTATTTTTCCAAATGAATTTCATGATTGCTTTCTCTATTTCTACAAGAAATGCCGTTAGGATTTTGATTGGCATTGCATTAAACCTATAGAGAACTTTTGGGAATATCACCATTTTGATGATGTTAGTTCTCCTAATCCATGAACAGTGTATATTTTTCCATCTTCTAAGATCTTATTCTACTTCTCTTTTTAGGGTTCTGTAGTTTGCATTGTATAAATCTTTCACCTCTTTTGTTAGGTTGATTCCCAAGGATTTTATTTTTATTTTTTGAGGATATTGTGAATGGAGTGTTTTTTTTTCTCATTTCCATTTCAGAAGTTTTGTCACTGATATACAGAAATGCCTTTGACTTATGAATGTTGATTTTATATCCTGCCACATTTCTGAAATCATTTCTTAGTTCTAGTAGTTTTTTTTTTTTTGTAGACCCTTTTGGGTCTTCTATATATAGAATTATGTCAGCTGCAAGTAGTGATAATTTAAGTTATTCTTTTCCTATTTTCATGCCTTTAATTTCTTTCATCTGTCTAATTGCTCTGGCCAGTGTTTCGAGAACTATATTGAATAGAAGTGGTGGTAGAGGACATCTCTGTCTTGTTCCAGATTTTAGAGGGAATGCTTCAATTTTTCTCCATTCAGAATAATGCTAGCCTGAGGCTTAACATAGATAGCTTTTACAATGTCGAGGTAAGTTCCTGTTATCTCTAATTTTTCTAATGTTTTGAACATAAAGGGATGCTAAGGGTCTATTGTTCTTATTTATTTTTCGCAGAACCAAGCTTTAGTTTTGTAATTTTTTCAATAGTTTCTTTTGTTTCAATTTTGTTGTTTTCCGCTCTGATTTTAGTTATTTCTTGCCTTCTGCTACATTTGCTGTTGTTTTGCTCTTCCTTTTCTAGGGCTTTGAGATGAAGTGTGAGCTCATTTATTTGTTGTTCTTTCCTATTTTTGAGGAATGACGTCAAGGTGGTGAATTTCCCTCTTAAAACTCCTTTCATTGTGTCCCATAGATTCCGATATGTTGTGTCTGTATTTTCATTTATCTCGAAGAATTTTTTGATTTTCTCATTTATGTCTTCTGTAACACATTAATCATTCAGTAAAATGTTGTTCATTTTCAATGTGATGTAGGATTTTTCCTTCCTTCTTTTTCATTGGTTTCCAGTTTCATTCCATTATAATCAGATAAAATTCATGGTATTATGTCCACCACTTTATATTTATTGAGGGTTGCTCTATGGCATAATATATGGTCTATTTTTGAGAAGGATCCATGTGCTGCTTAAAAAAAAGTATATCCACTTGATGATGGTTGATATATTTTATATATGTCAGTTAAGTCTAGGTTATTGATTGTGATATTGAGTTCTATAGTTTCTTTATACAACTTTTATTTGGAGGATCTGTCCAATGGTGAGAGAGGTGTGTTGAAGTCACCCATAATTATTGTGTTGTGGTCTATTTGATTCTTGAACTTGAGGAGAATTTGTTTTATGAACGTTGCAGCACCATTTAATGGTGCGTAAATATTGATAATTTTTATGTCTTGTTGGTGAATGGTTCCTTTTAACAGTATATAATTTCCTTCATTATCCCTTTTGATTAAATTAGTCATGAAGTCGATTTAATTCGATTTGAGGATGGCCACCCCTGCTTGCTTATGAGGACCGTGTGCATGGTATATTTTTTCCCAACCTTTCACCTTCAGCCTGTGTATGTCTTTTCCATTCAGATATGTCTCCTGGAGGCAACATATTGTTGGATTTGTTTTTTGAATCCAAGTTACAAGCCTATGTTGCTTTATTGGAGAGTTTAAGCCATTAGTGTTTAGAGCTACTATTGATATATGGTTTCTACTGCCATCCATGTTTGAATATTTATCATTTTTTTAAATTTACTTTGTTTCTCCATGATTAGCTTTTCCCCCGCCCTCTGTCATTACTGAGGTACTTCCCACTGATGGTTTTGGTTGTTGTTTTTCATTTCTTCCTCGTGTAGTGTTTTGCTCAAGACACTTTGCAATGGTGGTTTTCTTGCTGCAAATTCTTTTAGCTTTTCTTTATCATGAAAGATTTTTATTTCGTTGTCGTACCTGAAGCTGAATTTTGCTGGATACAGAATTCTTGTTTGGCATCCATTGTCTTTCAATGTTTGAAATACGTTGTTCCAGGATCCTCTCACGTTCAGTGTCTGTGATGAAAAATAGGTTGTTAACCATATTGGTTTACCCCTGAATGTAATCTTCCTCCTTTCTCTTGAAGCTTTTAATGTTTTCTCTTTGTTCTGTATATTGGATATCTTCATAACAATGTGTCTTGGCGTTGGTCTACTGTGATTTTGTGTGCTCTGTGTCCTGTAAGCATCTTCAATTTGTATATCCGTTTCCTTTTTTATTTCTGGAAAATTTTCTGTAATTATTTCATTCAACAGGTTACTCATTCCCATGGTTTGAATCTCTGTACCTTCCTCTATCCAGATGACTCATAAGTTTGGTTTTTTTGTCTTATCCCATATCTCTTGGATGTTTTTCTCGTGATTTTTTACCAGCCTTTCTGTGTTGGCTAGACTCTTTTCAAGATGATATATTTTGTCTTCATTATGTGACATTCTGTCTTCTACTTGCTCCACTCTGTTAGTGATACTCTCAATTGAGTTTTTAATTTGGTTTATCGTTTTCTTCATTTCTAGAATTATTCTTTGAATTTTTATAATCTCTATCTCCTGATAAAGAAGATTAACTTCTTCTGTTATCTGTTTATGTAATTCATTTTCAATGTGTTCTTTCACTGTATTTATTTGCTTTCTCGTATCCTCTTTAAGGTTTCATTCCATCTGTCTAAGGTATTCCTTGAGTTTTTTATATGACCATTTTTCTGATGATTCTAGGTCCTCCTGAATATTTAGGTTATCCTTCATTGTTTGTACTCCTTTTCTTTCTTGCTTTTTTATGCTGCTCATGTTACTTCTTGTTTGTTTGAGTGCTGAGTTACTGCTTATTCTTATAAATTTATTTGAAGCTTGGGAGGAAAGATATCAGAAGGGATGGGAAGAAGTCACTAAAGAGAATGAGAATAGGCAGGTAGAATTCAAGGATGAGGGAATAAGAAAATTGAAAAGAAATGAAAAGACAAAAGAAAAAAATAGAAAATAAAGAAAGAAATAATTTTTTTTAAAATAATAATGATAATTAAAAATGAAAATTAAAATTTAAAATAATAATAATAATAGTAAAATTTAAAAAATAAAAACATTAAAATAAGTTAAAGAACAACAACAAAAAATGAAAATGAAAGAAAAAAAGTAAAAATAAAATAATAATAATAATAATACATGCAGTCTTGGAGTTCAATTAACTTCTCTTCCAGTAGGTGGAGCTGTGCTCACTGGGCCAAGCTTCTCCTCTCAATAGGTGGGAACCAATCACTGTGCAGCAGCTCTTCCTCCCAGACTGGGCGGGTCTCCAATTCTGAGTGCCTAGGACCTTCTCTAGTGTTTCCTCAAGCCAGGCTCCGCTCAACTGTGACACTCACCACAATACTTGCTACATGTCAGGTCTCTGTTCCTGGTAGTCCTGTTTTCATCAACGCCTGCCACTCTCTCCCTATTTGCCTCCCTCAGACCCTAAGTTTGTAGAGCTTGGGGCTGGGAACCCCCAGCGAATTTGCTTGCTCTCTGGTATCCATGCCCACATTAGCTGGTGTAAGAGACCTCAGTTGTCAGCACTGGTGGGAGCGGTAGCCGGGAATTCCATGCCACGAGTCCCACAGCACACATGATTCCCTCGGTCTGGCCATCTTTCTCACGGGAGACCTGGGAGGGCCCCTTAAAGGAGAGCTGGAAGGGGCCCTTAATGTTTCCCCGCTGTGTGGAGAGAGATGCATAGGGAATTACACACCTGTCGTACTGGTTTCAATGAAGTTATCTCCTCTGCCCATGACGTCAGTTCTCTTCCATGGTGGTATCCCATGCAAATGGTGACCGTTCATTCCTTTTGCCAGGTGACCAATGCAACGGATGGGTCCTGACTGTGTCTCCGAAGCCCCATTTCAATTCAGTGGCCTTTTACCTCTGTAAATTCAGAAGGGCCGACCAGTTATTTCAGAGGGAATGTTAGTTCTGAGACACAAGAAGCAGTCAAATCTGAGCTTCTATGCAGCTGATCCGGGCTCTGTGTGTTTTCTGAGGGGCCCAGACTGTTCGCACCAGATCCATGTCAGGTCAGCATTGCCTAGTGATTCTGAACAAACAGCATTTAGACAGTTTATGACTCCCTATGCCTGCGCAGCTTAAGAGGTCCGAGACTTGATTTCTCCATGTTCGCCACCATGTTGGATCTCCTATATTGCTACTTTTTAATGTCTGTGCGTGTGCGTGCATATATATATATATATATATATATATATATATATATATATATATACTCTCCAGATTTTTCAAAATATGAAATATATCCCTAAATTCATTCATATTCATATATGTGGATTTATAACAAACTTTCCACAAGATTATACTCAGAAATAATCATCCACCTGAAATACATATTTCTTTCCTAGTACTGAAAAGTAACTTCATAGAATGGTGCATACAAACTCTAATATTTCTACAGATACTAACCCAGTGTAACATCAATGCAAGTAGATTCCTAGGGGACATGATGTGTATTTTGACGTTCATTTCTATTCAACACTGGTACATTACTATTTCTTCAGTTTATGCACATCATAGGATATATATTTCATCCACAAGTTAGAAAACTTATAGGCATTTGTTTAATGATCAGTCACTTCCTGCTTCAGAATACATGTATTCCTCCATGTTTCTTGACTGGTCTTTTCATAAGACTTTTTCCAATCACAATATTTTCATTTTTCATTATCTCTTATGAAGCAAAACTCAAACACCCTTCATGATAAACCATAATCCTAAAATTACCATTAGATGTATAACTGGTTTGAATGAATGATTATATATCAATATAAGATTTCTTATATATTTTTAGATATCAATTCAATTCATTATTTAAAGTGGAACCAGTTAAATTATTTATTCACAGGATGGTCTATTCATGCATTATCTCTATATTCATAGACACAGGGTACACCTCTGTGTACCCCTAACACTAATGTATATGTCTTCAAAATATTGCTCCCAGAAATGGTGGAAGAAATACTCATGTCACCTGATCCACATATATATTTTATCACAGTAAAATTCTGAACAAAAAATGTAAAGGTCACACTTATGATTGTACCGAAGTCTAAAAGGAAAGTGAACATGGATAACTAAAAACATCCATGTGAAGATTGCCTAATGCTCTCAAATGTCAATCCTATTGGTGAGAACATATTTGTTTCTTCCAATGATTATATATTCAAACTAAACCCTGTTGAAAATGTCTAATCCTATAACTCACTTTATACTTTGCCTGATTTCATAATGTCTCTATTGATACCTGCTTTCCTACTTATTTTCCCCAGTTCATCGTTGTGACTGACTCTTCACATGTGCTGAAATTTTCATTCATTCTCTAACAGAAACCCTATTGCTAAAGAACTTTTGGTCCAAATCCTATACTCACTCTTCTTCCTAAACCTACCGACAATCTTCCTAATCCTACCGACTATCCATTTTGACTGGATGTTCTCTTCTACATTAAATCTACCAAGGTACAAGGTCCTGTGCTTCAAATCATACCTAGATTTCTGTTTCCATACTGATATTTCACCTCTATATTCTTGTAATTATCGCACGTTCTCAATACCATTATTCATCGCCCAGAATGATTCCTAACCCAAATTGAACCTGTTATTAACCCTAAACATACACTGTTCCCTAAATCTCATTTTACAGAAGAGCAGCAACAGAGTTGTTCTTAAAATACAGGGAATTAGGGGACCTTCCACCTGCTGAAAACCTCAAAGGTCCATGCAGAAATGATACCTGGAGAAGTTGTAGGGAGGTATGAAAGACCTGAGAGAGCAAAAGTCCTATTCCAAGTCAAACAACCTGGTCAGGATAAAGGGATGTGTCCGAATCAGCATCTCTCTACTTATTTTAGAGAAGATGGACTAAACCAGACCTGTGTGGAGAGCTGTTCCCAGGTGTCTATGGTTGATATACCATTCTAACTTGTGAAAGTGTTCCAGGAAGTAGGAGCACCCTCCATCTCATGGGACCCTTGGAAGCAAGTGTTAGGACAAAGTGGTTGCCAAGGCAGTGGCCTCATTCAGTTCCAAAGAAAGTGACATACCTCATTTCCTTGGTGATGGAACTCTCTGAACTTGCTATCCAAGAACCAAGACACCGAGAGGCAATCCCAGTCCATGTCCCTGTGGGCTCACTTGATTGGATTTTCCAAGGACAGAGTCAGTCTTTCTTGGTACCTCCTGATGTGAGTATAGCCAAATACCAGGAGAGCTCTGAAGAGATACTTTTCCTGCGAAAGCAGGTAGTGGCTGGCCACTTTTTCCTGACAACTTCACAGAGTTGGTCAAGGAAACCAGATCTGATAGAGGACACGCCATTTTGGGGGAACATAATATGGCCCACCAGTCAGAGTTAACTCCGGAGAGTCACAGACCTACTTGAGGGAAGGAGGTGCATTTGTGAGTGTGGGTTTGTTGTTTTGTCTCATGTTCAGAGAATAGGTACGAAAGGCGGTTTGTTTGATTTGAAGTGAACTGTTTCTAGTAAGTCGTTTGACAAGATGAGTGTTTCTATGTCTGTGTATCCCACTGTGTCAGCGGTTGTAGACATGAGAAAAGAGAATGCAACAATGGATGTGTCCTGTCTAGTGGAAAGCTTCCCATTATGCATCCTGCCTAATTTATGAATAGAGTGCGGCTTGCCTTATGGATGGGCAATACCTACTACCTTCCTAAGTCTCTGTTTTCTTCTGAATTCTGGCCACTCTCCAGAATAGGCTCATGGTTTTGTGTCCAAGATATGTAACAACTCCAAGGTCTGTGACATGTCCATGTACAGGATAGCTGAAGGGAATGGCCAGCATCTCAGAAAACTCAGATATCAATGTGACCAGGAAAGTCTCAGTGGATATACCCTGCTTTTGGCCTTTTGCTTACCTATTGTTCTGTTGCCCTGAATATCAGGAAGGTCTTTGCCTCAGGCCACCCCTTTGTGAAGCCTGAAGAAAACAGTTTTCAAATGGAAATGAATGGGCATCACTTGTGGCTCTTTCTTAATTGCTTTGGAAAGGGATGTGTCTGAATTAGCCTCTTGGCCTTGTATGTGGCTGTGACTTTGATTCTCAGCAGCTGATGGATCTAAAGAATGATCCCATGTGTGCATCCAAAACCATAATTGCCAAAAGATCAGTCATTGTGGATGAAGTCTCTCGTCTTCCTCTGTTAGGTTCCTGACTTCCATCAAGTGAGAATTGGTATTCCTTGGGTCAAATGAGTTCTTCAAATCACTGCAGAGGTGCTTATTTTTTTGCATGACTCCAAATCACATAAAGAATCTATAATTGAAAGTCAGTAGGCCACAAATTGGAGAAACAGAGCAGTATTAACGGGAGGCTTATTTGATCACTCCTGGTTCACAGGAAGGGTGTCCAGGCCAACATGACTTTAGGCAAATGAGGGGCAAGGGAGTTTATTTGGACACTGTCTTTGGGTGAGCCATTCATGGAAACCTTCAGCCAGAGGTTACGATGAGTGACTATATGGAAGAAGATGAGGACCTTGTTTGAGTGTTTTGGTTTTAATTGTGGTCATTTGTGTGGTGGTTGTAAGAAATATCTTGGTCCACCTGGGCTTGAACTCTGGTTGGATTCCCCTTAGAGACTGCGTTCTGGAACTGAACTCAGAGAAGTATTGCCATGAATTGTGTTGGGATATTAGGAGCCCACGCATGAGAGTCGCCCTTGGAAACTGAGATCTAGGCCCAGGGTGGCTTTCCACAGAGCACTGAGAATCTCAGCCAGGATAACACATGATTTTATTCTGAAAGACTTGGCAGCCATAGTTGAGTGTCAAAACACACATGGACCTCACATTGTAGACCTCAATTTACCTGGCTTCATGTGACCTTTTGGCCACTCTTTGGGAAGCCTTGTCTGTGAGAGTTCTCCAGAGCTTTCATTGAAAATGAGCTTCCTCATTATTTAATGGTTTCTGAACGAATTGAAACCCACAGTGCCTCCAACTTCATCCTTAACAATGGCTAGATGAATACCATGTAGTTATTAAAATTTCCATGACCAGGTGGCACTGGAGAACCTTTGAATGTCCTGTTGCTGATCATGAGTATACCAGACAGTGCCTTGATTGACTGGATTTCATGAAAATGTTGTAGAAAAGAGATGCCAGTACGTTTGAGTCTGCTGAGTAGTGGGCCTAGAGCACTGGTGGGCAGGTGTGTGAAAAAACATCATTAGTAGGGCCATGAGGATCTACCATTGGATTCCAAATGGCTTGTGACTGACATGGTGCAGCCAGCAGATCCTTATTTGTAAAGTCATCTTTTTATATGGAGAAGTTTCAGGGCAATGTTCAGAATAAGGGTCATATGGACAAGGGGACAATGGGGCAAGCTATGAGGGATAGAAGCCTGGTTGGTGCGTTCTCCTGCACACCCTGACCCACCACACGTGACATAACTCCCTCCAGCACTGTGTCTCAGTTGGGCTCCTTGTATTTCATGAAGCAAATACTAAACTCTCAGTGCAGCAGGAAAAACACCACAAAAAGTGGAGGAGGACAAAATGGCTTCACAGTTCACATGGGGAGACATTTAGTCACCAGTGGTCACTGTTTACCAACAAAGAGAGGATTCAGGCCTCCTGCTTCATGTTAATTGGAAAATAAGAACCCATGTCCTTCAGGTCAAAGTGATGGAGACCCACCTTTGATGTTCTCACTACAAAAGAAGATAAAGCTCCTGAAAACAACCTAAATTTCAAGTGCCCAACCTCAGAGTGAGATTCTCAAAAAGTCCTTAGGCCAGAAGAGCTCCTTGTTTGTGGAGTGTTTACCCTGTCCCTTACTTTTAGAAAGTCCTCTACCTCCACCAAAGATGTGAAATCTGGAGCATTTTCCATTCCAGATAGGTATTCACAGATTTTCTAACTCTTCTCTTATAATTGTGTCTTACTTGAGGCGAAAGTAATGTTAAAGCATTGTTCTGGATGAGAGTGGGAAGATTTTTGTGTAGCATATATTTGCATACACATTGGATTCAATTTCCTATTTTCTATTCGAAATACTGAATCCCTGACACTAACACATACCCTATCAGACTCTGAATACTATTTCTAATAGGATGGAGAAAAATAACCCAAACAGAATAGAAATACAAGCAGTTTAGAGGAGTCATGGTGTATATTTGGACTTGCCTTTTGCATGATACAGAGTAGGAGTTTAATCTAGTCAATTTTTTGTTGAAATAGTTCTCCATGTGTTTTTAAAGTTAACAAATTGTGAATTCCTGTCTCCCTTTCTCTGTAGCCCATTCAGCACATATATTTTTATATGGATATATAGAATCATACCTGGTACCACACATACATTCTTGTGAGGTGGATGAGTTGGCAGATACAAATTGTGAGAAGAGATCACTCCTACTAAACCGTGTTGGAACTGAATATTCAACCAATGGGTGAGCTTCCATGTTCAGTAAAATGAATATTTTTGGATCTGTGGATGATATATATTTTATGATGAATTTTGATTGACATATATGTTGCTATTTTTTTTCTGTGTGTGTGTGTGTTTTGTGTCACTCACCTGTTCTGTAAAACAACTTCAGAGCGAGAGGTTAAAAATTCATGCAAAGATCTGATGGAGGTATCTAATATCTTAGTTTTGGTCTATTGCTTCTTCTAATTGGGTCATTTGTTGTGTCCCATGGACGAGGGCAGTGGTTCCTGTGCCCACCCCTGCAGCAACTCCTATTCCGAATAGAATGGCTAAAGTGAGGGATATATGTTCCCAGTTGAAACGGGTTGTATGCCCCCCTATTTGATATTCAAATGAATCTGCATCATGATAGAGCACTCTGGGAAACATCTGCACCATTACACAATTAATCACATCTGTTGACCATTTCATGAAAACATAAACAATCTTTAATTATATACAATTATGCTGTTGTAGGGACGGACAAGGCAAGGCACCTAAGATAGCAACGAAGACAGCAAAACCGTCCTATTTGGTTGCAACCAGATTCAGAGGGCATTGCTTCTGTTGTAATCAATTATTCTCCTGAAACTCAAGTATAGGTAGTTTCAGAATTTTGTACCCAACATGTAAGGGAAGGTGCTCAGAAGTTCACAGTCTGCAGAAGTTCAAAAAAGCCGTTGTTGTTTCTGTTTTTTCCTCGGTTCTGGGCAAGTTAACTTTTCAAGGACACCTGGGAGGGAAAGAGCTTTTTCCTACCTTTCTTATTTTTCGCCCCTGACAGCTGTTACCATGGAGCCCTGATGGTAACTTCTTTATCTTAGAAATATAGCCATCTCTGTAAAGCCCCAGCTCACGGCCAGAGGCCTTGTTCATATATTTTGTGGAAAACAAGTAATGGGGTGTCTAGCATAGAAGTGCTTATTTTTTTAGCCAGTGGCCAAGTAGAACAAGGCAACACTAAAAGAGGAAGTTTATCTACATTGAACTCTTTTATAGGGACTCTTTTGCTGAAAGTCCTAAAGTCAGCCATGGTGAAGACTTCTGTAGAAAGTCAGATAAGAATTTTCTGTAGGCCTGGTACAGAAGGGGAAGACAGGGAAGGTGGGGCTGACAGCAGCTCCGAGGATCTGAGAATAAGGAAGGAGAGATGTAAAAGAATAATGGGAAAGGGGTTTGATATTTTCCTAGTAACAAAAACTTGAGCTGCAGAACAGGTAGAGCAGAGGGGAAGACAAGAGTGAGTATCCCAAAATGCATGTGAGGGACTTTAAATTTTTAGTAAACTGTTTTCAGTGATGACAAAGCAACTTTAAAGGCCATTTTCATTACATCTTTGATAGGAGTCTGAGGGCTCTCCTCTGCTAGTTTCAGCTTTGTGTTAGCTGGTAAGAGGACCTGGTGGGACCCGGTGCGGGCACGGACAGGAGAAGAGAGGAGTGAGTCGATGGATGAGAACCTGAGTACCTGCTAACTCAGCAAGGGGGCGATGGTCTGAGAACCGGGAGAGGTTTGGGTTTTTGATCTAATAATTGGAGGGGAGAAATCAGGTTGCTGAGGTGAGAGTGACAGCAGAGACTCTGGAGCACAAGGCTGAAGGTGAGGATCTATTGGATAAGCATAGTTCAGGATATGAGTGAAGGATGGAAAAGGCCTGCCCATAGGGGAATCTCCTTTCACCCTTTTGAGCACTTGCAGAAGTTAAAAAGGTCACACAGGGCTGGGGATGTGGCTCAATTGTAGCACGCTCGCTTGGCATGCGTGCGCCCCGGGTTTGATCCTCAGCACCACATACAAACAAAGATGTCGTGTCCGCCAAAAACTAAAAAATAAATATTAAAAATTCTCTCTGTCTCTCTGTCTCTCGCCTCTCTCTTTAAAAAAAAATGGTCACGCAGAATTTGAGGATCTAGAGACCCCTCTGGGGGCCATCGTTTTGGTTATCTAATTGGTAATATGGCCAATGCTGTGTACTGAATTTGATGAGGAGTTTGTGTTCCATCAGGCAGCCCCTGTATGCTCACATCCCCATGACGTACAGAAAAAGTCGGCAAGGCATTCTGGAATTACTAAAAAGGAGTGATGGATTTTTCCTTTCCCCAGGTCCATGATCCTCTTAGTTGTACAAGTCCGATATTTACTGCCATTAGCCCCTTGAACTAGAGACCTTTTATTTGATAGAGGGCCCAATGGGGCCTTAAGCGCTGAGTTTATTGCCCCTGTATCCCCTTCAAAGTTTACTGGGGTCTCCTCCACTTCAAAAGATACGCTGAGCTCAGGGAGGGGATCTGAGCCCCGACTTTCATAGTCATGCTGAAGAGTCAGAATGGCTGGCTGGCGTGGCTGCCTCTTTCTAGGGCACTCGTGAACCCAGTGTCCTCTTTCTTTACAGTAGGCACATTGATCTGAGGTCAGGGGTGGCCTCTGGCGTGGGACCAGGAATCCCTTCCTGTCTCCCTGTTTCTTAATTTCTGGCCCTTTTGTTGTTGTGACCGGGACCTTAGTCAACTCCTTAGTCTGTCTTTTGTTTCTTTTATCGTCCTTTTGCTCCCTTCTCTTCCTCAGTTTCTCTCTTATAGTATACTTTCTCGGCTTCTCTGACTAAATCTCTCAAAGTCATATCTTGTAATCCATCTAAGCATTGTAACTTTCTTTAAATATCCAAGGCAGCATGCCCAATAAAGGCCATTGTGACAGATGCCTTTTGATCCTCTGCATGAGGATCGAAAGGAGTATATCTCCTATATGCCTCCGTAATTCTCTCTAGAAACATAGAAGAAGATTCATCAGGCCCGCAGGCGTGGTAGCCACGTCACCCCAAATGGAGTAGGGAAATAGCAGTGCCGCTGCCCGTGCCCGGATAAGGCCCAGTCACCAGCTGGTGCGGTAGTCACGTCACCCAAATTGTAGTAGGGGCCAAGCAGGCCTCTGCCCACGCCCGCAACAAAAGCAGACCTGTGACTAACCTGCGGAACAGGCACAGCGGCCTGCCACCATGGTAGACATGACACCCCAATTGGAGTAGTGGCAGAGCAGAGCTTTCTCCTGCGCCCAGTACAAGCACAACGGCCCACCGGCGTGGGTAGTCACGTCAACCCAATTGGAGTAGGGGCAGAGCAGAGCCTTTGCCCGCACCCAGAACAGGCCCAGCGATCTGCCAGCATGGTAGTCACGACACCCCAATGGCAGTAGGGCCAGAGCAGAGCCACCACCCGCTCCCGCAAGGTAGGCAGACCTGCAACCGACAGGCGGAACAGGCCCAGCGGGCTGCAAGCGCAGCAGACACGTCAACCCATTTGGTTCTTTGAAAAAATAAAAAAAATCGACAGAACATTAGCCATGCTAACGAAGACAAGAAGAGAGAGAACTCAAATTACTAGCATATGGGATGAAAAAGACAACATCATAACAGATATTTCAGATATACAGAAGATAATCCGAAATTATTTTGAATCTTTGTACTCTAATAAAATAGAAGACGGTGAAGGCATCGATAAATTTCTTAAGTCATATGATCTGCCCAGATTGAGTCAGGAGGATATAGACAACCTAAACAGACCAATATCAATTGAGGAAATAGAAAAAAACCATCAAAACACTACCAAGTAAGAAAAGCCCAGGACCTGATGGGTATATAGCAGAGTTTTACAAAACATTTAAAGAGGAACTAATACCAATACTTTTCAAGTTATTTCAGGAAATTGAAAAAGAGGGAATTCTTCCAAATTCATTCTATGAGGTCAACATCACTCTGATTCCTACACCAGACAAAGACACTTCAAAGAATGAAAACTACAGACCAATATCTCTAATGAACCTAGAGGCAAAAATCCTCAATTAAATTCTGGCAAATCAGATACAAAAGCATATCAAAAAAATTGTGCACCATGATCAAGTAGGATTCATCCGTGGGATGCAAGGCTGGTTCAATATACGGAAATCAATAAATGTTATTCATCACATCAATAGACTTAAAAATAAGAACCATATAATCATCTTGATAGATGCAGAAAAAGCATTCGACAAAGTACAGCATTCCTTTATGTTCAAAACTCTAGAAAAACTAGGGATAACAGGAACATACCTCAATATTGTAAAAGCAATCTATGCTAAGTCTCAGGCTAGCATCATTCTGAATGGAGAAAAATTGAAGGCATTCCCCCTAAAATATGGAACAAGACAGGGATGCCCTCTTTCACCACTTCTGTTCAACATAGTTCTCGAAACACTGGCCAGAGCAATTAGACAGACAAAAGAAATTAAAGGCATATAAATAGGAAAAGAAGAACTTATATTATCACTATTGCAGATGACATGATTCTATACCTAGCAGACCCAAAAGGGTCTACAAAGAAACTAATAGAGGTAATAAATGAATTCAGCAAAGTGGCAGGATATAAAATCAACACTCATAAATCAAAGACATTCCTGAATATCAGTGACAAATCCTCTGAAACGGAAATGAGGACAACCACTCCATTCACAATATACTAAAAAAAAAAAATAATTGGGAATCAACCTAACAAAAGAGGTGCAAGTTTTATACAAGGAAAACTACAGAACCCTAAAGAGAAAAATAGAGGAAGGTCTTAGAAGATGTAAAAATGTACCCTGTTCATAGATAGACAGAACTAACATCATCAAAATGGCGATATTACCAAAAGTTCTCTATATGTGTAATGCAATGCAATTCAAAATCCCAACGGCAGTTCTTGTAGAAATAGAGAAAGCAATCATGAAATTCATATGGAAAAATAAAAGACCCAGAATAGCAAAAACAACACTAAGCAGGAAGTGAGAATCAGGCCGTATAGCGATACCAGACTTCAAACTATACTACAGAACAATAGTAAAAAAAATAGCATGGTACTGGTACCAAAACAGGTGGGTGGACCAATGGTAAAGAATAAAGGACACAGAAACCAATCCAAAAAAATACAACTATCTTATATTTGATAAAGGGGCTAAAAGCATGCAATGGATGAATGATAGCATCTTCAACAAATGGTGCTGGGAAAACTGGAAATCCATATGTAACAAAAAGAAACTGAATCCCTTTCTCTTGCCATGCACAAAAGTTAAATCAAAATGGAACAAGGACCTTGATATCAAATCAAGACATGGTGTTTGATAGAAGACAAAGTTGTCTACGATCTACATACTGTGGGGTCGCCTCCAAATTCCTCAATAGGACACCCATAGCACAAGCTTAATAACTAGAATCAACACATGGGACTTACTCAAACTAAAAAGTTTTTTCTCAGCAGAAGAAACAGTAAGAAGGGTAAATAGGGAGCCTACATCCTTGGAACAAATCTTTCCTCCTCACACTTCAGATAGAGCACTAATATCCAGAGTATACAAAGAACTCAAAAAATTTGTCAATAAGATAACAAATAACCCAATCAACAAATGGGCCAAGAACCTGAACAGACACTTCTCAGAGGAGGACATACAATCAATCAACAAGTACATGAAGAAATTCTCACCATCTCCAACAGTCAGAGAAATGTGAATCAAAACCACCCTAAGATACCATCTCACTCCAGTAAGTTTGGCAGCCATTATGAAGTCAAACAACAACAAGTGCTGGCGAGGATCTGGGGAAACAGGTACACTTGTATATTGCTGGTGGGACTGCAAATAGGTGCAGCCAAATGGGAAAGCAGTATGGAGATTTCTTGGAAAGCTGGGAACGGAACCACCATTTGACCCAGTTATTCCCCTTCTCGGTCTAAAACCTAAAGACCTAAAAAGAGCATGCTACAGGGACACTGCTACATCGATGTTCATAGCAGCACAATTCACAATAGCAAGACTGTGTAACCAACCTAGATGCCCTTCAATAGAAGAATGAATAAAAAAAATGTGGCATTTATACACAATGGAGTATTACTGTGCATTAAAAAATGACAAAATCATAGAATTTGCAGGGACATGGATGGCATTAGAACAGATTATGCTAAGTGAAGCTAGCCAATCCCTAAAAAAACAAATGCCAAATGTCTTCTTTGATATAAGGAGAGTAACTAAGAACAGAGTAGGGACGAGGAGCATGAGAAGAAGATTAACATTAAACAGGGATGAGAGGTGGAAGGAAAAGGGAGAGAGAATGGAAACTGCATGGAAATGGAAGGAGAACCTCAGGGTTATACAAAATTACATACAAGAGGAAGTGAGGGGAAAGGGAAAAATAATACAAGGGGGAGAAATTTATTACTGTAGAGGGTGTAGAGAGAGAAGAGAGGAGGAGAGGGGACGGGAGGGGGGATAGTAGAGGATAGGAAAGGCAGCAGAATACAACAGACACTAGTATGGCAATATATGAATGAATGGATGTGTAAGTGATGTGATTCTGCAATCTGTAAACGGGGCAAAAATGGGAGTTCATAACCCACATAAATCAAAGTGTGAAATATTATTTATCAAGAACTATGTAATGTTTTGAGCAACCATATATAAAAATTAAAAAAAAAAAGATAACTAAATTCGGTGAATAATGCACGAGAATCCTAATATTTCTACAGTAACTGACCCAGTTTAAAATCAATGCCAGTAGATTCCTATGGGACATGATGTGTATTTTGACGTTCATTTTTATTCAACAATGGTACATTACTATTTCATGAGTTTATGCACATCGTAGGATATATATTTCATCCACAAATTAGCAAATTTATAGGCATTTGATTCAATTTCAATCGCTTCCTGCTTTACAACATATGCATTCCTCCAGGTTTCCTGACTGGTCTATTCATGAGACTTCTTTCCAAACATATTATTTTCGATTTCCATAATCACTTTTGAAACAAAACTCACACACTGTTCATGATAAACCAAAACACTAATATTACCATTAGATGTATAATTGGTGGGAATGAATGATTGTATATCAATATAAGATTTCCTGTAATTTTTAAGATATCAGTTCAATCCATTATTTAAAGTTGGAACAAGTTATATTATTTATTCACTGTATTGTCTATTCGTACTTTATCTCTAAATTCATAGACACAGGGTGCACCTCTTTGTAACCCCAATACTAATTTTACGTCTTGAATATATTGCTTCCAGAAATGGTGGAAGAAATACTCATGTCACCTGATCTACATATACATTTTATCACAGTAGTATTCTGGACAAATAATGTAATGGTCACGGTTATGATTTCACGAAGGACTAAATGGAAAGTGAACATGGATTACTAAAAACATCTATGTCCAGGTTGCCTAATGCTCTCAAATGTCAATCCTATTGGTGACTACATATTTTTTTCTTCCTAATATTATGTATTCAAACTCAACCCTGTTGAAAATGTCTAATCCTATCACTCACTTTATACTTTGCCTGATTTCGTAATGTCTCTATTGATATCTGCTTTTCTACATTTTTTCCCAGCTCATCATAGTGACTGACTCTTCATATGTGCTGACTTTAACAATCACTCTGTAACCGAAACCCTATTGTTAAAGAACTTTTGTTCCAAATGCTATACTCACACTTCTTCCTAAACGTACTATCTTCCTATTTCTATCAACTATCCCTTTTTGACTGGATGTTCTCTTCTACATTCAATCATTATAGTAAATGTCCGGCGAGCTTCACAGGAGGAAACCACCAACAGACTATCTCATGCAACAGCAAAGGGTTTATTTGAGTGTCCAGCATGCTGGTGCTCAGAGCTCACTTGAATAGAGCAGATAGCCCTGAGAATAGCTTAAGTAGAGCTTATATACTTTACCTGGAGAGGGCAGGGAGGGAAGTTTATTGATGGATCGGGGTGAGTGGGCGATTTGCGTGCAACTGGGTGAGGGAGCACATTCTGCAGTTGGGCAGTTGGGGACAGCACATACTGGAAACAAGATTTGCAAGCATTTCTCAAGATTTCAACAGTGTTTTGTTAAGCATACAGAAAAACAGGAAGTGACAAGTACCTATTTTACTAACCTTTTATTCCCCACTTCTTCTTCTGGCTACTTTTAATCATAAAAATGATCATTGGGGGGGTGTCACATTCTATGTATACTAGTAGGGTATTACCATAAGTTTAACTCGTCCAATTTGAGCCTGGAGAAAAGAAATTACACGGTTGAGAAAACAGGGTTTAATAGTTAGCAATAACATGAGGATTACTATTGGACCGGCCAGGGTTGATAAAAACGTAGTTAACCAGGAAGACTGTGTGAACCAAGACTCAAACCACCTTTTTTTGGCCTCTCTGTCTCGTTGATGCTTTTCAAGGCATCTTTTTAATTTACTCTTAGATTTTATTACAAGTCCAGTATGCTCGGCATACAAACAACTTTCTTCTCTCAATGTAGCACAAAGCCCCCTTCTCTCATGACGAGGAGGTCCAACCCTCGAGTGGTCTGAAAAACAACTTCAGAGAGAGAGGTAAAAGACTCATGCAAAGCTCTGATGGAGGTTTCTAATATCTTAGTTTTGGTCTATTGCTGTCATTTGTTGGGTCATTTGTTGAGTCCCTTGGACAAAGGCAGTGGTTCCCGTGGCCACCACTGCAGCAATTTCTATTCCTAATAGGATGGCTACATTGAGAGATATATATTTTCAGTGGAACCGGGTTGAATGCCCCCCTATTTGATCTTCAAATGAATCTGTGTCGTGATAGAGCACTCTGGGAAACATCTGCACGATTACACAATTAATCACATCTGTTGACCATTTCATGAAAACATTAACAATGTTTAAGTATATAGAATCATGCTGTAGTAGGGAAGGACAAGGCAACGCACCTAAGATAGCACTGAAGACAGGGAAACAGTCCTATTTGGTTGCAACCAGATTCAGAGGGCATTGATTCTGTTGTAATCAACTAATCCTCTGAAACCCAAGTTTAGGTAGTTTCAGAATTTTGTACCCAACATGTAAGAGAAGGGGCTCAGAAGTTCACAGTCTGCAGAAGTTGAAAAAAGCAGTTTTTGTTTCTGTTTTTTCCTCGGTTCTGGGCAAGTTAACTTTTCAAGGACACCTGGGAGGGAAAGAGCTTTTTCTTCCCTTTCTTATTTTCCCATTGCCAGCTGTTACTACGGAGCCCAGTTGCTAACTTCGTTAACTTAGAAATGTAGCCATCTCTGTGAAGCCCCACGTCAAGGCCAGAGGCCTTGTTCACATATTTTTGTGAAAAACTAGTAAGGGGGTGTCTGGATTAGGAGTGCTGATTTTTTTAGCCAGTGGCCAAGTAGAACAGGGCAACATGAAAATAGGAAGTTTAACTACATTGAACTTTTTTATAGGGACTCTTTTGCTGAAAGTCCTAAAGTCAGCCATGGTGAAGACTTCTGGAGAAGGTCAGTTAAAGACTTTTCTGTGGGCCTGGTATAGAGGGGAAAGACAGAGAAGGTGGGGCTGAGAGCAGCTTCGAGGATCTGTGAATGAGAAAAGAGAGATGTAAAAAAATAATGGGAAAGTGGTTTGGAATTTTCCTAGCAACAAATATTTGAGCAGTAGAACAGGTCAAGCAGAGGGGAAGATGGTAGTGAGTATCCCAAAACGCAGAGGGACTTTAAATTTGTAGTAAACTGTTTTCAGTGATGACAAAGCAACTTTAAAGGCCATTTTCATTACATCTTGGATAGAGGTCTGAGGGCTCTCCTCAGCTGGTTTGAGCTTTGGGTTAGTTGGTAAGAGGACCTGGTGGGACCCAGTGTGGGCACTGTCAACAGAAGAGAGGAGTGAGTGGGTGGAGGGGTAGCTCAGTACCTGCTACCTCAGCAAGGGGTCAATGGTCTGAGAACCAGCAGAGGTTTGGGTTTTTGATCTAATAATTTTAGTGGAGAAATCAGGTTGCTGAGGTGGGAGTGACAGCAGAGACTCTGGAACAGAAGGCTGAAGGTGAGGATCTATTGGATAAGCATAGTTCAGGATGTGAGCGAAGAAGGGAAAAGGCCTCCACATAGTGGAATCTCCTTTCACCCTTTTGAGCACTAGCAGATGTTAAAAAGGTCATGCAGGATTTGAGGATCTAGAATCCCCTCTGGTGGCCATCAGTTTTTGTTATCTAATTCGTAATATGGCCAATGCTGTCTACTGAATTTAATGCAGGGTTTGGGTTCCATCAGGCAGCCCCTGTACGCTAACATCCCCATGACTTACAGAAGAAGTCGGCTTTTCCCCCACACAGCCATGGCTGTTTTTGGCTTTGACAGTCGGCCGGGTAAACACAGTAATCCAGGCTAGCCAACCTGCATCTGGCTCGTGTGTCCCTACATCCATAATATTTGTTTCCATTATCTATGATAAGGAAGGGATTTAATGGAATTTTAGTGGGATCCTCTTCATCAGGGATATCCCATTTGGAAAGACTTATAGCCAGCTGACAAATGTCTGGGTGGAGAGATGGTCACCAGGTCCCTAAGTGGGCTGCATGCAAGATAGATTATACTTCTTTTCCAGTAGAATTTGTGATCAGCCATCGCTGCTGAACGGGCTGATGAGGGTTAGGACTACTTGTGGCCAAGGGGAGAGTCTATAGGCTTATCCACACGGTGAATATGCAATTTGAAAGTGTTACCAGTCTTTTCCAGTTTCCAGCCAGAGTGTGGACAGGGCGCAGGCTTGAGATGAGAGGCATGGATCCAGGAAGTGATTCCGTTTACCTTTACCACTATAGATGTTATAAGTAGCACCTGGTATGGTCCTTTCCAGTGGGGTTCCAGGGATGACACCTGATATCATCTTACGTAGATGAAGTCTCTTACTTGATATCGATGTGGAGTCCCCTCGTCCCCAGTTTGGTAGGGAGTGGCCAGCTGTTTCCACAGGTATCACTGAGATCTTTCAAGAGCTTTAAGTCTGTCAAACAAGGGGGTGTGAAAGGGATCGTTAGGTCTTAGAGTTGGGCTTTGGTCCATTACTGGAAGAGAGGCAGCCTAGATATTCACAGGGGGTGTGGTTACTCAAAGAAACAGAGGGCATATTTCTTGCATGAAACATTGTATAAGGCATGAGCATAGTCCAATCATTTATGCTGGTCTCTAAGCTTAATTTCTTTGAGGTCTCTTTAATGGTTCTATTTATTCTTTCTACCTGTCCTGAACTCTAGGGTCTGTAAGCACAATTAAACTTCCAATGAATCCCCAGGTTCCTGGCTAACCCCTGACTTACTTGGGCCATGAACACCGGTGCATTATCAGACCGTATTACCTTTGGCAGGCCGTATCTTTGAAAAATGTCTTTCAGGATCTGCTTGACCACCATTAGCACTGTTTCTTTTTTTTTTCTTTTAGTGGGGAAGGCTTCAATCCATCCTAAAAATGTATCTACAAAGACTAGAAGATATTTATGTCCATACCTTGCTGGCTTAATTTCAGTAAAGTCAACTTCCCAGAATTGTCCTGGTCTGGTTCCTCGTAGGTGCTTTCCTGCAGGAAGCTTGGAAGGGTAAGAATTTACCAATTGATGGACTCGACAGGCTTTCTTTACCCATTCAGTTATTTCTTTTTGCTGTGAGTCAGTTAGTGGAAAACTCTGTTCTTGATACTTCAGAAATACCTGCAGTTTCTTTGAACCAAGGTGAGTGAGTTGATGTGCATTTTCTACTGACATGTTTAGAGCTGTGACTATAGGAGTTTTTACTAAATGATTTAGAAATTCCACTTGGGGGCCTTCAGGGTTGAAAGTTATTTTGGACCGGAACTTGGTGAGCAGATCTCTGCCCATCAAGGGGGCTAGGAATTCTGGGATTACTAGGAAGGAGTGATGGATTTTTCCTTTCCCCAGTTCCATGATCCTCTTAGTTGTCCAAGCCCGATATTTACTGTCATTAGCCCCTTGAACTAGAGACCTTTTATTTGATAGAGGGCCCAATGTGACATTAGGGGTGAGTATATTGCCCCTTTATCCACTTCAAAGATTACTGGGGTCCCCTCCACTTCACAAGTTACCCTGAACTCGGGGAGGGGATCTGAGCCCCGACTTTCATACTCATCCTCCAGAGTCAGAATGGCTGACTGGCATGGCTGTCCCTTTCTAGGGCACTCTTTGGCCCAGTGTCCTTTTTTTTTTACAGTTGGTACATTGATCTGAGGCCAGGGGTGGCCTCTGGCATGGGACCAGGTATCCCTTCCTGTCTCCCTGTTTCTTAATTTCTGGCCCTTTTGTTGTTGTGACCAGGACCTTAGTCAACGCCTTAGTCTGTCTTTTGTTTCTTTTATCCTCACTTTGCTTCTTTCTCTTCCTCAGTTTCTCTCTTAAGGTATATTTTCTTGGCTTCTCTGACTAAATCTCTCAAAGTCATATCTTGTAATCCATCTAAGCATTGTGACTTTCTTTTAATATACAGGGCAGCTTGCCCAATAAAGGCCATCATGACAGATGCCTTTTGATCCTCTGCCTGTGGATCGAAAGGAGTATATCTCCTACATGCCTCCATAATTCTCTCTAGAAACATAGAGGGAGATTCATCAGGCCTTTGAATAATCTCTATTACCTTGGCCAAATTAGTTGGTCGCCTAGTGGCCACTTGGAGGCCCACTATTAGAACCTGGCGATAAGTGGACAGATGCTTTCTAACTTCAATGTTGTTGGTGTCCCAGTTGGGTTGTTTCAAGGGAAAACCAGCTTTGATTAAGTTGGGAAGATGTGTCCGTCTCCAATCTGGTCGGAGGACATTTTTTTATAGCTTCCAGGAAGATTCTCTTTTGTTCCTCTGTCGTGAAGAGAGTCCCTAGGAATTGTTGACAGTCATCCCAAGTAGGCAGGTGTGAAAACATCAATGACTCAACCAGACCTGTGAGCCCGATGGGGTCCTCGGAAAAAGGGGGATTGTTATTTTTCCAGTTATATAGGTCGGAAGAGGAGAAAGGCCAATATTTGTAGGCTTGCATTTTCCCCCCATGGCCTTCGTCAATCAATGGTCCGTAGGGACATAGGGGGAGCATCACAGGAGGTCCAGGGTTTTCAATCATTCGCCACCATCAAGTTCCCTTAGCTGGGCTAGCTTCCTCCTGCGGAGGAGGGGCTGTGTGTGCTGCGGGGGAGTTATCTGGAGGGCGCTGGGCCAGCTTAGATTCCTCCAATGGTAGAGAGGCTGAGTCAGCTGCAGGAGAATCACTTAGAGGGTGTTGGTGGTTGGGGGACGAGGGCAGGGTATAATACGGGGGAAGAGAGTCCAGTAAAGTCAAATCTTGTGACTCAGGGATTACAAAGGGTGGAGGAGGAGGAGGAGCAGAGGGTTTGAGAGATCATGGGGGAAGGAGTAGGAGCAGGGGAAGGGACAAAGAAAGGCTTCACCCATTGAGGAGGAGATTTGCAGAGGTCCTGCAAAGTTAAGATATATGGCTGTTGATCCAGATGGCTATGTGTGCCTGGGTGAAAGACAATATCTCTGACTTCTTAAATTAGTGGGAAATAGAAAGATCCTTCTAGGGGCCATCCAAATTCAAAGGTGGGCCATTCTGAGGCACAGAGATTCCGAAAGGTCCAACGTTTTACTAAAAAAGAAAGATTCTGAGCCCTTAAGCGAACTTTGGTCCAGTGATCAAGGGTCAGGGACAGGGGCATTGAAGTGCTGTGTCCCATAATGAAAGATACACAAAGAGTGAATGCAAGACACACGACACAGACAAGACAAGACAATAAAGACATTCAATGGACATCCAAAACTGAGACCAGGACTGAGTAGCCAGCAAAACCCAATGGCCTGGCAATTCCGAATCCGATACAAAATATTACTGAGTCGAGGAGACTATTGTTCCTCGATTTCCCGAGTCTTTGGGAAGTCCCCCAGGGACGTGGCCTGCGGCTCTGTGACACGTCTGTCAGCCACCATCGGAGAGAACTCACGCTCTTCATCGACAGCCATTTTGCCAAGCCCTAACCTTAACACTGAAACAAGAAAGAGGGGCCTTACTTAACCCGAGAGGAACCCGTTAGGGTCTTTTGTCCGCCGCTGCCAAAACTCGGTGGAATCTCCATATGTAAATGTCGGGCGAGCATGGAAGGAAGAGACCACTAACAGACTGTCTTATCCAACAGCAAAGGGTTTATTCTGGGTCCAGCATGCTGGGGCTCGGAGCTCACTTGAATAGATCAGAGAGCCCTGAGAACAGTTTAAGCAGAACATATATCTTTTCCTTGGAGAGGGCAGGGAGGGAAGTTTACTGATGGTTCAGGGCGAGTGGTCGGTTTGCATGCAACCGGGTGAGGGAGTACATTCTACACTTTGGCACTTGGGGACAGCACATTCGGGGAACAAGATTAGCAAACAGTTCTCAAGATTTTAACAGTGTTTTGTTAAGCATACAGAAAAACAGGAAGTGACAAGTACCTATTTTATTAACCTTTCACTACCGACTATCCTTTTTGACTGAATGTTCTCTTCTACATTCTATGATCCAAAGTACAAGCTCTTATGCCATTGTATATCAATTTATTCAAAGCTAAGTATCCCAATCAAGGGCCCACTGCCCTTCTGGGCTTCAAATGTTACTTAGATTTCTGTTTTTATACATATATTTCACCTATATATTTTTATACATATTGCAGGTTCCCAATACCATTATTTATTCAGCATAATGATTCCTAACCCAAATCAAACATGTTATTAACCCTAACCATACATGGTTCCCTCAATCTAACTTTACAGAAGAGCAGGGACAGAGTTGGTCTTACAATACAGGAATATAGGGAATCTTCCACCTGCTGATAACCTCAAAGGTCCATGCAGATATAATCTCTGGAGAAGATGTAGGCAACTCTGAAAGATCTGAGAGTGCAAAAGTCATCTTCCATGGAAAACAACCTGGTCAGGGTGAAGTGTTCTGTCTGAATCAGCCTCTCCATTCTTAATGTAGAGAAGATGGACCAAATGAGACCTGTGTGGAGAGCTGCTCCTGGGTGCCTATGGGTGATATACCATTCTAACTTTTGAAAGTGTCACAGGAAGCAGGGGCAGCCTCCATCTCATGGGAAGCTTGGAAGCAACTCTTAGGACAGATTGGTTGCCAAGGCAGTGAACTCATTCAGTTTCTGACGGAAGTGACCTCACCTCACTTCCTTGGTGATGGAACTCTGTGAACTTGGGATCCAGGAAGCCAGTCAAACATTGACAGTCCCAGTCCCAGTCTCAGTGGTTATACTTTTTGAATTTCCCAACGACAGAGTCATTCTTTCTTGGTACCTACTAATGTTAGGATGGCCAAATGGCAGGAAAACTCTGAAGAGGGGCCTTTCCTGAGAAAACAGGTAGTGGCTCACCGCTGGCTCCTGACAACTTCAGAGAGTTGGCAAAGGACACAAAATCTGAGACAGGACAGACCATTTCGGGGGAACGTAGAATGGCCCACAGTCAGAGGACACTCCAAATAGTCACAACCTACTTGGAGGAAAGAGGTGCCTTTGTGGGTGTGGGTGTGGGTTTGTGGTTTTGGCTCATGTTCTGAGAAGAGGTAGGAAATGAGGTTTGTTTGGTTTGGGGTGAATTGTTTCTAGTAAGTCATTTGACAATGCGAGTGTTTCTGTGTCGCTGTATCCCGCTGTGTCCGTTATTGTAGATATTAGAAAAGAGAAAGCATCAATGGATGTGTCCTGTCTTTTAGAAAGCTTACCAGCATTCATGCTGCCCAATTTATAAATGGAATGCGGCTTGCCATAATGATGGGCAACACCTACGATCTTCCTTAGTTCCTGTTTTCTTCCTGAAATCTGGCCACTCTCCATAATAGGCTCATGTACCACCTCCATGCTCTGTGACATGGCCATGTACTGAATAACTGAAGTGAATTGCGAGCATCTCAGAAAACTCACATACCTGTTTAACCTGTAAAGTCTCATTGGAGAAACCCTGCTTTGGGCCTTTTGCTTACCTATTGTTCTGTTTCCCTGAATGTCAGGAAGGTCTTTGCCTCAGGACAACGCTTTGCAAAGTCTAAAGAAAACCTTTTTCAAATAAAAAAGAATGGGCATCAGCTGTGGCTCTTTGCTTAATTGCTTTGCAAAGAGATGTGTATGAATCAGCGTCTTGGCCCTGTGTTAGGCTGTAGCTTAGATTCTCAGCAACTGATGGATCTAAAGAAAGATCCCATGTGTGCATCCAAAACCAAAATAGCAAAAGAGCAGTCATTGTGGATGAAGTCTTTCGCCTTCCTCTGTAAGGTTTCTGACATCAATCAAGTGAGAATAGGGATCCTTTAGGTCAAATGAGTTATTCAGTTCCCTGCAGAGGCTAGCCAATAGGTGGTTGGGTTTTCTCATGACTCCAATTCATATAAAGAATTTAAACCCCACAGTCAGTAGTTCTCAAATTTGAGAAGTGGATCAGTATTAACGGCAGGCCTATTTGATCACTCCTGGTTCACAGGAAGGGTGTCCAGGTCACGCAGAATTTAGGTAAATGAGGGGCAAGAAAGCATATTTTGGACACTCTCTTGGGCTGCATTCCTCATGAAAATCTCCAATCAGAGGTTATGATGAGTGTCTATAGGGAAGAAGATGAGGGCCATGTGGGAGTGTTTTGGATTTAATTGTGGTTATTTTTGTGGCAGTTGGAAGGGATGACTGAGTCCACCTGGGTTTGAACTCTGGTGTGATTCCCCTTAGAGGCTGAGTACAGGAACTGAACTTAGAGAAGTATTGCCATGAATTGTGTTGGGATTTTAGAAGACCAAGCATGAGAGTCACCCTTGGAAACTGAGATCTAGGCCCAGGGTGGCTTTCCAGAGACCACTGGGAATCTCAGGCTTGATATCACATGATTTTATTCTTAACGACTTGGCAGTCTTAGTTGAGAGTCAAAACACACATGGACGTTACATTGTAGACCTCAATGGGCCTGGATTTATGTGACACTTTGGCCAATCTTTGGGAAACCTTGCCAGTGAGAGTTCTCCAGAACTTCATTTGAAATGAACTTCCACAACATTTAATGGTCCCTGAATGAATTGAAACCCACATGCTGCCAACTTCATCCTTGAAAAATTGCTAGATAAATACTATGAAATTTTTGAAATTCCCATTTCCAGATGGCACTGGAGAAACTTTGGTTGTCCTGTTGCTGAACATGATTATTCAGGACAGTGACTTGATTGACTGAGTTTCATGAAAATGGTGTATAACAGAGATTCCAGGAAGTTGGACCCTGCAGAGTAGTGCGCCTAGTGCAGTGAAGGGCAGGTGTGTGATAAAAAAAAATCTGTGGTGGGGCCATGTGGATCTGCCATTGTCTTCCAATTGGCTTGTGACTGACATGGTGCAGCCAGCAGACGCTTCTATGTAAAGGTATCTTTTTATATGGAGAGGTTTCAGGCCAATGTTCAGAATCCGGTTGCTATGGTCAAGGAGGCAAGCTATGTGGAAGAGAAGCCTGGTTGGTACATTCTTCTGCAGGCCCTGACCCACCACAGGTGACAGAACTCCCTCCAGCACTGTGTCCCAGGTGAATTCCTTGTATTTCTTGAAGCAAATACGAAACTCCCAGTGCAGCAGCAAGAAACACCAGAAAACTGGAGGATGACAAAATGGCTTCAGAGTCCACAAGAGTAGACAATTAGTCCCCAGTGGCCACAGTTTACCTACAAACAGAAAATTAAAGACAGCTTCCTCATGTTTATTGGAAAATAAGAAATCATGTATTCCAGGTCACATAGAAGCATACCCAGATTTGATTGTCTCACTACAAAGGAAGCTAAATCTCCTGACTACAACACATATTTCAAGTGCCCAACCTCAGAGGCAGTTCCTCAAGAAGTCTTTAGTCCAGCAGAGCTCCATGTTTGTGGAGTGTTTACCCTGTCCCTTACTTTTGGAATCTCCTCTACCACCTCCAAGTTTGTGAACTCGTGAGCATATTTGATTCCAGATATGTATTCACAGATTTTCTAACTCTTCTCCTCTAATTGTGTCTAACTTGGGGCCAAGGTAATCTCAAGGCATTGTTATGCATGAGAGTGGGAAGATACTTTTGTAGCATATATTTGCATAAACATTGGAATCATTTTCCAAATGATTCCAAATCCCTGACACAAACCCATGCCAACTAGACTCTGACTACTAATTCTAATATGATGGAGAAAATTAACCCAAACAGAATAGAAATACAAGCAGTTCAGAGGACGAATGGTGTATCATTGGAATTGCCTTTTGCTTTATATAGGGTAGGAGTTATAAATCTAGTCAATTTTTTGTTGAAATGGTTCTCCATGTGTTTTTCAAGTTAACAAATATGTGAATTCCTGTCTACCTTTCTCTGTATCCTATTCAGCGCATGTATTTTTATATGCACATATAGAATCCTACCTGGTACCACACGTACATTCTTGTGAGGTGGCTCACTTGGCAGACACAAATTGTGAAAAGAGATCACTCCTACTAAACGCTGTTGAAACTGAAAATTCAAACTATTGATGAGCTTCCTAGTACAATAAAATTATACATGAATCCATGTTCAGTAAAACGAATTTATCTGGATCTGTGGATGACATATATTTCGTGGTGAATTTCAATTGGCTTATATTGCTACTTTTTAATGTCTGTTTGTGTGCGTGCCTGTGTGTGTGTGTGTGTTTGTGTGTGTGTGTGTTTATATATATATATATATATATATATATACACACACACTCTACAGATTTTTCAAAATATGAAATATATGTGTCTTATTATACACTCCGTATATTCATTCATATTCATGTATGTGGATTAATAATCAACTTTTCACAAGATTATTCTGAGAAATATTCATCCACCTGAACTACATATTTGATTCCTAGTACTGAAAACTAACAGTAAATGGTGCATACAAATCCTAATATCTCTGCAGTAACTGACACAGTTTTATATCAATGCAAGTAGATTCCTATGGGACGTGATGTGTATTTTGTCTTTCATTTTTATTCAATACTGGTACATTACTTTTTCTTCAGTTAATGCACATGGTAGGATATATATTTAATCCACTAGTTCAGAAATTTATAGGCATTTTGTCTTACTTTCCATCACTTCCTAATTCAGAAAACATGTTTTCCACAGGGTTTCTTGACTGGTCTTTTCATGAGACTTCTTTCACAAAATGCAAAGGTCACACTTATGTTTGTACCGAAGTCTAAATGGAAAGTGAGTATGGATTACTAAAAACATCTATGTCCAGGTTGCCTAATGCTATCAAATGTCAATCCTATTGGTGACTACATATTTGTTTCTTCCTAAAATTATATATTCAACCTCAACACTGTTGAAAATGCCTGATCCTATTACTTACTTTATACTTTGCCTGATTTCCTAATGTCTCTATTGATATATGGTTTCCTACATATTTTCCAGAGTTCATCAATGTGAATGGCTCTTCACATGTACTGATATTTACATTCATTCTCTACCCGAAACCCTACTGTTAAAGAACGTTTGGTTCAAATCCTATACTCACTCTGCTTTCTAAACCTACTGAATATCTTCCTAATCCTACTGACTATCCTTTTGACTGGATGTTCTTTTCGACATTCAATCATCCAAGGTACAAGGTCCTATGCCATTGTATATCAATTTATCTGAGACATCTGTGCAGAATATAATTCAAAGCTGAGTATCCCAATCAAGGGCCCAATGCACTTCTGGGTTTCAAATCTTACCTAGATTTCTGTGTTCATACTTATATTTCACCTATATATTCTTGTAAATATCGCAGGTTCCCAAAACCATTATTCATCGCACAGAATGATTCCTAACCCAAATCAAACCTGTTATTAACCCTAAGCATACACTGTTCCATCAATCTATCTTTACAATAGAGCAGGGACAGAGTTGGTCTTACAATACAGGAATTTAGGGTATCTTCCACCTGCTGAAAACTCAAAGGTCCATGCAGAAATGATCCCTGGAGAAGACTTAGGCAGCTATGAAGGACCTGAGAGCGCAAAATCATCTTCCATGGCAAAAAAACCGGTCAGGATGAAGTATTGTGTCTGAATCAGTCGCTCTGTTCTTAATGTAGAGAAGATGGACAAAACCAGGCCTGTGTGGAGAGCTGTTCCATGGTGCCTGTGGTTGATATACCATTCTAACTTAAGACTGAGTCAGAGAAAGTAGGGGCAGCCTCCATCTCATGGGACCTTTGTAAACAACTGTTAGGACAAAGTGGTTGCCAAGGTATTGACCTCATTCAATTCCTGAAGGAAGTGACCTACCTCACTTCCTTGGTGACACAACTCTCTGAACTTGGGATCCAGGAAGCCAGGCACCCAGAGCCAGTGCCAGTCCCATTCCCAGTGGGCACACTTGTTTCAATTTTCCAAGTACAGAGTCAGTCTTTCTTGGTACCTCCTGATGTGAGGATGACCAAATGCCAGGAGAACTCTGAAGAGGGGCCTTTCCTGAGAAAGCAGGTAGTGGCTCATTGCTGGCTCCTGACAACTTAACAGAGTTGGCAAAAGGGACCTGATCTGACACAGGACAGGCCATTTGGGGGGAACATAGTATGGTCCACCAGTCAGAGGACACTCCGGATAGTCACAGACCTAGTTGTGGGAATGAGGTGCCTTAGTGGGTGTGGGTGTGAGTTCGTGGTTTTGTCTCATGTTCTGAGAATAGGTAGCAAAGGTGGTTTGTTTGGTTTGGAGTCGACTGTTTCTAGTAAGTCGTTTGAGAAGGCGAGTTTTTCTATGTCTGTGTATCCACTGTGTCCGTGGTTGTAGTTATTAGAAAAGCCAATACATCAATGGAGGTGTCCTGACTAGTAGGAAGCTTCCAGGCATTTATTCTGCCCTTTTTATGAATGGACTGCAGCTTGCCTTATGGATAGACAACACCTACTATCTTCCCAAGTTCCTGTTCACCTCCTGATTTCTGGCCTCTCTCCAGAATAGGCTCATGGTTTTGTGTCCAAGATATGTACCACCTCCAAACTCTGTGACATAGCCATATACTGGATAGCTGAATGGAATGGGAACATCTCAGAAACCTCAGAGATCAGTGTAACCAGAAAAGTCTCAGTGGAGAAACCCTGCTTTGGGCAATTTGCTTACCTATGGTTCCCTTGCCCTGAATGTTAGGAATGTCTTTGCCTCAGGCCACCCGTTTGTGGGGCCTGAAGAAAACAGTTTTCAAATTGAAATGAATGGGCATCACCTGTGGCTCTTTGCTTAATTACTTTGGAAAGGGATGTGTCTGAATCAGCCTCTTGGCCCTGTGTGAGGTTGTGGCTTTGATTCTCAGAACCTGATAGATCTAAAGAAAAATCCCATGTGTGCATCCAAAACCAAAATTGCCAAAAGAGCAGTCATTGCTGATGAAGTCTTTCACCTCCCTCTGTAAGTTTTTTGACCTCTATCAAGTGAGAATAGGAAAGATACACCAAGTCAATTGATGGCTCCTATTGGAAAAATTCTATCACTGATGACAGCTTCAGCATAAGTACCCCAACACTACGACAATTCGCTGCAGCAGCAGATAGTTCACAATGCATACAAGTGAGTTCACAATGCATACAAGTGATACATAATCCAGGCAAGTTCTGCAAGCAGTTCAGTGATGGCTATTGCAGAATCTGTAGATTGGTTTTATCTTTTTCTTCACTGGCACTGGGATGAAAATAGAAATTCTGGCAGTAATGGCTAAAGAAAAAATTATGTAACATTCCTGAGGGCACTAAAAGAAAACAATTTTCTTAACAATTTACATTATCTTGAAGAGAATAATTAAATATAATGAAAAGGAAAAGTGAAAGTAAACAAGCACGTCTGTTAACCTCCTATTTTTTCACATATTAAGACAATCCTGAACAGTTGTTTTCCCAATTTAAATTAAACAATTTAATTCACGTGAATAAAAAAAAATGGATATATTATTTCATTAGCACTCATCATATGTGATATATGGACATACGCACATTCAAATATATAACACAAAACACAAGTGTGCACACATAATAAATACATACAACACATAATATAATAGTAAAGGCCTTATAACTTTTTACATGTGAAATCATCATTGTGATGTTTAAAAACTCTATAGTCAAAAAATAGAACTGATAAGCAAAACATTATTCTAGGTCTGTATGAGCTCAAAAAAAAACAAAAGAGAACTTCATGATGTGGGAAAGGGCAATAATAAAATAGATATTGAAAAAAGCATCCCTGTTCTGTCGCAGATGTAAGGATAGCCAAACTGGAGTTTTCGATATCAGCTGTTATGGATTTGAGCCAAATCATCTTATTTTGATCTATTGAAAGCGCTTCAGTTAATCTCTCTGGAATCCAAATCGGCTGCTGTTCTTCTTTTGGAATCACATAAACAGACCCCCGACTCCAGGCAATCACTGGGTCGGGACCTTAGTTAATCTCTCTGGAATCCAAATCGGCTGCTGTTCTTCCTGTGGAAACCCAAAAACAGACCTCCAACTCCAGAAAATTAATGGGTCAGGACCTTTCCATTTTCCTGTTAGAATATCCTTCCAAAGTACCTCGGGCTTATACAAATTTTTTGGACACTTATGCCTTTCTGCAGCACTAAGTTCTGAAAATCCAAATTTAAAAAGTTTAGATTAAAAAGGGTTATTTTAATTTTATCTTTGGGGAATTTATATTCCTTCCCAATTCTGTCTTCTTACTTTAATGAGTACATTTTAATAGTGTGATGTGCTCTTTCAACTATGGCTTGTCCCTGTGGATTGTATGGGTTTCCTGTTATATGAGTAATGCCAAATGATGAGCAAAATGGTTTAAAAGAGGTAGAAGTATAACCGGGGGCATTATCTGTTTTTTACTGTTTTGGAATGACCACAGTGGCAAAATTTTGTAAGCAATGAGCTATAACATCTTTAGTTTTTTTTTCCCCCATGAAGGGAGCCCATCAAAAATCCAGAAGAAGTATCAACTGTAACATGCAAATATTTTACTTTTCCAAATTCTGGCAAGTGTGTGACTTCCATCTGCCATATATGGTAAGGTATCAATCCTCTAGGATTGACTCTAAGATTAAAATGTGGTAAAATGGTCACACAATTTTGACATTGTTTTATTATTTGTCTAGCTTGCTCCTTAGTTATTTTAAAATGCTTTTGTAAAGTATTAGCATTGATATGGAACTTTTCATGAAAATTTATAGCTTCTTCTAGTGTAGAGAAAATATGTATGTATGTCATGTGTAGTTTTACCTGCTAAATCATTGCCCAAACTAAGGGCTCCAGGCAATCCTGTATGTGCCAAGATATGTCCTATTAAGAATGGATCTTTTCTGTCCCAGATTAGACTTTGTATACTGGAAAGCAAAGAGAAAACAGTAGAGGAAGGGGAAATCCTACCAGCATCTTCAAGGGATACTATAGCATTAACTATATACTGACTATTGGAAAATAAATTAAACACAGAATCTTTAAACATCACAAAAGCTTATAATACTGCATTAAGCTCTACCTTTTGAGCTGATTGTTGGGGTGCTAAAAATGTAAAAATTTGATCAGGTGTAACTATTGCTGCTGTACCATTATTTGACCCATCAGTGAATATATTTGGAGCATTCATGATAGGTGTTTTCTTGTAATTTTTGGAAAAATTACAGGATGCAATGACCCAAAAGACAATAAAAGATTAGATGGTAAGTGGTTATCAAATGAAACATTAGATTTACACAGGATTATTGCCCAAGTATTTAACTCATTAGCTAATTCATCAATTTGATTCATAGTGTATGGAGTAATAATTTTATTGGGAGAAATTCCAAACACTCCCTTTGCTGCTTTTATTCCTATTAGTATTAATTGTCCCTAAGCCTCAGGATACCTAGTAATAATAGTGTTAGAAGAATAAGATAAATGTATCCATAATAATGGACCTTCTTGCCAAAATACTCCTGTAGGAATATTTTTTTGTTGGTAGCACAATGAATAATAGAGGCATTATTTTATCAAATCTATCCAAATGCATATTTCCCATATATGTTTCAATGATTTTTAATGCCTTTCTTGCTTCAGGCATTAACATTCTGGGTGAATTTGGATCAGATGGACCTTTTAGGATATCAAATATAGGTCCCAACTCTCCTGTTGGTATACCTAGATAAGGCCTTATTCAATTAATGTCTCCTAATAACTTTTGAAAGTCATTAATTGATTTGAGTTGATCTACTCGTATTTGAATTTTTGGTGGACTGACCATGGTTGAGGATAATAGAACTCCTAAATAATTAATTGGAAAATTTAATTGTACTTTATCAATTGATATCCCTAGATTATAATTATTAATAAGTTTGTAAGTGTGGCATAACATTCTAGCAATGGGTTTTTAACTTGTGTGCTAATAACACATCATCCATATTGTGAAATATTTGTAGTTCAGGATTTTGATTTCTAAGTGGCTGGATTACTTTGTTAACATAAATTTGACAAATAGTTGGGCTGTTAGCCATCCCTTGAGGGAATAGTTTCCACTCATACCTCTGATCAGGACCTTCATGATTCAGTGCAGGGATAGTAAATGCAAAACTTGGACTATCCTCAGGAAGAATTGGAAATGAAAAGAAAAAAAACAATCTTTAATATGTATAACTAAAACATACCAAGTTTTTGGCAAAGCAGACAATTGAGGAATCCTTGATTGAGCAGGTCCCAAAATAACCATCTCATTATTAATGGCTCTTAAATCTTCCAATAATCTCCATTTACCAGATTTCTTTTTGATGACAAAAATGAAAGTATAATGGGGAGATACAGAAGGTTGTATATGTTCTTCCGCTAATTGTTGTTTGACCAGGAACTGGGCTTCTTGTATCTTTTCTTTAGTCAGGGTCCACTGAAGAAGCCATACTGGTCTTTCTGATTTCCAAGTAATTTTTATTGTCTCAGTGGCCCTTTCTTAAAATCCAACCCATGTCTGTCTGTTGCTTGGTCTATTTGTATTGGTGCTGATATACCTTGATCTTGTTTTTCTAATCTTTTTCCTTTCCTAAAACCTTCTCTAGCCATAATTGTGGGTGCATTTTGATTGATGTTATTTGTTAATGTCAAACCTAATTGATCTAGGACATCTCATCCCCATAAATTTACGGGAAGATGATCCAATACATATGGCTGTATAGTTCTTTCACATTCTTCAGGATCCTTCCAATCCAATGCCATTGCACTTCTATGGGGATTAGTTGCCACTCCTAGGTCTCAAAGTATTTTAGTGTACTGTTGTAATGGCCAATGTTTTGGCCATTCTTGATGAGAGACGATGCTAACATCTGCACCTGTATCAAGTAGCCCATTAAATTCATGTCCTTGAATATTTAGTTTTAGCCTGGGGCGAGAATCTAAATTTAAAGAAAGCATAACCAAATCTACACCTGTGGAGCCTAATCCCTTGGAACCTCTTTCTACAGCACGACTGGAAAATTTATCATGCAGACTGAGTATTATTAGTAACTGTGCTATTCTATCTCCTGGTGAAATTACTGATATGTCCTTTGGAGAACTGGGTATAATTTTATTTCACCTTCATAATCGGGATCAATTACCCAAGGACTTATCATAAGTCCTTTTAGATTAGAAGAGCTGCGTCCCAATAATAAGCCTACCGTTCCTTTGAGAAGAGGTCCTCTCACCCTGTGTGAATGATTTGAACCCCCATCTCTACAGTTAGTACTGATCTGACGGAGGTGCAGATATCTAACCCTGCGCTCCCTCTGATTAGTCTGATGAGGCGTCTGATGGACAATGTGTCCTGGGCACTACACTGATGGGGTTGCTGGGTTCGTCCAGTGCTCTGTATATTTGTGGTTTTGGGCCCCAGAGCATTGGGCTCCCCTGTCCATTTTTTGGCAATGGAGCCCGATGCCTTTCTCCATGATATCGTGGATAAACAGCTAGTCCTTGTTCATTTTTGATAATGAAGTACCCTCTATGGTGGTTTGAGAACGGCATTCATTAGCCCAATGTCTCCCTCTACGGCATCGTGGGCAAATACCCATGTATTCTACTCCTTTGGTACCTAGTTTTGTTAAACCCTCTTCCTATGGAGCAATTCCTTTTAAAATGTCCTGTTTGTTCACAATTGTAGCATGTTCCTGGTCTGGCATCTAAAGCCTGTTTTACTGCAGCTGCCACAAATTGCCCTTGTTCATTGATGTCTCTGGCATCTAAAGCCTGTTTTACTGCAGCTGCCATGACTTTCTCTTATTCATTAATTTCTTTACATAATTTAATATATGTGTTTAAATCTTCATGTTTCCATGGTCTAGTGATATCTCTGCACCAACGATTCGCTTGGTCATAAGCCAGTTTTTTATTAATGGCATTGCTTGTTCTGTATTCCCCAAAACTCTGATAGCTGTTTGAATAAGCCTATCTACAAATTCAGTGTAAGATTCATTAGGTCCTTGTATTACCTTAGATAATTGACCTTGTAAACCTCCATGTCGTTGTAAAGTCTTCCATGCCCTAACCGCCTCTGCAGCAATTTTTGCGTATACGCCAGGATCATATGCAATTGGTTGCTGCTGATCCTCATAAGGTCCCTTTCTAACAACATATCTAGATTTCTCTGAGGATAACCAGTTTCTGCATTACGCCTAGCCGTCTCCTTGCAAAATTCCTCATTGGCAACCTTCCATAAAAGGTATTGACCTCCATTTAGCACAGCTTTACACATATTAGCCCAATCTACTGGTGTCATATTCAAGTTGTTAATGGATTCGACCAAGCTTACAATGAAGGGTGCTTGAGGACCATAGGTTGTTACAGCCTCTTTTAGCTGCTTCACTATTTTGAAATTTAAAGCATGGTGAATTCGCTGCCCTCCTACCTCAAAATCAGGGCATGTTCATACTTGAGATCCTGTCTCAGGATGCGAACTATCAACTGTGGGGTTTGGGGGCCTCCCAGCATATGGAGGTGGCCTTGTTATTTGGACATTTACATCCTCTGGTGATAGAAAGGTGTTAGTAACAGTCTCCTGTAGAGGAGGCGCTGTTGGTTGGACATTTACGCCCTCTAGTGATAAAAAGTTGTTAGTAGCAGTCTCCTTTTGTAACTTTGCCCCTGATGGCTTTTTCTGCCCTAAGCTTTGTTCTTCTATCTTTGTCTGAACTGAAGTCTTTGGACTAAGCAAACCAGATATGAACGTCCTCAATGGCAATGTGCGAACTGGCAGAGTCCCTGGGCTGTTCTTTTACCCCCTTTTAAATCTTCACCATGATGGTTCCATTATGGTATATTTAACAACTCATTAAAAATCCATGGGCTACATTTTTGTATTGTATCAACGTATGCCCTGACTGTTCTTGACTTTACTGAGATGCCTCCTTCCTCTAACAATTTACTTAACACTCTTTCAGTTTGTTTTTTAACTAATTTCTGATCCCGTATTTCTACTATAATACAACCCAACAAGACGATGCCAAACAAAACCGAGACAGAATAAAATAAAAAGGGAACAACAAAAAGTCATTATAGCCTTTATATCCTACTGACATGTGCATCCGTCCTTTCTCCCTATCTGTTCCTCAGAAGTAAATAATTTTTTATCAGATGTGAGCGGTTTTTCATCCATCTCACTCATCTCCATGGACAGGCAACAAAAGTGAAGCAAAACAAAAGAGGAATCTTAAATGGCTACCCATCCTCTCGCCCTTCGCTCAGGGGCGAGCAGTTTACCTTATCACTTACCCTCAGTGGCTCCCCGTGCAAGCCATAAAAATGCTGCAGTCTGGCTGGGCACGATTCAAGAGCCACTTTTCAAAAGAAACAAACTTTATTTTTAGAACCACACATGCCAAACAAAACAGCTCCTCAGGAAAAACCCTCAGAGCCCAACTGCCACCACTGGCTTCCTTGCAAAGTTTCTGTCACACCCACAAGCCTCTCCACCTCCCACAATCCTCCTGCTCTTGAGGCTATTTAGCTGGGTCAGGTGGGTGGAGCCAAAAAAGTCTCACAATGAGCAGCTCTGTGGTCTGAAAGGGCAGGGAAACTGCCCAATGAGCATCACCGCAGAGGAGCCAATCAGCTAGATGTTGCTGGGGCCGCTGTGAGCCAATAATTATCTGGCAGGGGAATGTTGCTCGTAGCTGGAAGTTTAATGGGGCCCCTTAAGCTGTGGCTTTCAACAAATTGGTGTCTCCTTTCTCTGTAGACTATTCAGCACGTGTATTTTTATATGCACATATAGAATCCTACCTGTTATCACACGTACATTTTTGTGAGGTTGCTGACTAGGCAGATACAAGTTATGAGAAGAGATCACTCCTCTTAAATACTGTTGGAATTGAAAATTCAACCTATGGGTGAGCTTGCTAGTAGAACAACATTATATATAGATCCATTTTCAGTGAAATCAATATTTTCGCACCTGTGGATGATACATACTTCATGATGAATTTCGATTGGCAAATATATTGCTAGTTTTAATGTCTGCCCGTGTGTGTGTGTGTGTGTGTGTGTGTGTGTGTGTGTGTGTGTATATATATATATATATATATATATATATACTCTCCAAATTTTTCAAAATATGAAATATATGAATCTTATTATACACTCCTTAAAATCATTCATATTTATGTATGTGGATTTATGATCAACTATTCACAAGATTATTCTCAGAAATATTCATCCACCTTAAATACAGATTTGTTTCCTAGTACTGAAGACTAACTTCAGTGAATGGTGCACACAAATCCTAATATTTCTACAGTAAAACCTAGTTCAACATCAATGCAAGCATTTTCCTATGGGACATGATGTGTATTTTGCAGTTCATTTTTATTAAACAGTGGTACATTACTATTTCTTCAGTTTATGCACATCATATGATATATATTTCATCCACAAGTTAACAAATTTATAGGCATTTGTTTCAATTTCAATCACCTCCTGCTTCAGAACACATATATTCCTCCAGGGTTCTTGACTGGTCTTGTCATGAGACTTCTTTCCAAACACATTATTTTTGATTTTCATAATCATATTTGAAGCAAAACTCACACACTCTTCATGATAAACCATAACCCTAATATTACCGTTAGATGTATAACTGGTTGTAATGAATGTATGAATATCAATTTAAGATTTCCAGTATATTTTCAGATATCAAATCAATCCACTATTTAAAGTTGGAACCAGTTATATTATTTATTCACAGTATGGTCTATTCATACATTATTTCTATATCCATTGACACAGGGTACTCCACTTTTTTCCCCCAATATTTATACGTCTTCAAAATATTGCCCCCAGTAATGGTGGAAGAAATGCTCATGTCACCTGATCTACATATAAATTTTAACACAGTAATATTCTGGACACAGAAAGCAAAAGTCACTCTTATGATTGTAGCAAAGCCTAAAAGAAAAGTGAGCATGGATTACTAAAAATATCCATGTCCCGGTTTCTTAATGCTGTAAAATGTAAATCCTATTGATAAATCCTATGTATTTGTTTCTTTCTAAGATTATATATTCAAATCAACCCTGTTGAAAATGTCTAATCCTATCCCTCACTTTATACATTGCCTGATTTCTTAATGTCTCTATTGATATCTGCTTTCCTACATATTTTCCCCATTTCATCATTGTGTCTCACTCTTCACATGTGCTGATATTTACATTCACTCTCTTATTGAAAACCAATTGCTAAAAATCTTTTGTTCCAAATCCTATACTCATTGTTGTTTCTAAACCTAGAGAATATCGTCCTAAACCTACGGACTTTCCCTTTGTGACTGGATGTTCTCTTCAACTTTCAATCATCCAAGGTACAAGGTCCTATGTCATTGTATATCGATTTATCTGAGACATCTGTGCAGAACATAATTCAAAGATAAGTAACCCACTCAAGGGCCCAATGCCCATCTGAGCTTCAAATCCTGCCTAGATTTCTGTTTTCATACTTTTATTTTACCTATATATTCTTGTAAATATTGCAGATTCCCAGAACGAATATTCATCCTGCAGAATGATTCCTAACCCAAATCGAACGTGATATTAACCCTAACCATACACTGTTTCCTCAATCTAACTTTACAGAAGAGCAGGGACAGTGTGACCAGGAAAGTCTCAGTGGAGAAACCCTGCTTTGGGCCTTTTGCTTACCTATTTTTCTGTTGCCCTGAATGTCAGGAAGTTCTTGACCTCAGTCTAACCCTTTGTAAAGCCTGAAGAAAACAGTTTTCAAATGGAAATGAATGGGCATCACCTATGGCTCTTTGCTTAATTTCTTTGGAAAGGGATGTGTCTGAATCAGCCTCTTGGCCCTGTGTGAGGCTGTGACTTAGATTCTCAGCACCTGATGGATCTAAACAAAGATCCCATGTGTGCATCCAAAACCAAAATGGCAAAAAGTTCACTCATTTTGGATGAAGTATCTTCCCTTCCTCTATTAGATTCCTGACCTCCATCAATTGAGAATAGGGATTTTTTGGGTCATATGAGTTCTTCAATCCCTAAAGAGGTGCTTGGGTTTCTCATGATTCCAATTCACATAAAGAATCTGTACCTATCAATCAGAAGTAGTCAGTCAATATTGCTCCCAGAAATGGTGGAAGAAATACTCATGTCACCTGATCTTCATATACATTTATTCACAGAAATATACTGGACACTAAATTCAAAGTTCACATTTATGATTGTACCAAAGCCAAAATGGAAAATTAACATGGATTACTAAAATCATCCATGTCCAAGATTACTTATGCTCTCAAATGTCAATCCTATTGATGACTATATATTTGTTTCTTCCTAAGATTGCATATTCAAACTCAACCCTTTGAAAATGTCTAAGCCGATCTCTCACTTTTTACTTTGCCTGATTTCATAATGTCCCTATTGATATCTGCTTACCTACATATTTTTCCCACTTCATCACTGTGACAGACTCTTCACATGTGCTGATATTTAAATTCATTTTCTAACCGAAACAATATTGCTAAAGAAATTTTGTTCCAAATCATACACTCACCCTTTTTTCTATACCTACCTACTATCTTCCTATTCCTACTGACTATCCCTTTTTGACTGGATGTTCCCTTCTACATTCAATCATCCAAGGTACAAGGTCCCATGCCATTGTATATTGATTTATCTGAGACATCTGTGCAGAATGTAATTCAATGCTAAGTATCACAATCAAGGGCCCAATGCCCTTCTGGGCTTCCAATCTTACTTGGATTTCTGTTTTCATACACACTGTTCACCTCTATATTCTTATAAATTTCGCAGGTTGCCAATACCATTATTCATCCACAAAATGATTCCTAACCCAAATTGAACCTGTTATTAACCCTAAACATACATTGTTCCCTCAATCTTACTTTACAGAAGAGCAGGGACAGAGGTGGTCTTATAATACTGGAATGTAGGGATCCTCTACCTGCTGAGAACTTCAAAGATCCATGCTGAAAGGATCCCTGGAGAATATGTAGGCAGTTATGAAGGACCTGAGAGAGCACAAGTCATCTCCCATGGCAAACAACCTGGTCAGGATGAAGGGTTGTGTCTTAATCAGCCTCTCTCTTCTTAATGTAGAGAAGATGGACCAAATCAGGCCTGTATGGAGAGCTGTTCCCAGGTGCCTATGGTTGATATACCATTTTAACTTGTGAAATTGTCACATTAAGTAGGGGAAGCCTCCATCTCATGGGACCCTTGGAAGCAACTGTTAGGACAAAGTGGTTGCCAAGGCAGTGACTTCATTCAGATCCTGAAGGAAGTAACCTCACCTCACTTCCTCGGTGATGGAAATTGACATCCAGGAAGCCAAGCACACAGAGCCTGTCCCAGTCCCACTCCCAGTGGTGTCACTATTTTTGAATTACCAAGGACAGAGTCAGTCTATCTTGGTACCTACAGATGTGAGAATGGCCATATGCCAGGAAAGCTCTGAAGAGCGGGCTTGTATGAGAAAAGAGATAGTGGCTCACCACTGGCTTCTGACAAGTCTCAGTGAAGAAACCCTGCTTTGGTACTTTTAATTACCTATTGCTCTGTTGCTCTGAATGTCAGGAAGTTTTTTGCCTCAGGCCACCCCTTTGGGAAGCCTGAAGAAAAGAGTTTTCAAATGGAAATGAATGGGCATCATCTGTGGCTCCTTGCTTAATTGCTTTGGAAAGGGATGTGTCTGAATCAGCCTCTTGGCCCTGTGTGAGGCTACGGCTTAGATTCTCAGCACCTAATGGATCTAAAGAAACATCCCACGTTTGCATCCAAAACCAAAAGAGCCAAAAGAGCAGTCATTGTGGATGAAGTCTCTCACCTTCCTCTGTAAGGTTCCTGACGTCCATCTATGAGAATAGGGATCCTTTGGGTCCAATGAGTTCTTCAAAGCCCTGCAGAGACTAGACCATACGTTCATAGGTTTCTCATGACTCCAATTAACATAAAGAATCTAAACCCCACAGTCATTAGGCCTCAAAATGGAGAAGCAGAGCAGTATTAAGGGCAGGCCTCTTTGATCACTCCTGGTTCACAGGAAGGGTGTCCCAGCCACACTGACTTTAGGCAAATGGGGGCAAGGGACCTTATTTTGGATACTGTCTTTGGCTGTGCCCCTCATGAAAAACTACAGCCTGAGGTTATGATGAGTGTCTATATGAAAGAAGATGAGGGCCATGTGCAAGTGTTTTGCTTTTAATTGTGGTCATTTTTGTGGCTGTTGGAAAAGATGATCGGTCCACCTGGTCTTGAACACTGGTGTGATTCCCCTTAGAGACTGAGTTATGGAATGGACCTCAAAGAAGTATTGCCATGTATTGTTTTGGGATTTTAGGATGCCACGCATGAGAGTTGCCCTTGGAAACTGAGATCTAGGCCCAGGGTGGCTTTCCACAGAGCACTGGGAATCTCAGGAAGAATATCACATGATTTTATTCTTAAAGAATTGGCAGCCATAGTTGCAAGTCAAAACACAAATGGACCACACATTGTAGACCTCAAACGCCTGGCTTAATGTGACCTTTTTGCCTGTCTTTGGGAAGCCTTGCCTGTTAGAATTCTCCAGAGCTTTTATTGAAATGAGCTTCCTCTCCATTTAATGGTTCCTGAATGAATTGAAACCCACAGTGCCTCCAACTTCATCCTTGAGAAATGCCTGATAAAAAACATGAAATTTTTGAAATTCCCATGACCACTTCGCACTGTAGAATCTTTGGATGTCCTATTGATGATCACGAGTGTACCAGACAGTGCCTGATTGACTGGGTTTCATGAAAATGGTGTAGAACAGAGATGGCAGTAATTTGGAGCCTGCTGAGTAGTTGGCCTAGAAAAGTGGTGTGAAGGTGTGTGTTAAAACATCTGTGGTTGGGTGATGTGGATCTGCCATTGGCTTTCAAATGGTTTGTGACTGACATGGTGCAGCCCCCAGACCCTTGTATGTAAAGGCATGTTGTTATATGGAGAGGTTTCAGTGCAATGTTTAGAATCAGACTGCTAAGGTGAAGGGGGCAAGCTATGTGGGATAGAAGCCTGATTGGTGCATTCTCCTGCAGACCCTTACCCACCACATGTGACAGAACTCTTTTCAGTACTGTGTCCCAGTTGAACTCTTCGTATTTCATGAAGCAAATACCAAACTTCCAGTGCAGCTGCAAGAAACACAACAAAAAGTGGAGGATGAGCAAATGGCTTCCAAACTGGAAGACACTTAGCCCCCAGTGACAACAGTTTACCTACAAAAAGAGAATTCAGCACTGCTGCCTCATGTCCTTTGGAAAATAAGAAACCATGTCCTCCAGGTAACATACATGCAGACCCAGCTTAATGGTCTCACTACAAAGGGAGCTAAAGCTCCTGATAACAACATATATTTCAAGTGCCCAACCTCAGAGGCAGTTTCTCAAGAAGTCTTTAGTCCAGCAGAGCTCCATGTTTGTGGAGTTTTACCCTCTCCCTTACATTTGGAAACTCCTCTACCACCTCCAAAGTTGTGAACTCCTGAGCATTTTCCATTCTTGATGTGTATTCACAGATTTTCTAACTCTTCTCCTCTAATTGTGTCTTAGTTGGGGTGAAGGTAATGTCAAGGCATTGTTCTGAATGAGAGTGTGAAGATTTTTGGGTAGCACATATTTGCATACACATTGGATTCTTTCTCCAATTTTTCATTTGAAATACTGAATCCCTGACTGTAAGGGGTAGAAGGAATTCTTTTTCAAAGAATAGCCTGACACTTACAAGAAACAGCCCCCTGGGAGACATCCTGTCTGGGAGACATCCTGTAGTCATCTGTGTTCCTGAGACATCCTGTGGCCATCTGTCTTCCTGAAATATTCTGAGGTTATCTCACCTTGTGAAGACATACAGGAACTGTCGATAAGAGAGCTTTCAAATCTCCAGCATATAAATTCCCCTGTGTGAACAATAAAAGTTTGCATCTTGATCAGAACTTTTGTCTTGCTGTTATCTCTCATGTCTCTTGTCCCTTCATTCCTCCCCATCTAGGTTCGCTACCCACGTTGATGTGTCCTGCAGGCTGGGACAACTGGCGCCCAACGACTGGGGCTCGAGCCTTTGACTGAGGGGGAAGATTTGGACAAGTGGAGCTCACGATTGCCTCAGCAGACACCACTGAGAGACAGATCCAGGAGGAGAGTGGGGATGACGCACAGTGAGTGACCCACCATGGGAAAAGCAATTTCGTCACATGATTTGTTTTTGTCAGGCCAAAAGTAATCCTTAAATACATGGGGGCACGTGTTAAGAAAAATGACTTAAAATTTTTCTTTTCATACATTGAAAAATTGTTTCCATGGTTTCCCCTTGAAGGGACCATTGATGGTAAAAGATGGCTTAGAGTAGGAGACATTTTAAAAGATTATTATGAATCCTTTGGCCCAGAAAAAGTGTCTGTTCCTACCTTTTCTTTATGGAAATAAATTAGTGAAATTCTTAAATGTTCACCCTTTGACAATGGTACCTTAATACTTGTCAGGATTGGGGAAGAGACTATGCAAAAGACCTCTCGTCCCTTCTCGGCATGCCCATCAGTTAGTATAGACATAGACCCTTCTTAGTCTCCCCAGGACCCTGGGAACCTTCCTGATCTTCCTCAAAATCCCACCCTAATGAATAAGGCTCCAATGGTTTCCAACAGCCTTTATGCAGTTTTAAATCCCAGAGAAACATTTACCCCTGGGGAGGAGGCTACCTTGGAGAAGGAAGCAGCTCGCTACCATTCAGAAGACCCGCCACCTCTCAGGACCCTGCCACAGCCTATAGGACTTACACATTCCCCTCCCTCCTATATCCCTCCTGCCTTTTGTGCTCTGGCCCTTCAGGGGCCAAATGTCCCCCCAGATATCTTTTCCCCACTTCCCATGCCTAATCCGGATCCCTTGAGAGAGTCTCTCCAACATGGATGGGAACAGATCCAATTTTTAAAAGAATAAAGATCCCTTGACTCTGAGCTCTCTACATTAGCCTTAGGAATGGAGTCAACACAAGCTGACCCACAGTGGTCTAATACAAAGGCGAAGCCGCTCCATCGGCCTGTGCTCGCCTTCCCAGTCACCAACAGTCAGATAGATATGCCTGCTCAGGCTGAGGTCAAAGACTTAGAAGAGGATCAAGAGGAGGAAGCGGAGGAAATGGATCAAGGAGATCTGGACTTAGAGGATGAGAAGTTCACCCCTAGGCAGGAAGGAACCCAGAGTGTCTACAAAAAATTTAGCCTCCATTTTCTTGAAAAACTTAAAAAGGCTTGTGCTCACTATGGCCCCACTGTGCCCTACACGTTGGCTTTATTAGAAAGCCACAACACACAATTTCTTACTCCCAATGATTGGAAATTTTTAGACAGAGCTGCCCTCAGTGCCGGAGACTTCCTACTATGGAATGCAGATTTCAAAGAGCCCTGTCAGAAACTGCTCAAAAAAAATTTAACAAAGGCCTCCTCTAAATCCTGGACTTATGTTAAGCTAGTGGGCAATGCAACTTTTGACACTAAAACTAAACAGGCACGTTTCCCTGCTGGACTTTTTGCGCAGATTTGGATGGCTGGCTTACATACTTGGAGACGCCTCCCTGAAAGGGCCTCGGCTATCACTTCCCTGGCCAGAATTCGATAAGGGCCCGACGAGCCTTATAGCGACTTTGTTCCCCGGCTTAACCTAGCTGCGGAATGCTTGCTTGGACCAAACGAAAGCGAAAGCACCTTTGTAAAACATCTTGCCTTTGAAAACGCCAACCCAGCATGTCAGGATGTTCTTCGACATCATAAGGATAAAGGGAAACTTTCTGACTTTATTAGAGTCTGTGCAGGGGTGGGTGCAGCCCATGCCATGGGTCTCACTTTAGTGCTCCCTTTACCAAGGCCTTTTACAATCCTGGCTCACGTATTTGCTTTACTTGTAAACAACCAGGCCATTTTGCACGCAAGTGTCCGACAGGCAAACAAAGAGTAAGAATAGCGTCTCCTAAAAACTGGAGCTAAACCGCCCCCAGCTACACTTTTTCCTTGATATGGTAAAGTTCATCACTTGGCCAGTGAGTGTAGATCAATGACAAATGCCCTCAGACAGCCTATTTCTTCCTGCTTCTCAGGAAACTCCCTGGGGCAATAAGGTTTGTTCCCTTCCAAACTCCCAACCTACCTCAAAATCCTTCTCCACAATTGGCTCCCTCCAACTACCCACTCCAGGCAGTGCAGGATTGGACCTCTGTACCACCACTGATACAACATTAGACTCAATGCAAGGGCCCCAGATAATACCAACTGGAATTATGGGTCCCCCTCCATCTCATACGTGTGCCCTTCTTCTTGGAAGAGCCTCTACTACCTTAGAAGGTGTTCAGGTCTTCCCTGGCATTAATGATAATGATTTCACTGGAGAAATAAAAATACTGGCCACAGTTATTAATAGAGTTGCGGCCATCCCAGGAGGAAAAAGTCTTGCACAATTAATACTCCTTCCCTTAGATTAAGGGGCACTTCCACCACCCAAACCTACTGTGGGGGACTGCCTCCTTGGGCTCCTCTGAGGTATATTGGGTTCATCCCATTTCTCATAATAAACATACCCTTACCTTACTTATTGAAGGAAAGGAATTCCAAGCAATTTTAGTTACTGGAGTTGATGCGACAATTATTTCTCAAAAATACTGGCGATCAGGTTGGCCCCTCACCCCATCCTTGACTGACCTTAAAGGGATAGGAAAGTCAAAAAATCCTCTGGTCAGCTCTACTGCTCTTAGCTGGACTGATAAAGAGGGTAATAAGGGAACTGTCACTTCTTTCGCTGTTCCTGACCTCCCTGTTTACCTATGGGCCCGAGATATTTTGAGTCAAATGGAAGTTATTCTTGCCAGTCCCAATTCCATGGTGACTCATCAAATGCTCCGTATGAATTTTGTCCCTGGTACAGGCCTTGGGAGGCTGAGACAAGGACTGGTGGGGCTTATACAACCCATAAAAAAAATACATATGGACTTGGATATTTGGATTTTTAGTGTCGGTCCCTGACCCTCCTGTACCCCATGCAGATAAAATTATTTGGGAGACTCAGACTCTTGTGTGGGTGGATCAGTGGCCCCTTACCCATGAAAATTTGGAGGCTGCCTCCATGTTAGTGAAGGAACAGGTGGCAGCCCGCCATGTAGAGCCCTCAACCTCACCATCGTACACTCCTATTTTTGTTATCAAGAAAAAATCAGGCAAGTGGCGCCATTTACAAGATTTGTGTGCCATTAATAAAGTTATACTCCCGATGGGAGCACTACAGCCAGACATTCCCAAACCAGTGGCTATTCACAAAAACTATTGTAAAATGGTTATGGACTTAAATGTTTGCTTTTTTATCATTCCTTTACATCCTGAGGATAGACCCTATTTTGCCTTTAGTCTTTCTTGCATTAATATTCAGGGCCCTATGCAGAGACTTCAATGGAAGGTTCTTCCCCAAGGTATGGCCAACAGCCCTACTCTTTGCCAAAAATAGGTTGCTCAAGCAGTAGACCCTGTGAGAGAGTGAGGGCCACAAATTTATATTTTACATTATATGGATGATTTGTTAATTGCTGCACCTAATACCCATGACCTTAATAATTGTTACTTGGACTTTTACAAAATCCTCACTACCTTGGGACTACAGATAGCTCCTAATAAGGTTCAAACACAGGACTCTTATAAGAGTTTGGGCCTTAAAATTCTAGAAAATCAGATCCAAATTTCTAAAATACAAGGACGTGTGGACCATCTTCACACCCTTAAAGATTTTCAGAAATTACTGAGGGATATTCAATGTCTAATAACATATTTAAAATTATGCACTTGTGTACTTTTGACCCTTAATGATATTTTGAGAGGTAATTTCCACCCCTCCTCCCCTCAAAATCTTACTCCCAAGGCATGACAGGCATTAAACCAAGTAACAGAAGCCATTGCCCAACAATTTGTTACACAAATTTCTTATAACCTTCCTCTGGTTCTGGTTATTTTACACACTCCTCATACACCCACAGGAATATTTTGGCAGCGAGATCCACATTTTAAAAATAAAGACTGCCCCTTGTTTTGGGTCCATTTACCCACCACATCCTCGAAGGTTATTACTGTTTATCTTGCTCAGGTAGCTTCTATTATTTTTAAAGGTCATTTGATTTCTCTACAACATTTTGGCAAACACCCTGATAATATTTTTATTCCATATACTAAGGACCAAACCCAATTTTTACTAGAGACAAGGGATGAATGTGGTATTGCCCTATCAGGCTTTTGGGAACAATTGATCACTACCTCCCCAAAGACCCCCTTTTACATTTTGTCCAGTTACATCCATTTACTTTTCCTGAAATTACTCAAAAGGCTTCCATTCCTCAATCCCTTACTGTCTTTACAGACGGTTCCTGTAATGGCCGAGTGGTCTTTGTTGTCAATAACAAGCCTACCACCTTTGATACTGTCTATCAGTCACCACAGTTTGTGGAATTGTTTGACATAACACAAGTTTTTATAACATTTTTTATAATCCTGTTAATATTTATAAAGACAGTGCCTACATTGCTCATTCTGTGCACCTGCTGGTGATTTCACCCCCCATTAAGGCTCCTAACAATGCGGCCTTTCTGTTTCACCAGCTTCAGCAGCTAATTCAGGCCAGACAACACCCATTTTTCTTAGGACACATCAGGGCACACTATGATCTTCCCAGCCCTCTAATTCAAGGTAATGCCCAAGCTGATGCAGCAACTCCTTCCATCTTTCCAATTTTTGTTGGCTCCATTCAAAAGGCCATGGAGTTACACAATATACACCATTTAAATTTCCAGAGCCTTTGATTACTTTGTAAAATTACCAGCAACAGGCACGAGAAATAGTAAAAGCATGCCCTGGTTGTGCTGTCTCCCTCCCCATTCAACACTTGGGAGTTAACCCCCGAGGATTACTGCCCGATCAGTTTTGGCAAATGGATGTTACTCATTTTCTTGAATTTGTAATAACCAAATATATACACGTTTCTGTAGATACCTTCAGCGGCTTTATTTTTGCATCACCACATTCTGGAGAGGCTACCAAAGATGTCCTTTCTCATCTTGTTTCAGCCTTTTCTGTTATGGGTAAACCAATACATATTAAAACAGATATTTATCCTACATTTACCATTGCCAAGTTTAAACAGTTTTGTGCTACCTTGCAAATTTGTCATACTACTAGAATTCCATACAACCCTCAGGGCCAAGGCATTGTGGAACTTGCCCACCTTAACTTAAAAACTTGGCTATCCCTCCTTAAGGCTTCCTCCCTTGTATTTACCACACCCAGGCATCGCCTTAACAATGCATTATTTGCCCTTATTTTTCTTACCCTAGACAATGAAGGCGATTCGGCAGCAGACAGACACTGCCATCCCTCGTCCAATTCTGTTAGCCCACCTGTTATGTGACACAATCCACTTACAAATAAATGGAAAGGCCCAGATCCTGTCCTCATCTGGGGAGGAGGCTCAGCTTGTGTTTTGGACCAAGATCAAACAGCGCCAAGATGGTTACCAGAACTCCTGGTTAAACAGGTTAATGACTTAGCTCAAAACAGGGACAGAGGCACTCCTCATGAGGACAAAATTTCCTCTTTTTCAGATGCAGCCAACAATCTGCCAGCCTTGGAATAACAGTTCCTGTGGGCACAGGTAAACTGGCTTAGGCACGTCTATTCACTCTTACCATCGCCTCTCTCAACAAATTATAAACTCTATCAGGAACAACTGATAAAAACTCTATCAGGAACCATTAAAGATTTGCAGGACCAAATAGACTCCCTGGCAGAAGTGTTCCTTCAAAAAAGACGAGGCTTAAATTTGCTGACAGCTAACCAGGGAGGTATTTGCTTGGCCTTAGGGGAACGATGCTGCATTTATGCCAATAATTCTGGCATAGTATGCACTAAAATTAAGCAGCTTCAAGAAGATCTAGAAAAGAGATGAAGGGAAATATTTGAAAATCCCCTCTGGACTGGGCTTAATGGATTTTTACCCTACCTTCTTCCCCTATTAGGCCCTTTGTTGGGTTTACTTTTAATGGTGTCCCTAAAACCCTGCATTATAAACAGGCTGGTACAATTTATGAAAGAACAGATTAATATTTTGGCCTCTAAGCCCATACAGGTCCACTATCATTGCCTGGATATGGAAGACCGTGCTGCCAACATTTAAAAGGATGTTCTACCCTCCTCACAAGCTTATTTCTTAAGTTTACATGCTCACAGATCTCGCTTTCTTACATAAAACTCTAAGTAACAGCTCTGACCAACGATCTTCTGCACTTGCCATAAGGGTTCGTCCTCCATGGGCCGCTCCACTTGGGGGAGGACGCACCCATGGAGTGAGGACGTTAGGGCATAATAACGGAGGGTGCAGGAAGGACTGCAGGAGGGTGGATCCATGGTTCCCAAAATCCAAGTCTTCTGAGTGACACGCTCTGGTGCATGGCAGTTGGCATGCTTCCCCCTCAAAGCCGTCTCCTCAAAAAACATGCCAAGGCCACCACGAAATCTAGTAAACATGCTCGATCAGATCAGGAGATATTCTAAGGCCTGCTAGAGAAACAGAGCCTCTATAACCCCCTAAAACATTGGCCTGTAAGGTATGGTCAAATATTTTATATAAGAAAGGGAGGAGATGTCAGGGGCTAGAAGGAAGTTCTTGTTCAAAGAATAGCCTGACACTTACAAGAAATAGCCCCCTGCGAGATATCCTGCCTGGGAGACATCCCGCAGCCATCTATCACCCTGAGACATCCTGCAGCTATCCGTCTTCCTGAAATATCCTGAGGTTATCTCACCCTGTGAAGACATCCAGCAACTGCCGATAAGAGAGCTTTCTCATCCGCAGCATATAAATACACTGTGAGAACTATAAAAGTTTTCAGCATGATCAGAACTGTTGTCTTGCTGTCATCTCTCATGACTCTTTTCCCTTCATTCCTCCCCAACAAGGTTCAACGCCCACGTTGAAGTGTCCAGCCGGCCCGGACACCTGACACTAAACCATAACCTACTAGACTCTGACTACTAATACTAATATGATGGAGAAAAATAATCCAACAGAATGGAAATGCAAGCAGTACAGATGAGGCATGGTGTATAGTTGGACTTGCCTTTTGAATGATATAGGGTAGGTGTTATAAATCTAGCTAATTTATAATTGAAATAGTTCTCCACATGTTTTTAAAGTTAACAAATATGTGAATACCTGTCTCCCATTCTCTGTAGCCAATTCAGCACATGTATTTTTATATGCACATATAGAATCCTACCTGGTATCACACGTATATTTTTCTGAGGTGTCTCACTTGGCAAATACAAATTGTGAGAAGAGATCACTCCTCCTAAACTCTGTTGGAACTGAAAATTCAACCTATGGGTGAGCCTCCTAGTAGAAAATTCAACCTATGGGTGAGCCTCCTAGTAGAACAACAAGCCATACATAAATCCATGTTGAGTAAAATAAATATTTTTGCATCTGTGGCTGATGTACATTTCATGAAGAATTTCGATTGGCATATATATTGCTACATCTTATTGTCTGTTTTTGTTTTTTTAATATATATATATATATATATATATATATATATATATATATATATATATACAATCTTCAAATTTTTCCAAATATAAAATATATGTGTCTTATATACACTACCTAAATTCTTTCATGTTCATGTATGTGGATTTATAATCAACATTTCACAAGATTATTCTCAGAAATATTCATCCACCTGAAATACATATTTGTTTCCTATTACTGAAAACTAACTTCAGTGAATGGTGCATACAATCCTAATATTTCTACATTAACTGACCCTGTTTAACATCAATGCAAGTAGATTCCTATGGGACATGATGTTTATTTTGAAGTTTATTTTATTCAACACTGGTACAATACAATTTCTACAGTTTACGAACATCATAGGACATATATTTCATCCATAAGTTCACAAATTTATAGGCATTTGATTCACTTTCAATCATTTACTGATTCAGAACACATGTATTCCTCCAGGTTTCTTGACTGGTCTTTTCATGAGACTTTATTTCAAACACATTATTTTCAATTTCCATAATCATTTTGAAGCAAAACTCACACACTCTTCATGATAAAACATAACCCTAATATTACCAATAGATGTATTACTGGTTAGAATGAATAATTGTATATCAATATAAGATTTTCTGTATATATTCAGATATCAATTCAATCTATTATTTAAAGTTGGATCCAATTATATTATTTATTCACAGTATGGTCTATTCATGAATTATCTCTACATTCATAGACAAAGGGTACATCTATTTGTAACCCCAATACTAATTTATTCGTCTTCAAAATGTTGCTCCCAGAAATGGTTTAAGAAATACTCATGTCACCTGATGTACGTATGCATTTATCACAGTAATATTCTGGACACAATAAGCAGAGGTCACACTTATGATTGTACCAAAGCCTAAATGGAAAGTGAGCATGGATTACTAAAAACATTCATGTCCAGGTTGCCTAATGCTCTCAAATGTCAATCCTATTTATGACAACATATTTGTTTCTTCCTAAGACTATATATTCAACCTCAACTCTGTTCAAATGTCTAATCCTATCACTCACTTTATACTTTCCCTGATTTCCTAATGTCTCTATTGATGTCTGCTTTCCTAAATATTTTCACCAGTTCACCATTTTGACTAACACTTCACATGTGCTGACATTTACGTTCACTGTCTGTGTGATACCCTATTGCTAAAGAACTTTTGGTCCAATTCCTGTACTCACTCTTCTTCTGAAACCTACAGAATATCTTCCTAATCCTACCGACTATCACAGTTTGAGTGGATACTCACTTCTACATTCAATCATCGAAGGTACAAGGTCCTATGCCATTGATTATTGATTTATCTGAAACATCTTTGCAGAACATGTATCAAAGCTAAGTATCCCAATCAAGAGTGCAATGCCCTTCTGGGATTCCAATCTTACCTAGATTTCTGTTTTCATACTTATATTTCACCTATATATTCTTATAAATATCACAGGTTCCCAATACCATTATTCATCAAGCAGAATGATTCCTAACCCAAATCAAACCTGTTATTAAGCGAAACCATACACTGTTCCCTCAATCTAACTTTACAGAAGAGCAGGGACAGTGTTGGTCCTAAAATAGAGGAATGTAGGGAATCTTCCACCTGTTGAAAAACTCAAAGTTTCATTCAGAAGTGATCCCTGGAGAAGATATAGGCACCACTGAAGGACCTGAGAGAGCAAAAGTCAACTTCCATGGCAAACAACCTGGTCAGTATGAAAGGTTGTTACTGAATCAGCCTCTCTGTTCTTTTTTTTATTATTGGTTGTTCAAAACCTTACAAATCTTTTGACATAACATATTCATACATTAGCATACATTAGCTTCAAGTGATTTATGAACTCCCATTTTTACCCCAGATACAGATTGAAGAATCACATCGGTTACACATCCACATTTTTACATAATGCCATACTAGTAATTGTTGTAGTCTGCTACCGTTCCTATCCTCTACTATCCCCCCTCCCCTTCCCTCCCATCTTCTCTGTCTACCCCATCTACTGTAATTCATTTCTCACCTTGTTATTTTCCCATTCCATTCACAACCTCTAATATGTAATTTAGTATAACAATGAGGGTCTCCCTCCATTTCCATGCAATTCCCCTTTTCTCTCTCTTTCCCTCCCACCTCATGTCTCTGTTTAATGTTAATCTTTTCTTCCTGCTCTTCCTCCCTGCTCTATTCTTAGTTGCTCTCATTATATCAAAGAAGACATTTGGTATTTGTTTTTTAGGGATTGGCTAGCTTCACTAAGCATAATCTGCTCTAGTGCCACCCATTAGAATATGGACCCAAACAGTCCTGTTTGGAGAGCTGGTATTGGGTGCCTATGGTTGATATACATTCTAACTTGTGAAAGTGTCACAGTACGTAGGGGCAGCCTCCATCTCATGGGACCCTTGTAAGCAACTGTTAGGACAAAGTGGTTGCTAAGGCAGTGACCTCATTCAGTTCCTGAAGGAAGTGACCTCACCTCACTTCCTTGGTGATGGAACTCTAAGAACTTGTTATCCAGGAAGACAGGCACCCAGAGCCTGTCCCATTCCCAGTCACAGTGGTCTCACTTGTTTGTATATACCAAGGACAGAATCAGTCTTTCTTGGTACCTACTGATATGAGAATGGCCAAATTCCAGAAAAGCTCTGAAGAGGGGCCTTTCCTGAGGAAAGCAGATAGTGGTTCACCACTGGCTCCTGACATCTTCACAGAGTTGGTTAAGGAGACAAGATCTGAGACAGGACAGGCCATTTCTGGGGAACATACTATGGCCCACCAGTCAGAGGACACTCTGGATAGTCACCGACCTACTTTGGGGAAGGAGGTGCCTCTGTGGGTGTCGCTGTGTGTTTGTGGATTTGTCTCATGTTCTGAGAATAGATAGAAAAGGCGGTTTGTTTGGTTTTGAGTGAACTATTTCTAGTAAGTCATTTGACAAGGCGAGTGTTTCTATGTCTGTGTATCCCACTGTGTCCATGGTTATAGACATTAGAAAAGAGAATGCATCAATTGATGTGTCCTGTCTAGTAGAAAGCTTCCCATCATTTATTCTGCCAAATTGATGAATGGATTTTTCCTTGCCTTATCGATGGGCAACACGTGCTATCTTCCAAAGTTCCTGCGTTCTTCCTGAATTCTGGCCACTCTACAGAATAGGCTCATGGTTTTGCGTCCAAGATATGTACCACTTCCAAGCCCTGTTACATGGCCATGTACTGGATAGCTGAAGGGAATGGCGAGCATCTCAGAAAACTCAAATATTAGTGTGACCAATAAAGTCTCAGTGGAGAAACCCTGCTTTGCTTACCTATTGTTCTGTTGCCCTGAATGTCAGGAAGGTCTTTGCCTCAGTCCACCCCTTTGTGAAATCTGAAGAAAACAGGTTTCAAATGGAAATGAATGGGCATCACCTGTGCCTCTTTGCTTAATTGCTTTGGAAAGGGATGTGTCTGAATCTGCCTCTTTGCCCTGTTTGAGGCAATGGCTTAGATTCTCAGCACCTGATGTATCTTAAGAATGATCCCATGTGTGCATCCAAAACCAAAATGGCCAAAAGAGCAGTCATTGTGGATGAAGTCTCTCCCCTTCTTCTGTTAGGTTCCTGACCTCCATCAAGTGAGAATAGGGATCCTTTGGGTCAAATGATTTCTTCAAACCCTGCAGAAGCTAGCCCATAAGTGCTTGGTTTTCTAATGACTCCAATTCACATAAAAAAATAAACCCCACAGTCAGTAGGCCTCAAATTAGAGAAGCAGAGAAGTATTAACAGCAGGCCTATTAGATCACTCCTGGTTCACAGAAAGTGTGTCCAGGCAACCCTGATTTTAGGCCATTAAGGGGCAAGGGAGATTATTTTGGAGACTGTCTTGGGCTTTGCCCCTCATGGAAACATCCAGCCAGAGGTTATGATGAGTGTCTATATGAAAGATCATGAGGGCCATGTGGGAGTGTTTTGGTTTTAATTGTGGCCATTTGTTTGGTGGTTGGAAGAGATGACTGGGTCCATCTTGACATGAACTCTGGTGTGATTCCCCTTAGAGACTGAGTTCTGGAACTGAACTCAGAGAATTATTGCCATGAATTGTGTTAGGATTTTAGGAGGCCATGCATGAGAGTCCCCCTTGAAAACTGAGATCTAGGCCCAGGGTGGCTTTCAACAGAGCACTGGGAATCACAGCCAAGATATCACGTGATTTTATTCTGAAAGACTTGGCAGCCATTGTTGAGAGTCGAAACACACATGGTCCTCATTGTAGACCACAATGGGCCTGGCTTCATGTAACCATTTGGCCACTTTTTGAGAAGCCTTGCCTGTGAGAATTCTCCAAAGCTTTCATTGAAATGTGCTTCCTCTACATTTAATGGTTCTGGAGTGAATTTTAACCCACAGTGCCTCCAACATCATCATTGAAAAATGGCTACAAAAATACCATAAAATTTTTGAAATTCCCATGACCAGGTGGCAATGGAGGACATTTGGATGTCCTGTTGCTGGTCATGAGTATACCAGACAGTGCTTTGATTGACTGGGTTTTATGAAAATCGTGTAGAACAGAGATGCCAATAAGTTGGAGCCTGCTGAGTAGTGGGCCTAGAGCCGTGGTGGTCAGGTGTGTGATAAAACATCTGTGGTGGGGCCTTGTGGATCTTCCATTGGCTTCCAAATGGCTTGGAACTGACATGGTGCAGCGAGCAGTCCCTTCTATGTAAAGGCATCTTGTAATATTGAGAGATTTCAGGGCAATGTTAAGAATCATTTTGCTATTGTCAATGGGGCAATATATGTGGGCTAGAAGTATGTTTGGTGCATTCTCTTGCAGAAACTGACCCACCACATGTGACAGAACTCTCTCCAGCACTGTGATCCACTAAAACTCCTTGTATTTTTGAATCAAATAGCAAACTCCTAGTGCAGCAGCAAGAAACACCATGAAATTTGGAGGATGACCAAATGGCTTCACAGTCCACATGGGGAGACACTTAGACCCCAGTGGTCACAGTTTACCTACAAAGAGCAAATTCAGCACTGCTGCCTCATCTTCACTGGAAAATAAGAAACCATGTCCTCCAGGTCACATTGATGCAGACCCAGCTTTGATGGTCTCACTACAAATGAAGCTAAAGCTCCAGAAAACAACATATTTTTCAGGTGCCCAACCTCAGAGGCAGTTCTTCAAGAAGTCTTTAGGCCAGCAGAGCTCCATGTTTGTGGAGTGTTTACCCTGTCCCTTACTTTTGGGAACTCCTCTACCACCTCCAGTGTTGTGAACTACTGAGCATATTCCATTCCAGATATGTATTCACAGATTTTCTAACACTTCTCCTCTAATTGTGTCTTACTTGGGGCAAAAGTAATGTCAAGCCATAGTTCTTGATGAGAGTGGGAACATTTTTGTGTAGCACATATTTGCATACACATTGGATTCATTTTCCAATTTTCCATTTGAAATACTGAATCCCTGACACTAACCCCTACCCTACTAGACTCTGACTACTAATCGTAATATCATGGAGAATAATAACCCCATCAGAATAGAAATACAAGCAGTTCAGAGGAGGCATGTTTGGTATTGTTGGACTTGCCTTTTGCATTATATACGGTAGGAGTTATAAATCTAGTCAATTTTTTTGTTGAAATAGTTCTCCGTGTGTTTTTAAAGTTAACAAATATGTGAATTTATTTCTCCCTTTCTCTGTAGCCTAGTCAGCAGATGTATTTTTATATGCATATATAGAATCCTACCTGGTATCACACGTACATTTTTGTGAGGTGGCTGACTTTGCAGATACAAATTGTGAGAAGATATCACTCCTCCTAAACGCTGTTGAAACTGAAAATTCAACCTATGGGTGATCCTCCTATTTGAACAACATTATACATAAATCCATGTTCAGTAAAACTAATATTGTTGGATCCGTGGATGATATGTATTTCATGATAAATTTCGTTTGGCATACATAATGCTACATTGTAATGTCTCTCTGTGTATATATATATATATATATATACTCTCCAGATTTTTCAAAATATGAAATATATGTGCCTTATTGTGCACTCCCCAAATTCATTCTTATTCATGTATGTGGATTTATAATCAACTTTTCAAAAGATTATTCTCAGAAATATTCATCAACCTGAAATACATATTGGTTGCCTAGTACTGAAAACTATCTTCAGTAAATGGTGCATACAAAACATAATATTTCAACTTTGCAAGTTGGCCGCAAATAGAGTGCATCACACCCAGTGTACCACGCCACATTGCAGGTGAATAACGAGTTAAAATGACAAAAGACTATCTTGTTAGGATCTTATAGAAAAATGGGTGTGCACCGAAACCTAAAAGAATGATTTCCACCAACGAGGTCCGGTAATTGAGTCTCAAACGTGAGCTGAATATGCAACCAGAGATCCGGGCTTATTGATCCCTGTGGCCCGCCCCATGGCTGCAGACATCGAGGCACCACCGAGAAGCGACTAGCATCCAGGGAGAAACGTTGCTGCAGATTCTGTGGAATCCTGCCGGCTGACACCGCACTGAGCCCCAGGCCGAGTTCGGGATTTTAGTCAGGGAAGGAAGCTCTACAGTTCTATCCCCCACAACGGAAACTCCACCAAGGAAACCAATGGCCACCATCTTGGAGAGCTGAAGTAACCACCGCCACTCTCCGACAGATTGCAACAATAAAACAGTTGTGTGTTTTCCGCTCATCTCCCATACAGTAGGAAATTTGCATAAAATCTCTCCTAAGCTTTCCAGGGGAGGGATTTTCAGAGAGAGCCTGCATAAAGATTGGGGGGGGGGAAACTAGAGGCACCTGACCTTCAACTCCCCCTCCCATCAGTGGTGAAAACGAAATCTGTCTAGCCAGGGATGGGGGAAAGGGCAAACGGAAAAAATAATAAAAATAGAGTGCTGGGGTTCCCAATAGACACAATCCACACCCAAGAAACGGCAAGCCAGAGTACAGTTTGAGCTGCCGAGGGCATTACTCAGGGGAAATCTGGTCTAGCAGGAGAAACCAGGACTAGCAGGAGAAACCAGGGGACTAGAGGCCAGGCCCGCGTGACTGGACGCCTGGAGAACGCTCGCCCGCCGGCAAGAGCCGGCCCGCTGCAGGTGCGACTGGACGGCTGGAGACTGCCTGGGCACCAGCAACCAATCGCCTGCCATATGCCCGCCCTAATGGGTGGCTAGAGATCCCACAACCGCCGGTGACAGCCAACCAGCTGACTCCGCGACTTGACAGCTTGTGACCACCTGCACACCGGCGACCGGGAGCTGAAACCAAACAGAGACAGTACAGTCCCACACCCCCATGCGAACACCCGGGCAAAGAGCCTGGGGCCCACCATAGCAGAGAGGTGACATCACTGGAGCTCGGCCGTCGGAATTCCTTCCCAGTGGAATCCACTTTAGCATTCACAGTCTACCAACACAAAGGAGAGTCAATAGAGATATATAAAACCAAAACAAATATATAGAAGAGAGCAGAAACACAGCAATCAAATGGAGCTGGAAAGTAATGGGAACTTCATGAAAAAACAAGGGAAAAAGGTGTACAAATAATGCCGGACAACTTAATTTTACAGGAGGACCTAGAATCATCAGAAACAGGGATAGGGAAAAAACTCAATGCATCCCTAACTCAGATGGAAAGAAATATTAGAGAAGACATGAGGCAGCAAGTCCAAGCAATAAAAGAATATTTTGAAAATGAATTAAACAAACAAATTCAAATGGCAAAGAACGAGCTTCACCAAAGGACAGAGATCTTAAAAAAAATCAAACAGTAATCCTAGGAATGCAGAAAAATATAAACCACATTAAAAATTCAAACGAGAATATTGTAAATAGACTAGATCAAGTAGAAGTCAGAAGATCAGATAATGAATACAAAGTTTATCAACTTGAAAAGAATATAGTCAACACAGAAAAGATGCTTATATCCCATGAGCAATCTATTTAAGAGATATGGGATGTCATAAAAAAACAAATTTGAGAGTCATTAGGATAGAAGAAGGCATAGAGATTCAAACCAAAGGAATGGACAACATATTAAATGAAATAATTCTAGAAAACTTCCCAGAGATGAAAGATGGAATGGATTGCCAAATCCTTGAAGCCTACATGACCTCAAACATTCAAAACCATAATAGACCAACTCCAAGACATAGAATTATGAAGATAGCCAACATGCAGAACGTGGATACACGTTCTTCTCAGCAGCACAAAGATCCTACTCAAAGATAGATGATATATTATGCCATAGGGCAACCCTTAGTAAATATAAAGGCGTGGAGATAATACCATGCACCATTTCTGATCATATTGGAATGAAACTGGAAATCAATGATAAAAGAAGGAAGGAAAAATCCTACATCATATGGAAAAATGAACAATATTCTACTGAATGTTCAATGGGTTACAGAAGACATAAAGGAGGATATAAAAAATTCTTAGAGAAAAATGACTATACAGACACAACATACTGGAATCTATAGGACACAATGAAAGCAGTTTTAAGAGGGAAATTCATTTCTTGGAGTTCTTTCCTCAAAAAAAAAAAATAAATAAATGAACTCACACTACACCTCAAAAACCTAGAAAAAGAAAAGGAAAACAACAGCAAATGTAGTAGAAGACAAGAAATAATTAAAATTAGAGCAGAAATCAACGAAATTGAAACAAAAAAAAACATTGAAAAAATTGATAAAACTAAAAGTTGGTTCTTTGAAAACATAAATAAGATTGACAGGCCCTTAGCCATGCTAATGAAGAGAAGAAGAAAGAGAACTCAAATTACTAACATACGGCATGAAAAAGGCATTATCACAACATACACTACAGAAATACAGAAGATAATTAGAAAGTATTTTGAAACCCTATATTCAAATGAAATAGAAGATAGTGAAGATATCAATAAATTTCCTAAGTCATACGATGTGCCCAGATTGAGTCAGGAAGACACACACAATTTAAACAGACCAATAACAAAGGAAGAAATATAAGAAGCCATCAAAAGACTATCAACCAAAAAAAGCCCTGGAGCGGATGGGTATAGAGCGGAGCTCTACAAAACCTTAAAAGAAGAATTAATACCAATACTTTTCAAGCTATTTCAAGAAATAGAAAAAGAAGGTGCTCTTTCAAATTCATTCTATGAGGCCAAAATCACCCTGATCCCAAAACCAGACAAAAACACTTCAAAGAAAGAAAACTACAGACCAATGTCTCTAATGAACTAGGATGCAAACATTCTCAATAAAATCCTGGTGAATGTAATACAAAAGCATATCAAAAAATTGTGCACCATGATCAAGTAGGATTCATCCCAGGGAAGCAAGGCTAGTTCAATATACGGAAATCAATAAATGCTATTCACCACATCAATAGACTTAAAGACAAGAACCATATGATCATCTTGATAGATGCAGAAAAAACATTCGACAAAGTTCAGCCTCCCTTTATGTTCAAAACACTAAAAAAACTTGCATCCCAGGGAAGCAAGGCTAGTTCAATATACGGAAATCAATAAATGCTATTCACCACATCAATAGACTTAAAGACAAGAACCATATGATCATCTTGAGAGATGGAGAAAAAACATTCGACAAAGTTCAGCCTCCCTTTATGTTCAAAACACTAGAAAAACTAGGATAACAATGTTGAGTTACCTCAACATTGTAAAAGCTATATATGCTAAACCTCAGGCTAGCATCATCGTAAATGGAGAAAAACTGAAGGCATTCCCTCTAAAATCTGGAACAAGACAGGGATGCCCTCTATCACCACTTCTATTCGATTTAGTTCTTGAAATACTAGCCAGAGCAATTAGACAGACAAAAGAAATTAAAGACATGAAAAGAAGAACGTAAATTATCGCTATTTGCAGATGACATGATAATATATTTAACAGACTCAAAAGGGTCTACAAAGCAACTGCTAGAGTTAATAAATGAATTCAGCAAAGTGGCAAGATATAAAGTCAACACGCATTAATCAAAGGCATTCCTGTATATCAGCAGCAAAACTTCTGAAATGGAAATAAGGAAAACCACTCCATTCACTATATCCACAAAGAAAATAAGATACTTGGGAATCATCCTAACGAAAGAGGTGAAAGATTTATATAATGAAAACTACAGAACCCTAAGGAAAGAGATAGAAGAAGATCTTAGAAGATGGAAAAATGTACCCTGTTCATGGATAGGCAGAACTAACATCATCAAAATGTTGATATTACCCAAAGTTCTCTACAGGTTTAAATCGGTGCCAATAAAAATCCCAACAGCATTTCTTGTAGAAATGATAAAGCAATCATGAAATTCATATGGAAAAACAAAAGACCCTGAATACCAAAAGCAATTCTAAGCAGGAACTGTGAATCTGGAGGTATAGCGATACAAGAGTTCAAACTGTACTACAAAGCAATAGTAATAAAAACATCGTGGTACTGGTACCAAAACAGGCAGCTGGACCAATGGTATAGAATAGAGGACACAGAAACCAATCCACAAAATTACAACTTTCTTATATTTGATAAAGGGGCTAAAAACATGCAATGGAGGAAAGATAGCATCTTCAACAAATGGTGCTGGGAAAATTGGAAATCCATATGCAACATAATGAAACTGAATCCCTTTCTCTCACCATGCACAAAAGTTAACTCAAAATGGATCCAGGAGGTAGATATCAAATCAGAGACACTGTGTCTAATAGAAGAAAAAGTTGGCTACGATCTACATACTGTGGGGACGGGCTCCACATTCTTTAATAGGATGCCCATAGCCCAAGAGTTAATAACAAGAATAAACAAATGGGACTTACTTAAACTAAATTGTTTTTTTTTCTCAGCAAGAGAAACAATAAGAGAGGTAAATAGAGAGCCTACATACTGGGAACAAATTTTTACCCCTCACACTTCAGATAGAGCCCTAATATCCAAAATATACAAAAAAACTCAAAAAATTAAACAATAAGATAACAAATAACCCAATCAACAAATGGGCCAAGGGCCTGAACAGACACTTTACAGAGGAGGACATTCAATCAATGAACAAGTACATGAAAAAATGCTCACCATCTCTAGCAGTCAGAGAAATGCAAATCAAAACCACCCTAAGATACCATCTCACTCCAGTAAGATCGGCAGCCATTATGAAGTCAAACAAAATAAGTGTTGGTGAGAATGTGGGGAAAAGGGTACACTTGTACACTGCTGGTGGGACTGCAAATTGGTGAGGCCAATTTGGAAAGTACTATGGTGATACCTGGGAAAGCTGGGAATGCATCCACCATTTGACCCAGCTATCACCCTTCTCGGACTATTTCCTGAGGATCTTAAAAGAGCGTACTATAGAGATACTGCCACATCAATGATCATAGCTGCACAATTCACAATAGCTAGACTGTGGAACCAACCTAGATGCCCTTCAATAGATGAATGGATAAAAAAAATGTGGCTTTTATACAAAATGGAGTATTACTCTTCATTAAAAAATGACAAAATCATAGAATTTGCAGGGAAATGGATGGCATTAGAGCAGATTATGCTAGGTGAAGCTAGCCAATCCTTAAAAAACAAATGCCAAATGTCTTCTTTGATATTAAAAGAGCAACTAAGAAAAGAACATCGAGGAAGAGCATGAGGAAAAGTTTAACATTAAACAAAGATGAGTGGGGGGAGAGAAAGGGAGAGAGAAGGGAAAGCATATGGGAATAGTAGGAGACCCTCAATGTTACACAAAATTACATATAAGAGGATTTGAGGGGAAATGGGGGGGGAACAGTGGAGAGAATTGAACAACAGCAGATGAGGTAGAGAGGGAAGATGGGAGGGGAGGGGAGGGGGGATATTGGGGGATAGGAAAGGTCGCAGAATACAACAGTCACTAATATGCTATTATGTAAAAATGTGAATGTGTAACCAATGTGATTCTGCAATTCATATTTGGGGAAAAAATGGGAGTTCATAACCCAATTGAGTCAAATGTATCAAAGATGATATATCATGAGCTTTGTAATGTTTGGAACAACCAATAGAAATAAATAAATAAATAACGGTTTAAAATTGAGTGGGAAGAAATCAGCTAAAAATGGGTTGAGATGCATTCATTTTGCTAAGCAAAACTTTGTTTTGTTTAGTTGTAACTATCACAAATTTATTTTACCAGGAAATTGGCTTTTGAAAATGCACATAAATTGAGATTAAAGGATAATTCACCTACCTTCTTGAAAAATTCATAGCATTTCCTATATTTTTCAAATTTTATTTTTTTCGTGAATATTTTGTCATGGACCAGGTCTAGTCTTAGGCTATTCTTCCAGAATACTACCTCATCTGACAAATTCGTACAATCTGTTGGATTGTTGTTTTCACCTTTTATTTCATAGTTTCTAGCTGATAATGTGTATTTTCTTTATCTTTATTTGTACGTATATACCCAACATTATCTTTGCATTTTATGTTTTACTGGGGAAGAGACTGATCAAAAGCTCTTTGTTATATGTATCAACAATCAGACATTTAGAGCACGCAATTATTCTTAATTTTGCATGAAAATATCTTTGTACTATTTTCTTATACAGATTTAGAATTATTAATATGTCCCTACTGTAATAAGTAATTACTTACAAGAAGAATTAAACAATTGACTTTATATCAATTATGAATATGAAAAGTACTAAAATAAGGATTTGGCAATTAATACACAATTGATAGAAATTGAAATCACAAGAAAGCCATTTAAAATGTCAGTGCATATGGTCCTTAAATAATAGGTAATTCAAAAAACTTTTTTTTAATTCATAAGATTTAATATGCCGTATTACAGCTTAATGTGATATAAAACCTTAAATTATCAGCATTGATAAAAAAGAATGATACCTGTTTATTTAAATATGTTTATTTGATTTTCACTGTAAGATGTTAATTCTGGAAGGCTTGAGAATTAAGAAAGTTTTGGTCTATATTATTTTTAACAGGCTAATCAAAGTACTTTTAAATATATATGTGTATATATATATATATATATATATATATATATGTAATGCATATGCATGAATATAGATACATATGTATAAAAATGTATTTTAATATATCTATCAGGTGATTATAATTATTAAATTTTCTCAAGAAAAAAACAATGACTATGAAAAACAGTCTTAAATTTAAATTTCATAGCATACTACTGTTTGTAATGACATGAGAGAAAAACAGATATGAAAGGAAAACGAAAAAGGAAGAGAGAGAAGGGGGAAAATGAGGAAGAAAGTGAGTAAAGATGAGGGAGAGGCGTGTTCGATGTAAAGATAAAAGTGGAGGGGCTGGGTTTGTGGTTCAGTGGTGACATGCTTTTCTAGCATGTGTGGGACACTGGGTTCTATTCTAAGCACCACATACAAATAAACAAAATGAAGGTCAATCACAACTGAAAAAATAAAAAATAAAAAAGTAGAAATATTAGCAAAACTCCAAGCTTTTATGAATGTTAAATTTAAAAAAAATTATGTAACATAGCCTTATGTAATTTCTAGACTATCCAAAAGAGTCATTAAATGTTAGATTATTAGTGCAATAACTAAAAATCCATTGCTCTTTCCTCAACATTCTGTGGCATGCTAGTGGTAAAATAAATTCTATTATAACACCAAAAAAAAAAATCTAATATTTCTATAGTAACTGACCCAGTTTAATATCAAGGCTAGCAGATTCCTATGGGACATGATGTGTATTTTGACATTCATTTTTATTCAACACTGGAACATTACTATTTCTTCAGTTTATGCACATCATAGGATATATATTTCATCCACAAGTTCGCTAATTTATACGCATTTGTTTCACTTTCAGTCACTTCCTGCTTCAGAACACATGTATTTCTTATGTTTCTTGACTGCTCTTTTCATGAGACTTCTTTCCAAACACATTATTGTCGATTTCCATTATCACATTTGAAGCAAAACTCACACACCCGTATGATAAACCAAACCCTAATATTACCATTAGATGTACAACTAGCTGGAATGAATGATTGTATATCAATATAAGATTTCTTACTTAGTTTCAGATATCAATTAAATCCATTATTTAAACGGAACCAGTTATATTATTTATTCACAGTATGGTCTTTTCATGCATTATCTCTATATTCATAGACACAGGGTACACCTCTTTGTACCCCCAATACTAATTTATACGTCTTCAAAATATTGCTCCCAGAAATGGTGGAAGAAATGCACATGTCACCTGATTTACATATACGTTTTATCACAGTAATATTCTGGACACAAACAGCAAAGGTGACACTTATGATTTTACCAAACCTAAATGGAAAGTGAAGATGGATTACCAAAAACATCCATGTCCAGGTTGCCTAATGCTCTCAAATGTGAATCCTATTCTTGACTACATATTTGTTTCTTCCTAAGATTATATATTCAACTTCAAGCCCCTTGAAAATGTCTAATCTTATCACTCACTTTATCATTTGCCTGATTTCCTAATGTCTCTATTGATATCTGCTTTCCTACATATTTTCCCCAGATTATCACTGTGACTGACTCTTCATATGTGCTCACATTTACATTCAATCTCTACCAGAAGCCCTATTGCTAAAGAGCTTTTGGTCCAAATGCTATACTCACTCTTCGTTCTAAACCTACAGACTATCTTTCTAATAATACCGACTATCCCTTTTTGTCTAGAAGTTCTCTTTGACATTCCATCATTCAAGGTACAAAGTCCTATGCCATTGAACATCGATTTATCTGAGACATTTCTGCAGAACATAATTCAAAGCTAAGTATCCCAATCAAGGGCCCAATGCCCTTCTGGGCTTCAAATCTTACCTAGATTGCTGTTTTCATTCTTATATTTCACTTTTACATTCTTGTAAATATTACAGGTTCCCATTACCATTATTCATCCCGCAGAATGATTCAAATCGAACTTTTATTAACCGTAACCATACACTCTTCCCTCAATCAAACTTTACAGAAGAGCAGGGACAGAGTTGCTTTTACAATACAGGAATGTAGGGGTTCTTAAACCTGCTTAGATCCTCAAAGGTCCATGCAGAAATGATCCCTGGAGAAGATGTAGGCAGCTATGAAGGAGTTGAGAGAGCAAAAGTCATCTTGCATGGCAAACCCCCTTGTCAGGATGAAGGGATGTGTCTGAATCAGTCTCTCTATTCTAAATGTAGAGAAGATGGACCAAACCAGGCCTGTGTGGGGAGATGTTCCCAGGCGCCTATGTTTGATATACCATTCTATCTTGTGAAATTGTCACCGAAAGTAGGGGCAGCCTCTATCTCATGGGACCCTTGGAAGCAAAAGTTAAATCAAAGTGATTGCCAAGGTAGTGACCTCATGCAGTTCCTGAAGAAAGTGACCTACCTCACTTCCTTGGTGATGTAACTCTCTGAACTTGGAATCCAAGATGCCAGGCTCCCAGAGCCAGTCCCAGTCCCAATCCCAGTGGGCTCACTTGTTTGGATGTACAAAGGACAGAGTCAGTATTTCTTGGTATCTACTGATGTGAGGATTGCCAAATGCCAGGACAGATCAGAAGAGGGGCCTTTCCTGAGAAAGCAGGTAGTGACTCACCGCTGGCTCCTGAGAACTTCACAGAGTTGGCAAAGGAGACAGATCTGAGACATGACAGGACATTTCATTGGAACATAATATGGCCCAACAGACAGAGGACACTCCAGATAGTCAGAGACATACTTGCGGGAAGGAGATGCCTTTGTGAGTGTGAGTGTCAGTTTGTGGTTTGTCTCATATTCTGAGAATAGGTAGGAAAGACAGTTTGTTTGGTTTGGAATAGACTGTTTCTAGTAAGTTTTTTGACAAGGTGAGTGATTCTATATCTGTGTATCCCACTGTGTCCGTGGTTGTAGACATTAGAAAAGAGAATGCATCAATGGATATGTCCTGTCTAGTAGAAAGCTTCCCAGCATTCATCCTGCCCAATTTATGAATGAACTGCAGCTTGCCTTATGGATGGACAACACCTACTATCTTCCTAAGTTTCTGTTTTCTTCCTGAATTCTGGCCACTCTGCAGAATAGGCTCATGGTTTTGTGTCCAAGATATGTACCACCTCCAAGCTCTGTGACATGCCCATGTACTGGATAGCGGTAAGGAATGGGAACATCTCAGAAAACTCAGATATCAGTGTGACCAGGAAATTTTCAGTGGAGAAACCCTGCTTTGGGCCATTCTCTTACCTATGTTTCTGTTGCCCTGAATGTCAGGAAGGTCTTTGCCTCAGGCCACCTCTTTGTGAAGCCTGAAGAAAACAGTTTTCAAATGAAAATGAATGGCCATCTCCTGTGGCTCTTTGCTTAATTTCTTTGGAAAGGGATGTGTCTTAATCAGCCTCTTGGACCTGTGTGAGGTTGTGGCTTAGATTCTCAGCACCTGATGAATCTAAAGAAAGATCCCATGTGTGCATCCAAACCAAAATGGCAAAAAGATCCGTTATGGTAGATGAAGTGTCTTGCCTTCCTTTGTTAGGTTCCTGACCTACATCAAGTGAGAATAGGGATCCTTTGGGTCAAATGAAATCTTCAAAGCCCTAAAGAAGTGCTTGGGTTTTCTCATTATTCCAAATCACATAAAGAATCTATACCTGACAGGCAGTAGGCTTCAAAATGGAGAAGCAGAGCAGTATTAACTGCAGTCCTATTTTATCACTCCTGCTTCAAATGCAGGGTGTCCAGGCACCCATGACTTTAGGCAAATTAGGGGTAAGAGAGCTTATTTTGGACACTAACACATACCCCACTAGACTCTGACTACTAATCCTAACATGATGGAGAATAATAACCAAAACAGAATAGAAATACAAGCAGTTCAGAGGAGTCATGTTGTATAATTGGACTTGCCTTTTGCATTATATAGGGTAGGAATTATAAATCTAGTCAATTTTTAATTAAAACAGTTCTCCATGTGTTTTTAAAGTTAACAAATATGTGAATTCCTCTCTCCCTTTCTCTGTGGCCTATTCAGCACATGTGTTTTTATATGCACATATAGAATCCTACCTGGTATCACATATACATACTTGACAGGTTGCTGACTTGGCAGATGCAAATTGTGAAAAGAGATCACTCCTCTTAATGCTCTTGGAACTGAAAATTCAAACTATTGGTGACCTTCCTAGCTGAACAAAATTATATATAAATCCATGTTCAGTAAAAAGTATATTTTGGGATGTGTGGATTATATATATTTCATGATAAATTTTGATTGGCATATATATTGCTACTTTTTAATGTCTGTGTGAGTGTGTGTGTGTGTGTATATATATATATATATATATATATACACTCTCCAGATTTTTGAAAAAATGAAATATATGTGTCTTATTATACACTCCCTAAATTTATTCATGTTCATGTATGTGGATTTATTATCAACTTTTCACAAGATTATTCTCAGAAATATTCATCCACCTGAAATACATATTTGTTTCCTAGTACTGAAAACTAACTTCAGTGAATGATGCATATAAATCCTAATATTTCTACAGTTACTGACCAAGTTTAAGATCAATGCAAGTAGATTCCTATGGGACATGACATGTATTTTGATGTTCATTTTTTTTCAACACTGGTACATTACTATTTCTTCAGTTTATGCACATCATAGGATATATATTTCATCCACAAGTTCGCTAATTTATATCAATTTGTTTCACTTTCAATTACTTCCTGCTTCAGAACACATGTATTCCTCCATGTTTCTTAACTAGTCTCTTCATGAGACTTCTTTACAAACACATTATTTTCGATTTCCATAATTACTTTTGAAGCAAAACTCACACACCCTTAATGACAAACCATAACCCTAATATTACCATTAGATGTATAACTGATAGGAATGAATGACTGTGTATCAATATAAGATTTCTTATATATTTTAAGATATCAATTTAATCCATTGTTTAAAGTGGAATCAGTTATATTATTTATCCACAGTATCATCTATTCATGCATTATCTCTATATTCATAGACACAGGGTACACCTCTTTGTACCCGCAATACTAATTTATACATCTTCAAAATATTGCTCCCTGAAATGGTGGAAAAAATACTTATGTCACCTTATCTACATATACATTTTATCACAGTACTATTTTGGATACAAAATGCAAAGATCACACATATGTTTGTACAAAAGCCTAAATTGAATGGGAGCATGGATTACTAAAAACATTGATGTCTAGGTTGCCTAATTCTCTCAAATGTCCATCCTATTGGTGACTACATATTTGTTTCTTTGAAGATTATATAGTGAATATCAACCCTGTTAAAACGTCTAATCCTATCACTCAATTTATGCTTTGCCTGATTTCCTACTGTCTCTATTGATGTTTCCTTTCCTACATATTTTCCCCAGTTTACCTATGGGACTGACTCTTCACATGTGCTGACATTGACATTCATTCTATTACCGAAACCCTATTGATAAAGAACTTTTGGTCCATATCCTGTACTCACACTTCTTGCAAAACCTACTGACTATCTTCCTAATCCTATGGACTATCCCTGTTTGAGTGGATGTTCTTTTCTACAATCTATCATCCAAGGTACAAGGTCCTATGTCATTGATTATCGATTTATCTGAGACATCACTGCAGAATGTAATTCAAAGCTAAGTATCCCAATCAAAGGCCCAATGCCAATATGGACTTTAAATCTTACTAAATTTCTGTTTTCATACATATTTTTCAACTCTATATTCTTATATATATCACAGATTCCCAATACCATTATTCATCCAGCAAAATGGTTCCTAACCCAAAACAAACATGTAATTAACCCTAACCATAAACTGTTCCCTCAATCTACCTTTATAAAAGAGCAGGGACAGAGTTGGTCTTACAATACAGGAAAGTAGGGGATTGTCCACCTCCTGAGAACCTCAAAGGTCCATTCAGAATTGATCCCTGGAGAAGATGTAGGCAGGTATGAAGGTCCTGAGAGATCAAAAGTCATCTTCCATGGCAAACAACCTGGTCAGGATGAAGGCTTTTGTCTGAATCAGCCTCTCTCTTCTTAATGTAGATAAGATGGACCAAATGAGGCCTGTGTGGAGAGCTGTTCCCGGGTGCCTATGGTTGATATACCATTCTAACTTGTGAAAGTGTCACAGAAATACGGTCAGCCTACATGTCATGGGAACCTTGGATGCATGTGTTAGGACAAACTGGTTGCCAAGGCAGTAACCTCATTCAGTTCCTGAAAGAAGTTACCTCACCTCACTTTTTTGGTGATGGCACTTTCTGAACTTGGGATCCAGGAAGCCAGGCATCTAGAGCCTGTCTCAGTCCCAGGCCTAGTGGTCTCACTTGTTTGATTTAACAAGGACAGAGTCAGTCTTTCTTGGTATCTACTGATGTGAGGATGGACAAATGACAGGAAAGCTCTGAAGAGGGGCCTTTCCTGACAAAGAAGGTAGTGGCTCACTGCTGGCTCCTGACAACTTCACAGAATTGCCCATGGACACCAGATGTGAGATAGGAGAGGCTATTTCGGGGGAACATAGTATGGCCTATCAGTCAGAGAACACTCCGGATAGTCACAAACCTACTTGGAGGAAGGAGGTGCTTATCTGGCTGTGGGTGTGGGTTTGTGGTTTTTTTCTCATGCTCTGAGAATATGTCCGAAAGTCGGTTTGTTTGGTTTGGAGTAAAGTGTTTCCAGAAAGTTGTATGAAAAGGCGAGTGTTTCTATGTCTGTGTATCTCACTGTGTCCGTGGTTGTAGACATTAGCAAAGAGAATGCATCAATGGATGAGTCTTGTCTAGTAGAAAGCTTCCCAGCATTCATCCTTCCCAATTTATGAATGGACTGCGTCTTGCCTTATGGATCGGCAACACCTGCTATCTTCCTAAGTTACTGTTTGCTTCCTGAATTCTGGCCACTCTCCAGAATAGGCTCATGGTTTTGCATCCAAGATATGTACCACCTCCAAGCTCTGTGACACGGCCATGTATTGGTTAAATGAAGGGCATGGCGAGCATCTCAGAAAACTCAGATATCAGTGTGACCAGTAAAGACTCAGTGGAGAAACCATGCTTTGGGCCTTTTCCTTACCTATTGTTCTGTTGCCCCTTGACCTTGTGTAATTATGTGGCTTAGATTCTCTGAACCTGATGGATCTAAAGAGAGATCCCATGTATGCATCCAAAAGCAAAATGTCCAAAAGAGCAATCATTGTGGATGAAGTCTCTCTCCTTCCTTGGTAAGGTTCCTGACCTCCATCAAGTGAGAATAGGGCTCCTTTGGGTCAGTAAGTTCTTCAAAGCCCTGCAGATTCTAGCCCATAGGTGACTGGGTTTTCTCATGACTCCAATTCACATGAAGAATCTAAATCCCACCATCAGTAGGCCTCAAATTTAAGAAGCAGAGCAAAATAAATGGCAGGCCTATTTGATCACTCTTAGTTCACAGGAAGGGTGTCCAGACCACCCTGACTTTAGGCAAATGAGGGGCAAGGGAGCTTATTTTGGACACTGTCTTGGGCTGCACCGCTCACGGAAACCTCCAGCCAGAGGTTATGATGAGTGTCTGTATGGAAGAAAATGAGGGCCATGTGGGAGTGTTTTGGTTTTAATTGTAGTCATTTTTGTGGCGGTTAGTAGAGATGACATGGTCCACCTTGGCTTGAACTTTGGTGGGATTCTGCATAAAGACTGAGTTCTCGTACTGAACTCAGAGAAGTATTGCCATGAATAGTGTTGGAATTTTAGGAGGCCACGCACGATAGTCGCCCTTGGAAACTGAGATCTAGGCCCAGGGTAGCTATTCACAGAGCACTGGAAATCTCAGCCAGGATATCACATGATTTTATTCTGAAAAACTTGGCAACCATTGTTGAGAGTCAAAACACACATGGACCTCACATTGTAGACCTCAATTTTCAAGGATTCATGTGACCTTTTGGCCACTCTTTGGGAAGCCTTTCCTGTGAGACATCTCCAGATATTTCATTGAAATGAGCTTCCTCACCATTTAATAGTTCCAGAATGCCTCCAACTTCATCCTTGAAAAATGGCTAGGTCAATATATCATGAAATTTTTAAAATTCCCGTGACAAGTTGGCACTGGAGATTCTTTGAATATCTTGTGGCTGATCATGAGAATAACAGTCAGTGCCTTGATTGACTGGTTTTCATAAAAATTGTGCAGAACAGAGATGCCAGGAAGTTGGAGCCTCCTGAGGAGTGGGCCTAGAGCAGTGGTGGGCAGGTGTGTGATAAAACATCTGCGGTGTGGTCATGTGGATCTGCCTTTGGCTTCCAAATTGCTTGTGACTGATATGGTGCAGCCAGCAGTCCCTTCAATGTAAAGGCATCTTGTTATATATAGAGGTTTTAGGGAAATATTAAGAATCAGGTTGCTATGGTCAAGGGGGCAACTATGTGGGATATAAGCCTGTTTGGTGCATTCTCCTGCAGACCCTGACCCACCACACGTGACAGAACTCCCTCACGCACAGAGTAACAGTTGAATTCTTTGTATTTCGTGAAACAAATACCAAAATCCCAGTGCAGCACCAAGAAACAACACGAAAAGTGGAGAATGACCAAATAGCTTCACAGGCCCATGTGGATACACTTAGCCCCCCGTGTCCACAGTTTACCTACAAAGAGAGTATTCAGCACTGCTGACTCATGTTCAGTGGAAAATAAGAAACCATGTCCTCCAGGTCACATAGATGAAGACCTTGATTTGATGGTCTCACTATAAACGAAGCTGAAGCTCCCGACAACAACATATATTCCAAGTGCCCAACCTCAGAGGCAGTTTCTCAAGAAGTCTTTAGGCCAGCAGAGCTCCATGTTTTTGGAATGATTACACTGTCCCTTACTTTTGGAATCTCCTCTACCTCCTCCAAGGTTGTGAACTCCTGAACATATTCCATTCCAGATATTTATTCACAGATTTTCTAACTCTTCTCTTCTAATTGTGTCTTACTCTGGGCGATTGTAATGTCAAGGCATTGTTCTGGATGAGAGTGGGAAGATTTTTGTGTATCACATATTTACATACACATTTTAATTCATTTTCCAATTTTCCTTTCAAAATACTGAATACCTCACACTAACACCTACCCTACTAGACTCTGACAACTAATCCTAATAAGGTGGAGAAAAATAAACCAAAAAAATAGAAATGCAAGCAGTTCAGAGAAGGCATGGTGTATAGTGGAATTGCCTTTTGCATTATTTAGGGTAGGAGTTATAAATCTAGTCAATTATTTGTTAAAATATTTCTCCATGTGTTTTAAAGTTAACAAATATGTGAATTCCTGTTTCCCTGTCTCTGTAGCCTATTCAGCACATGTATTTTTACATGAAATTATAGAATCTTACCTGATACCACACGTACATTCTTGTGAAGTGGCTGACTTGGCAGATACAAATTTTAAGAGATCACTCCTCCTAAGCGCTTTAGAACTGAAAATTCAACCTATGTGTGAGCTTCCTAGTTGAACAACATTATACATAAATCCATGTTAAATAAAATAAATATTTTTGGATCTCTGCATGATATAAATTTCATGGTGAATTTCCTATAGCATATATTATGCTATTTTTAATGTCCGTGTGTGTTTGTGTGTGTGTATGTGTGTGTATATATATATATATATATATATATATATATATATATATATATATATATATATATATTCTCCAGATTTTTCAAAATATGAAATATGTGTCTTATTATAAACTCCCTTAACTCATTCATATTCAAGTATGTGGATTTATAATCAAATTTTCTCAAGAGTATTCTCAAAATATTCATTCTCCTGATATACATATTTGTTTCTTAGTACTGAAAACTAACTTTAGTGAATGGTGCATACAAATCCTAATATTTCTACAGTAACTGACCTAGTTTAACATCAATGCAAGTAGATTCCTATGGGACATGATGTGTATTTGGATGTTCGTTTTATTCAACACTGGTACATTACTATTTCTTCAATTTATTCACATCATGGGATATATATTTCATCCACAAGTTCGCAAGTATATAGGCATTTGTTTCACATTCAAGCATTTTCTTCTTCAGATCACATGTATTCCTCCATGTTTCTTGACTGGTCTTTTTATGAGACTTCTTTCCAAACACATTATTTTCGATTTCTAGGATCACTTCTGAAGCAATACTCACACACCTTTCATGATAATCCATAACCATAATATTACATTTAGATGTATTACTGGTTGAAATGAATGATATTATATCAATACAAGATTTCTTATAATATTTCATATATTAATTCAATGCATTATTTAAAGTGGGAACAGTTAAATTATTTATTCAAAATGTGGTCTATTCATGCATTATGTCTATATTCATGGACACAGGGTACACCTCTTTGTACCCCCAATACTAATTTATAGCTCTTGAAAACCTTACTCCCAGAAATGCTTGAAGAAATGCTCATGTCACCTGATCCACATATACATTCTATGACAGTAATATTCTGGACAAAAAATGCAAAGGTCACACTTATGATTGTACCAAAGCCTAAAAGGAAAGTGAACATGGATTACTAAAAGCATCCATGTCCAGGTTTCCTAATGCTCTCAAATGTCAATCCTAATGGTCACTGCATATTTGTTTCTTCTTAAGATTATATATTCAAACTCAACAGTGTACAAAATGTCTAATCCTATCACTCACTTTATACTTTGCCAGATTTTTTAAAGTCTCTATTATTATCTGCTTTTCTACATATTTTTCAAAGTTCATCATTGTGACTGAATTTTCATATGTGCTGACATTTACATTCACTCTCTAACTGAAACCCTATTGCTAAAGAAATTTCCGTCCAAATCCTGTACTCACTCTTCTTCCTAAACCTACCGACTATCTACATAATCCTTCCGACTATCCCTTTTTGACTGGATGTTCTCTTCCTCATTCAATCATCCAATGTACAAGGTCCTATGCCATTGTAAATGGATTTATCTGAGACATCTGTGCAGAACCTAATTCAACACTACGTATCCCAATCATGGGCCCAATGCCCTTCTGGGCTTCAAATCCTAGATTTCTGTTTTCATACATATATTTTACCAATATAATTTAATAAATATCGCAGGTTCCCAATACCATTATTCATCGCTCAGAATGATTCCTAACAAAATCGAACCTGTTATTACCCAAACCATACACTGTTCCCTCAATCTAACTTTGTAGAAAAGCAGGGACAGAGTTGGCCTTACAATACAGGAGTGTAGGGAAACTTCCACCTGCTGAGAACCTCAAAGGTCCATCCAGAAATGATCCATGGAGAAGATGTAGGCAGCTATGAAGGACCTGAGGGAGGAAAAGTCAACTTCCATGGTAAACAACCTGGTCAAGATGAAGGGATGTGTCTGAATCAGCCTCTTTCATCTTAATGTAGAGAAGATGGACCAAACCAGGCCTGTGTGGAGAGCTGTTCCCGGGTGCCTATGGTTGATATACCATTCTAACTTGTGAAAATGTCAGAGCTAGTAGGTGCATCCTCCATCTCATGGGACTCTTAGAAGCAACTTTTAGGACAAAGTTGTTGTCAAGGCAGTGACCTCATTTAGTTCCTGAAGGAAGTGACCTCACCTCACTTCCTTGATGAAGGAACTCTCTGAACTTGGGATACAGGAAGTCAGGCACCCAGAGCTAGTCCCAGTTCATGTCCCAGTGTTCAAACTTGTTTGGATTTTCCAAGGACAGAGACAGTCTTTCTTGGTACCTACTGATGTGAGGATAGCCTAATGCCAGGAAGGTCTGAGGAGGGGCCTTTCCTGAGAAAGAAGGTACTGGCTCACCGCTGGCTCCTAACAGCTTCACAGAGTTGGACACGGAGACCAGATCTGAGACAGGACGGCCCATTATGGGGGAATATATTATGGCCCACCAGTCAAAGGTCACTCCATATTTTCACAGACCTACTTGGGGGTCTGTGTGGGTGTGGGTGTGGGTGTGGGTGTGGGTTTGTCATTTTGTCTCATGTTCTGAGAATAGGTAGGAAAGTCGTTTTGTTTGGTTTGGTGTGAAATGTTTCTAGTAAGTCTTTTGACAAGGCGAGTGTTTCTATGTCTGTGTATCCCACTGTGTCCGTGGTTGTAGACATTAGAATAGAGAGTGCATCAATACATATGTCCTATCTAGTAGAAATCTTACCAGCATTCATCCTGTCCTATTTATGAATGGTCTGCGGCTTGCCATATGGATCGGCCACTCCTAATATCTTTCTAAGTTCCTTTTTTCTTTCTGAATTTTGGCCAAACTCCAGAATAGGCTCATGGTTTTGTGTCCAAGATATGTACCACCTTTAAGCTCTGTGACATGGCCATGTACTGGATAGCTGAAGGCAATAGTGAGCATCTCAGAAAACTCAGATATCAATGTGACCAGGAAAGTCTCAGTGGAGAAACCCTGCTTTGGGCCTTTTGCTTACCTATTGTATTATTGCCCTGAATGTCAGGAAGGTCTTTGCCTCAGGCCACCCCTTTGTGAAGACTGAAGAGTTTTCAAATGGAAATGAATGGGCATCACCTTTGGCTCTTGGCTTAATTGCTTTGGAAAGGGATGTGTCTGAATCAGCTTCTTGGCCCTGTGTGAGGTTGTGGCTTAGATTCTCAGCACCTAATGGATCTAAAAAAATCCCATGTGTGCATCCAAAACCAAAATAGCCAAAAGAGCAGTCATTGTGGATGAAGTCTCTCACCTTCCTCTGTAAGGTTCCTGACCTCCATCTTTGAGAATAGTGATCCTTTGGGTCAAATGAGTTCTTCAAATCACTACAGAGGCTAGGCCATAGGTGCTTGGGTTTTCTCATGACCCCAATTAACATAAGGAATCTAAACCCCACAGTCATTAGGCCACAAAATGGAGAATCAGAGCAGTATTAAGGGCAGGCCTCTTAGATCACTCCTGGTTCACAGGAAGGGTGTCCCTGCCACACTGACTTTAGGCAAATGGGAGAAAGGGACCTTATTTTGGATACTGTCTTTGGCTTTGGCCCTCATGGAAACCTACAGCCTGAGGTTATGATTAGTGTCTATATGGAAGAAGATGAGGGCCATGTGGGAGTGTTTTGGTTTTAATTGTGGTCATTTTTGTGGCCGTTGGAAGAGATGACTGAGGCCACCTGGGCTTGAACACTGGTGTGATTCCCCTTAGAGACTGAGTTATGGAACTGACCTCAAAGAAGTATTGCCATGTATTGTGATGGGATTTTAGGAGGCCACACATGAGAGTCGCCCTTGGAAACTGAGATCAAGGCCCAGGGTGGCTTTCCAAAGAGCACTGGGAATCTCAGGAAGGATATCACATGATTTTATTCTTAAAGAATTGGCAGCCATAGTTGCAAGTCAAAACACAAAAGGATCACACATTGTAGACCTCAAACGCCTGGCTTAATGTGACCTTTTAGCCTGTCGTTTTGAAGCATTGCCTGTTAGAATTCTCCAGAGATTTCATTGAAATGAGATTCCTCTCCATTTAATGGTTCCTGAATGAATTAAACCCCACAGTGCCTCAAACTTCATCCTTGAAAAAAGGCTAGATAAATACCATTAAATTTTTGAAATTCTCATGAACAGGTGTCAGTGGAGAACCTTTGGATGTCTTATAGATGATCATGAGTTTACCAGACAGTGCCTTGATTGACTGGGTTTCATGAAAATCGTGTAGAACAGAGATGCCAGTAATTTGGAGCCCGATGAGTATTCGGCCTAGAGCAGTGGAGTGTAGGTGTTTGTTAAAACATCTGTGATGGGGTCATGTGGATCTGCCATTGGCTTCCAAATGGTTTGTGACTGACATGGTGCAGCCCCCATACCCTTGTATGTAAAGGCATCTTGTTATACGGAGAGGTTTCAGGGCAATGTTTAGAATCAGATTTATATTGTCAAGGGGTCTAGCTATGTGGGATAGAAGCCTGGTTGGTGCACTCTCCTGCAGACCCTTAACCAACACACGTGACAGAACTCCCTCCAGCAATCTGTCCTAGTTGACCTCCTCGTATTTCATGAAGCAAATACCAAACTCCCAGTGTAGCTGCAAGAAACACCATGAAAAGTAGAGGAAGACCAAATGGCTTCAAAGTCCACACTGGGAGACATTTTGCCCCCAAATGGCAACAAATTACCTACAAAGAGAGAATTCAGCCCTGCTGCCTCATGTTTATTGGAAAAAAAGAAACCATGTGCTCCAGGTTACACAGAAGCAGACCCAGATTTGATGGTCTCACTACAAAGGAAGTTAAAACTCCTGACAACAACATATATTTCAAGTGCCCAACCTCAGAGGCAGTTTCTCAAGAAGTCTTTAGGCCAAGAGAGCTTCATGTTTGTGGAGTTTTTACCATGTACCTTACTTTTCGAAACACCTCTACCACCTCCAAGGTTGTTAACTACTGAGCATTTTCCATTCCAGATGTGTATTCACAGATTTTCTAACTCTTCTCCTCTTATTGTGTCTTACTTGGGGTGAGGGTAATGTCAAGGCATTGTTCTGAATGAGAGTGGGAAGACTTTTGGGTAGCATATATTTGCATACACATTGGATTCATTTTCCAATTTTCTATTCGAAATACTGAATCCCTGACTGTCAGAGGTAGAAGGAATTCTCCTTCAAAGAATAGCCTGACACTTACAAGAAACAGCCACCAGGAGACATCCTGTAGCCATCTGTCTCCCTGAGACATCCTGTGCCCATCTGTCTTTCTGAAACTTCCTGAGGTTATCTCACCTTGTGAAGACATCTAGGAAGTGCCGATAAGAGAGATTTCCCACATCCAGCATACAAATACCCCTGTGTGAACAATAAAAGTTTGCAGCTTGATCAGAACTCCTGTCTTGCTGTCATCTCTCGTGTCTCTTGTCCCTTCATTCCTCCCTATCTAGGTTCGCTGCCCACGTTTATGTGTCCTGCCGGCCGGGACATCTGGCGCCCACTGACTGGGGCTCGAGCTTTTGATTGAGGGGGACCCCGTCCTCCTGGAAGATTTGGTCAAGCGGAGCTTGCAATAACCGCAGAAGACACCACCGAGAGACAGATCCAGGAGGAGGGTGGGGATGACACACGGTGATTGACCCACCATGGGGCAAGCAGTTTCGTCACATGATTTGTTTTTGTCAGGCTACAAGGAGTCCTTCCAGACATGGGGGCGCGTATTAAGAAAAAAGACTTAAATTTTTTTTCTTTTCACACATAAGAGAGCAGTGTCCATGGTTTCCTCTTGAAAGGACCATTGATGGTAAAAGATGGCTTAGAGTAGGAGACTGTTTAAAAGATTATTATGAATCCTTTGGCCCAGAAAAAGTGCCTGTTCCCACCTTTTCTTACTGGAACTTAATTAATAGAATTCTTAAAAGTTCACCCTTTGACAATGGTACCTTAAAAGTTGTCAAGGTTGGGAAAGAGACTATGCAAATACTTCTCATATCCCATCGGCATGCCCATCAGTTAGTATAGACATAGACCCTTCTCAGGCTCCCCAGGACCGTGGGAACCTTCCTGGTCCCCCTCAAAATACCACCCTAATGAATAAGGCTCCAATGATTACCAACTGCCTTTATCCAGTTTTAAATACCGGAGACTCATTGACCCCTGTAGAGGAGGCTACCTTGGAGAAGGAAGCAGCTCGCTACCATTCAGAAGACCCTCCACCTCTCAAGACCCTGCCACAGCCTATAGGACTTACACATCCACCTCCCTGCTATATCCCTCCTGCCTTTTGTGCTCTGGCCCTTCAGGGAACAAATGCCCCCCCCCGATATTTTCTCCCCACTTCCCTTGCCTCAACTGGCTCCTTTGTGAGCATCCTTTCAACATACACAGGAACAGATCAAACCTTTAAAAGAATTAAGATCCCTTCACTCTGAGCTCTCTTCGTTAGCCTTAGGTATGGAGTCAAAGCAACTGGCCTACAGTGGTCTAATACAAAGGCGAAGCCACTCCATTGACCTGTGCTCGCCTTCCCAGTCACCACCAGTCTGATAGATAAGCCTGCCCAGGCTGAGGTCAAAGAATTAGACGAGGATAAAGAGGAGGAAGCGGGGAAATGGATTAAGGAGATCAGGACTCAGAGGATGAGGAGTTCAGCCCTAGGCAGGCAGGAACCCAGAGTCTACAAAAAATTAAGCCTGCATTTTCCTGAAAAACTTAAAAAGGCTTGTGCTCACTATGGCCCCATTGCACCCTACACGTTGGCTTTATTAGAAAGCCACAGCACACAATGACTTACTCCCAATGATTGGAAAGTTTTAGACCAAGCTACCCTCAGTGCCAGAGACTTCCTGTTATGGAATGCAGATTTCAAAGAGCACTGTAGGGAAACTGCTCAAAAAATTTTAACTAAGGCCTTCTCTAAATCCAGGACTTATGTTAAGCTAGTGGGCAATGAGCCTTTTGACAATAAAACTAAACAGGCACATTTCCCTGCTGGACTTTTGATGCAGATTCAGATGGCTGGCTTACATGCTTGGAGACACCTCCCTCAAAAGCCTCGGCTACCACTTCCCTGGCAAAAATTTGACAAGGGCCCGACGAGCCTTATAGCGACTTTGTTCCCCAGCTTAACCTAGCTGTGGAATGCTTGCTTGGACCAAGCGAAAGCAAAAGCGCTTTTGTAAAACATCTTGCCTTTGAAAACGCCAACCCGGCATGTCAGGATGTTCTTCAACCACATAAGGATAAAGGGAAACTTTCTGACTTTATTAGACTCTATGCAGGGGTAGGTGCAGCCCATGCCATGGGTCTTGCCCTAGGTGCCACCTTTACCAAGACTTTTCACAATCCTGGCTCACGTACTTGCTTTACTTGTAAACAACCTGGCCATTTTGCACGCAAGTGTCCGACAGGCAAAAAAAGCCTAGGAATAGCATCTCCTTCAACTGGGGCTATACCGCCCCAAGCTATCCTTTGCCCTAGATGTGGTAAAGGTCATCACTGGGCCAGTGAGTGTAGATCTAAGACAAATGCCCTCAGACAGCCTATTTTTTCCTGCTTCTTGGGAAACTCCCTGCGGGGCCAGCCCCGGGCCACGACATCCCCCAGGACAAACCCAGGGGCAATAAGATTTGTTCCCTCCCAAACTCCCAACCTACCTCAAAATTCTTCTCCACAATTGCCTCCCTCCAACTAGCCACTCCAGGCAGCGCAGGATTGGACCTCTGTGCCACCACCGATACTATATTGGACTCAATGCAAGGACCCCAGATAATACCCACTGGAATTATGGGTCCCCCTCAATCTCATATGTGTGCCCTTATTTTTGGGAGAGCCTCTACTAACTTACATGGTGTTCAGGTCTTCCATGGCATTAATAATAATGATTTCACTGGAGAAAAAAAAATACTGGCCACAGCTATTAATGGAGTTGTGGCCATCCCAGCACGAACAAGTCTTGCACAATTAATACTCCTTCCCTTGAATCCAGGAGGCACTTCCACCGCCCAAACCTACCGCAGGGGACTGCCTCCTTGGGCTGCTCTGATGTAAATTTGGTTCAACCCGTTTCTCACAAAAGACCCACAATTTCCTTACTTATTGAAGAAAAGGAATTCCAAGGAATTCTAGATACTGGAGCTGATGACACAATTATTTCTCAAAAATATTGGCCATCAGCTTGGACCCTCACCTCATCCTTGACTGACCTTAAAGGGATAGGACAGTCCAAAAATCCTCTGGTCAGCTCTACGGATCGTAGCTGGACTTATAAAGAGGGTAATAAGGGAATTGTCACTCTTTTCGTTGTTCCTGACCTCCCTGTTAACCTATGGGCCCGAGATATTTTGAGTCAAATGGAAGTTATTCATGCCAGTCCCAATTCCATGGTAACTCATCAAATGCTTCATATAAATTTTGTCCCTGGTACAGGCCTTGGGAGACTGAGACAAGGACTGGTTGAGCCAATAAAACCCATACAAAAAACAAATACATATGGACTTGGGTATTCGGAATTTTAGTGTCGGTCTCTGACTCTCCTGTACCCCCATGGAGATAAAATTATTTGGGAAACTCAGACTCTTGTGTGGGTGCATCAATGGCCACTTACCCAAGAAAATATGGAGGCTGCCTCCATGTTAGTGCAGGAACAGCTGGCAGCCGGCCATGTAGAGCCCTCAACCTCAACATCGAATACTCCAATTTTTGTTATCAAGTAAAAATCAGGCAAGTGGTGCCTTTTACAATATTTGTGTGCCATTAATAAAGCTATGTGCCCAATAAGAGCACTACAGCCAGGCATTCCCACACCAGTGGCTATTCCCAGAAACTATTGTAAAATGATTATTGAGTTAAAAGATTGTTTTTTTACCATTCCTTTACATCCTGCGGATAGACCCTATTTTGCCTTTAGTCTCCCTCGCATTAATTTTCAGGGCTCTATGCAGAGATTTCAATGGAAGGTTCTTCCCCAAGGTATGGCCAACAGCCCTAGTCTTTGCCAAAAATACGTTACTCAAGCAGTAGACCCTGTGAGAGAGCTATGGCCACAAATTTATATTTTACATTATATGGATGATTTGTTAATTGCTGCACCTAATAACCATGACCTTAATAATTGTTACTTGGACATTTACAAAATCCTCACTTCCTTGGGACAACAGATAGCTCCTAATAAGGTTAAAACACAGGACTGTTATACCTATTTGGGCCTTAAACTTCAAGATAATCAGATCCAAATTCCTAAGATACCACTATGGGTGGACCATCTTCAAAACCTTAATGATTTTCAAAAATTCCTGGGGAATATTCAATGGCTAAAAACATATTTAAAATTACCACCTTGTGTACTTTTGTCCCTTAATGATATTTTGAGAGGTGATTCCCACCCCTCCTCCCCTCAAAAACTTACTCCCGAGGCATGACAGGCATTAAACCAAGTCACAGAAGCCATTGCCAAACAGTTTTTTACAGAACATTCTTATAACCTTCCTCTGGTTCTGGTTATTTTACACACTCCTCATACACCCACAGGAATATTTTGGCAACGAAATACACATTTTAGAAATAAAGGCTGCCTTTGCTTTGGGTCCATTTACCCACCACATTCTCCAAGGTTATTACTGTTTTTCTTGCTCAGGTAGCTTCTATTATTTTTAAAAGTCGTTTGCTATCTCGACAACATTTTGGCAAAGACCATGATAATATTTTAATTTCATATACTAAAGACCAAATCCAATTTTTACTACAGACGGAGGATGAATGGCGTATTGCCTTATCAGGCTTTTTGGGAACAATTGATAACCACCTACCCAATGACCCCCTTTTACATTTTGTCCAGTTACATCCATTGATTTTTGCCAAAATTACTCAAAAGGCTCCCATTCCTCAAGCCCTTACTGTCTTTACAGACAGTTCCAGTAATGGCCGAGCAGTCTTTGTTGTTAATAACCAGCCTAACACCTTTTATACTGTCTATCATTCAGCACAGTTTGTGGAATTGTTTGCAATAACACAAGTTTTTAAAACATTTTTTGATAATCCTGTTAATATTTATACATACAGTGCCTACATTGCTCATTCTGTGCGCCTGCTTGAGATTTCACCGACCATTAAGGCTTCTTCCAATGTCGCCCATCGGTTTCACCAGCTTCAGCAGCTAATTCAGGCCAGACAACACCCATTTTTCTTAGGACACAGCAGGGCACACTCTGATCTTCCCAGCCCTCTAACACAAGGTAATGCCAAAGCTGATGCAGCAACTCGTTTCATCTTTCCAATTTTTGTTGGCTGCACTCAAAAGGCCACGGAGTTACACAATCTTCACCATCTAAATTCCCAGAACCTTCGATAACTATGTAAAATTACCAGGCAACAGGCACGAGAAATAGTAAAAGCATGCCCTGGTTACCCTGTCTCCCTCCCCATTCAACACTTGGGAGTTAACCCCCGAAGATTACTGTCCAATCAGTTTTGGCAAATGGATGTTACTCATTTTTCTGAATTTGGAAAAACCAAATATGTACACGTTTCTGTAGATACCTTCAGTGGCCTTATTTTCGCATCACCACATTCTGGAGAGGCTATCAAAGATGTCCTTTCTCATCTTGTTTCAGCGTTTTCTGTAATTGGTAAACCAATACATATTAAAAAAAGATAATTGTCCTGCATATACCAGTGCCAAGTTTAAACAGTTTTGTGCTACCTCGCAAATTTGGCATACTACTGGAATTCCATACAAGCCTCAGGCATTGTGGAACGTGCCCACCTTACCTAAAGATTTGGCTAACCCACATTAATGCTTCTGCACTTGTATTTACCACTCACACGCATCGCTTTAATCATGCATTATTTGCCCTTATTTTTCTTTCCCTAGACAATGAAGGCCATTCGGCTGCAGACTGACACAGGCAATCCTCGTCCAATTCTGTTCGCCCACCTGTTATGTGGCACAATCCCCTTACAAATAAATGGAAACGCCCAGGTCCTGTCCTCATCTGTGGACGAGGCTCAGCTTGTGTTTTGGACGAAGAGCAAGCAGCCCCAAGATGGTTACCAGAACGCCTGGTTAAACAGGTTAATGGCTTACCTCAACACGGGGATGGAGGCCCTCCCCCGGAGGACAAATTTTCCTCTTTTTCAGATGCAGCCAACAATCTGTGTGAGGATCCTACTTAAGGCACTTATGTGAACAGGATTGTACACGGAGGCTTTGGCCCTCCACCTTCCAACATCATGGAGTACCTTTTTGGCCCTCCCTGTGAACGCAAGGGAGGATCTTGGACTCAGGCTCCCACTAGTTTGACCCAGACTGCTGACTGCGTGACTAAGGTGGCTTACCTCCGGGCCGAGGTTGACCATAAACTCAGAGGAGTTCATCAGCCTAAATTGGTATGTGTTAACAAGCCAAAGATTATTCCCCCTAGTACAAGTAAAGCTCTCCAAAATTGTTCTGCAACTTGAACGCATACCCAAGCGATGCATGCCACTTGTTATGCGTCGGCCTCAATTTGTGTTAACAAGCAGGGAGAACAATTTTTTGAAGCCTCCCTAACTAAAACTCATGCAGCAGGAGGGACCACTATTCATTATACCCCCGTTCTTTTTGACCGGGGAGGAGAAGGCAAATACACCAAGCTACAGTCAGCTGGGTGCCAAGGCCCTGTTGGTAAACCCTCCTGCTGCCCCATTAAGGCACCTACAGGGGTCACTGATGGTGGAGGATTCCCTTATGCTGTCAAGCATCCTCAGATAATCAAACTTTTGAAACCCCAAATCCCTGAGCTCACATATCATCCCTTAATATAGCCAAAATGCCAGCTCCCAGGTTTAGATAACAATACATTAGATATTTTGGAAACTACCTTCTCCTTGCTTAATAATTACAACCCCAACTTTGCTGGTGATTGCTGGCTCTCCATGACAACAGGGGCAATCATGCCTATGGCAGTTCCTATTAATTCTATCATAGACGATGATAATACATGCCAACCCAGATTTCATTTAAAAGTACAGTCTATAGGCACTTTTACAATATGTCTTTTAGGCGCGATGCAAAATAATACCTATGATATTGATGTTGGAGTTACTTCCTTTGGAAATTGCTCAACAGTACAAAACTATTCCTCATCCACCCCATCTCTTTGTCCCTCCAATGGCACAGTTTTTATGTGTGGAGGAAACTCGGCCTTCCCGAGGCTTCCATCGAATTGGACCGTTGGCTGTGTTCTTGCCTTATTACTCCCTGATATAACTATTGTCCCAGGAGACGAAACTCTATGCATTCCTAGTCTAGACACCTCAGTCAAAAGACACAGGCGGGCAATACAGGCCTTACCACTCGTTGCCAGCCTTGGAATAACAGCTACTGTGGCCACAGGTACAGCTGGCTTAGGCATGGCTATACACTCTTAGCGTCGCCTGTCTCAACAACTTATAAATGATGTACAAACTATATCAGGAACCATTAAAGATTTGCAGGACCTAGTAGACTCCCTGGCAGAAGTGTTCCTTCAAAACAGAGAAGGCTTAGATTTACTGACAGCTAACCAGGGAGGTATTTGCTTGGCCTTAGGGGAACGATGCTGCTTTAATGCCAATAAATCAGCCATAGTATGCACTAAAATTAAGCAGCTTCAAGAAGATCTAGAAAGGAGATGAAGGGAACTTTTTGAAAATCCCCTCTGGACTGGGTTTAATGGATTTCTACCCTACCTTCTTCCCCTATTAGGCCCTTTGTTGGGTTTACTTTTAATGGTGTCCATAGGACCCTGCATTATAAACAGGCTTGTACAATTTATTATAGAACAGATTAATATTTTGGCCTCTAAGCCCATACAGGTCCACTATCATCGCCTGGAGATGGAAGACCATGCTGCCAACATTTAAAAGGATGTTCTACCCTTCTCACAGGCTTATTTCTTAAGTTTACATCCCCACAGATCTCTCTTTCTTACATTAAACTATAAGTAACAGCTCTGACCAACCATCTTCTGCCATTGCCATAAGGGTTCGTCCTCCATGGGCCCCTCCACTTGGGGGAGGATGCACCCATGGAGTGAGGACGTTAGGCCATAATAACGGAGGGTGCAGGATGGACTGCAGGAGGATGTATCCACGGATCCCAAAACAGAAGACCTCTTAGTGACACGCTCTGGTGCATGGTGGTCGGCCTGCTTCCCCCTCAAAGCCGTCTCCTCCCAAAACATGCCAAGGCCACCACGAAATCTCCTAGTAAACATGCTCTTTCGAATCAGGAGATATTCTAAGGCCTGCTAGAGAAACACAGCCTCTATCACCCCCTAAAACATTGGCCGGTAAGGTATGGCCAAATATTTTATATAAGAAAGAGAGGTTAGGGGCTAGAAGGAAGTTCTCCTTCAAAGAATAGCCTGACACTGAAAAGAAACAGCCCCCTGGGAGATATCCTGCCTGGGAGACATCCCGCAGCCATCTATCTCCCTTAGACATCCTGCGGCCATCTGTCTTCCTGCAACATCCTGAGGTTATGAAACTTTCTGAAGACATCCAGCAACTGCCGATAAGAGAGCTTTCCCATCCACAACATATAAATTCCCATGTTAGAACAATAAAAGTTTGCAGCATGATCAGAACTCCAGTCTTGCTGTAATCTCTCGTGTCTCTTGTCCCTTCATTCCTCCCCAACTAGGTTCCTTGCCCACATTGATGTGTGCGGCCGGCCGGGACAACTGACACTAACCCATACCCTACTACACTCTGACTACTAATCCTAATATGATGGAGAAAAATAACCCAAACAGAATAGAAATACAAGCAGTTCAGAGGAGGCATGGTGTATATTTGGACTTGCCTTTTGCATGATATAGGGTAGGTGTTATAAATCTAGTTAATTTTTAATTGAAATCGTTCTCCATGTGTTTTTAAAGTTAACGAATATGTGAATTCCTGTCTCCATTTCTCTGTAGCCTATTCAACACATGTATTTTTATCTGCACATATAGAATCCTACTTGAAATCACACGTACATTCTTGTGAGGAGGCTGACTTGGCAGATACAAATTGTAAGAAGAGATCACTCCCCATAAACGCTGTTGGAACTCAAAATTCAATCTATGGGTGAGCTTCCTAGTAGAACAACATTTTACATAAATCCATGTTCAGTAACATAAATATTTTTGCATCTATGGATGATATATATTTCATGATGAATTTTGTTTGGCATATATATTGCTACTTTTTATTGTCTGTGTGTGTGTTTTGTATATATATACACTCTTCAGATTTTTCAAAATATGAAATATATGTGTCTTATATACACTCCCTAAATTCATTTATGTTCATGTATGTGGATTTATAATCAACTTTTCACAAGATTATTCTCAGAAATATTCATCCACCTGAAATACATATTTGTTTTCTAGTACTGAAAACTAACTTAAGTGAATGGTGCATACAATCCTAATATTTCTACAGTGACTGACACAGTTTAACATCAATGCAAGTAGAAATCTATCGAACATGATGTGTATTTTGAAGTTCATTTTGTTCAACACTGGTACATTACAATTTCTTCAGTTTATTCACATCATAGGATATATATTTCATCCACAAGTTCACAAATTTGTACGCATTTGATTCATTTTCAATCATTTCCTGCTTCAGAACACATGTATTACTCCTAGTTTCCTGAATGGTCTTTTCATGACACTTATTTCCAAACACATTCATTTTGGTTTTCATAATCATTTTGAAGCAAAACTCACACATTCTTCATGATATACCATAACCCTAATTTTACCATTATATGTGTAACTGATTGGAATGAATGATTGTATATCAATATAAGATTCCCTGTATATTTTCTGATATCAATTCAATCCATTATTTAAAGTTTGAACCACTTTTATTATTTATTCACAGTATGGTCTATTCATGCATTATTTCTATATTTATAGACACAGGGTACATCTATTTGTATCCCCAATACTAATTTATTCATCTTCAAAATGTAGCTCCCAGAAATGTTGGCAGAAATACTCATGTCACCTGATCTACATATACATTTTATCACAGTAATATTCTGGACACATTATGAAAATGTCACACTTATGATTGTACCAAAGCCTAAGTGAAAGTGAGCATGCGTTACTAAAAACATCCATGTCCAGGTTGCCTAATGCTCTCTAATGTCAATACTATTGGTGAATACATATTTGTTTCTTCCTAAGATTATATATTCAACCTCAATCCTGTTGAAAATGTCTAATCCTACCACACAATTTATACTTTGCCTGATTTCCTAATGTCTCTATTGATTTCTGCTTCCCTACATATTATCCCAGTTCATTATTGTGACTGACTCTTCACATGTGCTGACATTTACATTCACTGTCTACCCGAAAGCCTATTGCTAAAGAACTTTTGGTCCCACTCTTATACTCACTCTTCTTTCTAAACCTACCGACTTTCGTCTTAATCGTACCGACTATCACTTTTTGACTGGATGTTCTCTTTGACATTCAATCATCCAAGGTACAAGGCAATTGTATATCGATTCATCTGAGACATCTGTGCAGAATATAATTCAAAGCTAAGTATCCCACTCAAAGGCCTAATGCCTTTCTGGGCTTCAAATCTTACCTGGATTTCTGTTTTCAAACTTATATTTCCCCTTATATTCTTGAAAATATTGCAGGTTCCCAATACCATTAATCATCTTGCACAATGATTCCGAACCCAAATAGAACCTGTTATTAACCGTAACCATACACTCTTTTCTCAATCTCACTTTACAGAAGAGCAGGTACAGAGTTCGTCTTACAATACAGGAATGTAGGGGATCTTCCACCTGCTGAGAACCTAAAATGTCCATGCAGAAATGATCCCTGGATAAGATGTAGGCAGCTATTGAGGAACTAAGAGAGCAAAAGTCATCTTCCAATGCAAAAACCCTGGTCAGAATGAAGGGATGTGTCTGAATCAGCCTCTCTCTTCTTAATGTAGAGAAGATGGACCAAACCAGGCCTGTGTGGAGAGCTGTTCCTGGGTGCCTATGGTTTACATACCATTCTAACTTGTGAAAGTGTCACAGGAAGTAGGGGCAGCCTCCATCTCATGGGACACTTGGAAGCAACTGAAGCAATTGTTAGGACAAAGTGGTTGTCACGGCAGTGACCTCACTCAGTTCCTGAAAGAATTGACCTACTTAACTTCCTTGTTGATGGAACTCTCTGAACTTGGTATCCAGGAAGCCAGACACCCAGAGCCAGTCCCAGTCCCCGTCCCAGTGGGCTCAATTGTTTGTATTTACCATGGACATAGTCAGTCTTTCTTGGTACCTACTGATGTGAGGATGGTCAAATGACAGAATAGGTATGAATAGGGTCCTTTCCTGGGAAAGTAGGTAGTTGCTCACCACTGGCTGCTGGCAACTTCACTGAGTTGAAAAAGGAGACAAGATCTGAGACCGTACAGGCCATTTCGGGGGAACGAAGTATGGCTCACCAGTCAGAGGACACTCCATATTGTCAGAGACCTACTTGGGGGAAGGAGGTGCCTTTTTGAGTGTGGGTGTGAGTATGTGGTTTTGTCTCATGTTCTGAGAATAGGTAGGAAAGTCGGTTTGTTTGTTTTGGGGTAGACTGTTTCTTGTATGTCGTTTGGCAAGGCGAGTGTTTCTATGTCTGTGTATCTTACTGTGTCAGTGGTTGTAGACAATTGAAAAGAGAATGCATCAATGGATGTGTTGTGTCTAGTAGAAAGCTCCCAGCATTCATCCTGCCCAATGTATGAATAGAGAGTGGGCAGCCTTATTGATGTGCAACACCTATTATATTCCTAAGTTTCAGTTTTCTTCCTGAATTCTCTCAACTCTCCAGAATAGGCTCATGGTTTTGTGTCCAAGATATGTACCACCTCCAAGCTCTGTGAAATGGCCATGTACTGAATAGCTGAAGGAAATGTGATCATCTCAGAAAACTCAAATATCAGTGTGAATAGAAAAGTCTCAGTGGAGAAACCCTGCTTTGGGCCTTTTACTTACCTATTTTTCTGTTGCCCTGAATGTCAGAAAGGTCTTTGCCTCAGGTCACACTTTGTGAAGCCTGAAGAAAATAGTTTTCAAATGGAAATGAATGGGCATCACCTGTGGCTCTTTCCTTAATTGCTTTGGAAATGGATGTGTCTGAATCAGTATCTTGGCCCTGTGTCAGGTTGTGGCTTAGATTCTCAAAACCAGATGGATCTAAAAAAGATGCCATGTGTGCATCCAAAACCAAAATGGCAAAAAGATCAGTTATAGTGGATGAAGCTTCTTGCCTTTCTCTATTAGTTTCCTGACATCCATCAAGTGAGAATAGGAATCCTTTGGGTAAAATTAGTACTTCAAAGCCCTGCAGAGGTGCTTGGGTTTCCTCATGACTCCAAATCACATAAAGAATCTATACCTGACTGTCAGTAGGCCTCAAATTGGAGAGTCAGAGCAGTATTAAGAGCAGGCCTATTTGATCACTCCTGGTTCACAGGAAAGGTGTCCCGGCCACAATGACTTTAGGCAAATGAGGGGCAAGAGAACGTATTTTGGACACTGTCTTTGGATGTGCCCCTCATGGAAACCTCCAGCCAGAGGTTATGATTAGTATCTATATGGAAGAATATGAGGGCTATGTGGAAGTGTTTTGGTTTTAATTGTGGTCATTAGTGTGATGGTTGGAAAAGATGACTGAGTCCATCGGGGTTTAAACTCTGATGTGATTCCCCTTTGAGACTGCGTTGTGGAACTGACCTCAGAGAAGAATTGCCATGATTTGTGTTGGCATTTTTGGAGGCCACGCATGAGAGTCGCCCTTGGAAACTGAGATCTAGACCAAGGGCGGCTTTCCACAGAGCACAGGGAATCTCAGCCATGATACCATATGATTTTATTCTGAGAGCCTTGGAATCCATAGTTGAGAGTCAAAACACACATGGACCTCACATTGTAGACCTCTATGTGCCTGGCTTCATGTAACCTTTTGCCCACTCTTTGGGAAGCCTTGCCTGTGAAATTTCTCCAGAGCTTTAATTGAAATGATCTTCCTCAACCTTTAATGGTTCCTGAATGAATGGAAACCCACAGTGCCTCCAACTTCATCCTTGAAAAATGGCTACATAAATACCATGACATTCTTGAAATTCCCTTGACCAGGTGGCACTGGAGAACCTTCGATGTCCTGTTGCTAATTTGAGTGTACAAGACACTGCCTTGATTGACTGGGTTTCATGATAATGGTGTAGAACAGAGATGTCAGTACGTTGGAGCCTCCTGATTAGTGGTCATAGAACAGTGTTGTCCATGTGTGTGATAAAACATCTGTGGTGGGGCCATGTGGATCTGCCATTTACTTCCAAATGGGTTGCGACTGACATGGTGCAGCCAGCAGAACCTTGTATGTAAAGGCATCTTGTTATATGGAGAAATTTCAGGGCAATGTTCAGAATCAGGTTGCTATGGTCAAGGGGGCAACCTATGTGTGATAGAAGCCTATTTGGTGCATTCTCCTGCAGACCCTGACACACGACACATGACAGAACTCCCTCCAGCACTGTGTCCCAGTTGAACTTTTTGTTTTTCGAGAAGCAAATACCAAACTCCCAATGCAGCAGCAAGAAACACCACAAAAAGTGGAAGATGACCAAATAGCTTTACAGTCCACACGGAGAGACACTTAGCCCCCAGTGGCCACAGATATCTATAAAGAGAGAATTCAGCACTGCTGCCTAATGTTCATTGGAATATAAGAGACCATGTCCTCCAGGTCACATATATGCAGACCCAGCTTTGATGGTCTCACTACAAAGGAAGATAAAGCTCCTGACAACAACATATATTTCAAGTGCCCAACCTCAGAGGAAGTTTCTCAAGAAGTCTTTAGGCCAACAGAGCTCCATGATTGTGGAGTTTTATCCTGTCCCTTACTTTTGGAAACTCCTCTTGCACCTCCAAAGTTGTGAACTCCTGAGCAATTTCCATTCCAGATATGTATTCACAAATTTGATAACTCTTCTCCTCTAATTGTGTCTTAATTGGGGCGAAGGTAATGTCAAGTAATTGTTCTGGATGAGAGTGGGTGGATTTTTGTGTAGCACATATTTGCATACACATTGGATTCATTTTCCAATTTTCCATTTGAAATACTGAAACACTGACACTACCCCATACCCTACTAAACTCTGTCTACTAATCCTAATATGATGGAGAAAAATAACCCAAACAGAATTGAAATACAAGCAGTACAGAAAAGGCACAGTGTATAGTTGGACTTGCCTTTTGCATTATATAGAGTAGGAGTTATAAATCTACTCATTTTTTTGTTGAAATAGTTCTCAATGTGTTTTTAAAGTTAACAAATATATGAATTCCTGTCTCCCTTTCGCTGTAGCGTATTCAGCACATGTATTTTTATAAGCACATGTATAATCCTACCTGGTACCACATGTACACTATTGTGTGGTACCTGAATAGGCAGATACAAATTGTGAGAAGAGATCACTCCTCCTAAACGCTGTTGGAACTGAACATTCACCCTATGGGTGAGCTTGCTAGCTGAACAACATTATATATAAATCCATGTTCAGTAAAATGAATATTTTTGATCTGTGGATAATATATATTTCATAGTGAATTTCAATTGGCATATAGTGCTAATTTTTAATATCTGTGTGTGTTTATATATATATATATATATATATATATATATATATATATATATACTCTCCAGATTTTTCAAAATATGAAATATATGTGTCTTATTATACATTTCCTAAATTCATTCATATTCATGTATGTGGATTTATAATAATCTTTTCACAAGATTATTTTCAGAAATATTCATCCACCTGGAATACCTATTTGTTTCCAACACTGAAAACTAACTTAAGTGAATGGTGTATACAAATCCTAATATTTCTACAGTAACTGACTCAGTTTAACATCAATGCAAGTAGACTCCTATGGGACATGATGTGTATTTTGAAGTTCATTTTTTTCAACACTTGTACATTACTATTTCTTTAGTTCATGCACATCATTGGATATATATTTCATCTATAAGTTTGCAATTTTATTGGCATTTGTTTCACTTTCAATCACTTTCTACTTCAGAACACATATATTTCTCCATGTTTCTTGACTGGTCTTTTCATGAGAATTCTTTCCAAACACATTATTTTTGATTTTCATAATTACTTTTGAAGGAAATCTCACACACCCTAGATAATGAACCATAACCATAATATTACCATTAGATGTATAACTGGTTGGAATGAATGATTGTATATCAATAAATGATTTCTTATATATTTTCAGATATCAATTCAATACATTATTTAAAGTGGAACCTGTTATATTATTTAAACACAGTATTGTCTATTCATGCATTATCTCTATATCCATAGACACAGGGTTCACGTCTTTATAACCCCAATACTAATTATTAGGTCTTGAAAATATTCCTCCCAGAAATGGTGGAAGAAATACTCATGTCACCTGACCTACATATACATTTTATCACAGTAATATTCTGGACACAAAAAGCAAAGTTCACACTAATGATTGTACCAATGGAATGGTCGAGTGAGCATTTTAGGAAGAGACCACCAAGAGACTGTCTCATGCAACAGCAAAGTGTGTATTGGGGGTCCAGCATGCTGCAGCTCAGAGCTCACTTGAATTTAGCAAAGAGCCCTGAGAATAGCTTAAGCAGAGCTTATGTACTTTCTTTGGAGAAGGCAGGGTGTGAAGTTTATTGATGGGTCAGGGTGAGTGGGCGGTTTGCTTGCAAATGTGTGAGGGAGTACATTCTGCACTTTGGCAGTTGGGGACAACACATTCTGGGAACAAGATTAGCAAACAGTTCTCAAGATTTCAACAGTGTTTTGTTAAGCGTACAGAAAAACAGGAAGTGACAAGTACCTATTTAATAAACCTTTCATTTCCCACTTCTTGTTCTGGTTACTTTTAATCAAAAAAGTGATCATTGGGGGTTGTCACATTTTATGTCTGCTAGTGAGTTATATTGTTGTCTGATTACCATAAGTTTAACTTGTCCAATTTGAGCTTGGAGAAAGGAAACTACACGGTTGAGCAAACAGGGCCCTACAGTTAGCAATAATATGAGGATTATTAATGGACTGGCCAAGGCAGATAAAAGCGTAGTTAACCCAAGGGACTGTGTGAACCAAGACTCAAACCACGCTTTTTGGGCCTCTGTCTCTCGTTGACGCTCTTCAAGGCGTTTTCTTAATTTACTCATAGATTCTTTTACAACTCCAGTATTGTCAGCATAAAAAAAAAAAAAATTCTTCCCTCATTGCAGCACAAAGGCCCCCTCTCTCATGAAGAGGAGGTCCAACCGTCGCCTATTCTGTGAAACTACTTCGGAGAGAGAGGTTAAAGATTCCTGTAAAGCTGGGATTGAGGTTTTTAATATCTTTAAGCTTTGGTCTATTGCTGCTTCTCATTGAGTCATTTGTTGTGTCCCATGGACTAGGTCAGTGGTTCCTGTGCCCACACCTGCAGCAACTCTTATTCCAAATAGGATGGCTAAAGTGAGGGATACAGGTTCCCAGCGGAACCGGGTTTTATGCCCCCCCCTATTTGAACTTTAAATGAACCTGTGTCATGATAGAGCACTCTGGGAAACATCTGCACCATTACATAATTAATCACATCTATTGACCATTTTATGAACACATAAACAATAATTAAGTATATAGAATTATACTGTTGAAGGAACAGACAAGGAAAGGCACCTAAGATAGCACCGAAGCTAGGGAAGCAGTCCTATTTGGTTGCAAAAGGATGTAGAGAGCATTGCTTCTGTTGTAATCAATTAATCCTCTGAACCCCAAGTTTAGGTTGTTTCAGAATTTTGTAGCCAACATGTAAGGGAATGGGCTCAGAATATCACAGTCTGCAGAAGTTCACAAAAAGCAGTTTTTGTTTCTGTTTTATTTCTTCTATTTTGGCAAGTTAACTTTTTAAGGACACCTGGGAGGGGGAGAGCTTTTGTCTTCTCTTTTTTTTTTTCTCCCTGCCAGCTGTTAAAATGGAGCCCAGTTGGTAACTTCTTTATCTTAGAAATGTAGCAATCTCTGTGAAGCTCCAGCTCAAGGCCAGAGGCCTTGTTCACATATTTTGTGAAAAACTAGTAAGGGGTGTCTAGCTTAGGAGTGCTGATTTTTCCATCCAGTGGCAACTAGAACAGGGCAACAAGAAAAGAGGAAGTTTATCTACATTGAACTCTTTCATAGGGATTATTTTGCTGAAAGTCCTAAAGTCAGTCATGGTGAAGACTTCTGGAGAAGGTCACTTAAGAATTTTCTGTGGTCTTGGTACAGAGGGGGAAGAGTGGAAGGCAGGGGGTGAGAGCAGCTCCATGGATCTGAGAATCAGGAAGGAGAGATTAGAAGACTAATGGGAAAGGGGTTTGGGATTTTGCTAGCAAAAAAAACTTGAGCAGTAGAGCAAGTAGAGCAGAGGGGAAGATGGGAGTGAGTATCTCAAAAAGCCTGTGAGGGATTTTAAATTCTTAGTAACCTGTATTCAGTGTTGACAATGCAACTTTAAAGGTAATTTTTATTACATCTTGGATAGGGGTCTGAGGGCTCTTCTCAGCTGGTTTGAGCTTTGGGTTAGCAGGTAAGAGGACCTGTTGGGACCCATTGTGGGCACTGACAGAAGAATAGAGGAGTGTCTGGGTTTAGGGGTACCTAAGTACCTGCTACCTCAGCAAGGGGGCAATGGTCTGAGAAAGGGTAGAGGTTTGGGTTTTTGATCTAGTAATTGGAGGGGAGAAATCAAATTCCCGAGGTGAAAGTGACAGCAGAGAGTCTGGAGCAGAAATCTGAGGGTGAGGATCTATTAGAGAAGCATAGTTCAGGATGTGAGCAAAGGAGGAAAAAGGCCTGCACATAGGGGAATTTCCTTCAACCCTTTTGAGCACTTGCCGAAGTTAAAAAGTCCATGCAGAATTTGAGGATCTAGAGACCCCTCTGGGGGACATGGATTTTGGTTGTCTAATTGGTAATATGGCCAATGCTGTGTACTGAATTTGATGAGGAGTTTGGGTTCCAGCAGGCAACCCCTGTATGCTCAGATCGCCATGACTTACAGAAGAAGTCGGCTTTTTCCCACACAGCCATGGCTGTTTGTGGATTTGATAGTCCGCCGGGCAAACATAGTAATCTAGGCTAGCCAAACTGCATCTGGCTCACGTGTCCCTACATCCATAATGTTGGTTTCCATTACCTATGGTACGAAAGTGATTTAATGGAATTTTAGTGGAATCCTGTTCATCAGGGCTATCCCAATATGAAAGACCTATAGGTAGCTGACAAATGTCTGGGTGGAGGGATGGCCACCAGGTCCCTCAGTGGGCTGTATTCGAGGTAGACCATACTTGTTGTCTAGTAGGATTTTTGATCAGCCATCTCTGCTGAACGGGCTGATGATGCTTAGGAATACTGGTGGCCAAGGGGAGAGTCTATAGCCTTATCCACATGGCGAACACACAGTTTGAAAGGGTTACCAGTCTTTTCCAGCTTCCAGCCAGAGTGGGGACATGGCGCAGGCTTGAGATGAGAGGCATTGATCCAGGAAGTGATTCCGTCTACCTTTACCACTGTAGGTGTTATAAGTAGCACCTGGTATGGTCCTTTACACCGGGGTTTCAGGAATGACACCTGATGTCGTCTTTAGTAGATGAGGTCTCTTACTTGATATTGATGTGGAGTCCCATCATACCCTGGTTGGTAGGAAGGGGCCAGATGTTTCAACAAGTACCGCTGAGTTCTTTCAAGAGCTTTAAGTCTGTCAAGCAAGGGGGTGTGGAAGGGATCGTTAGGTCTTAGAGTTGGGGTTAGGTCCCTTACTGGAGCAGGGGCACCATTGAGAATTTCATAGGGGGTGAGGTTAGACAAAGAAACAGAGGGAGTATTTCTTGCATGAAACAGTGCAGAAGGCAGGAGCATAGTCCAATCTTTTATGCCAGTTTCTAAGCTTAATTTCGTTAAGGTCACTTTAATGGTTCTTTTTATTTTTTTACCTGTCCTGAGCTCTGGGGTCTATAAGCACAATGTAACTTCCAATAAACCCCTAGAATTCTGGCTAACCCCTGTCTTACCTGGGCCATGAACGCCGGCCCATTATCAGACCCATATTACCTTAGGCAGGCAGAATCTTGGAAAAATATCTTTCAGGATCTTTTTGACCACCATTTGGGCCGGTTTTTTTTTTTCTTTTCTTTTCTTTTCTTTCTTTTTTCTTTTCTTTTCTTTTCTTTTTTTTTTTTTTTTTTTTTTTTTTTTTTGTTGGGGATGCTTCAATCCATCCTGAAAATGTATCTACAAAGACTAGGAAATATTTAAGTCCATACATTGCTGGCTTAATTTCAGTAAAGTCAACTTCCCAATTCCCAGAATTGTCCTGGTCTGGTTCCTCATAGGTGCTTTCCTGCAAGAAGCTTGGAAGTGTAAGCATTAACCAATTGACAGACCCGACAGGCTTTTGTTACCCATTCAGTTCTTCCCTTTCTCTTTGAATCGGTTAGTGGAAAACTCTGTTCTTGATCCTTCAGGAATGCCTGCAATTTCTTTGAACCAAGGTGAGTGAGTTGATATACATTTTAACTTAGTGTAGGGCTTTCTGAAATTGCAGGCTAAGCTCAGTGAAGTTGAGGGTTCAGTGTCAGAGTCTTTAGGTGTTATCAAAAGCTTCCTGGTTCTCAGGGGTTCATTGGAAATGGGCATCTCCCTTTAGCACCGGGTATAAAGGAGCAGCTAATGATGCAAACCCAGGTATCCATAACCTGCAAAAGCCAGCAGTCCCAAGAAACTCTCTGAGTTGTCTGCTGTTAGATCTGTGTGGTATCTGCACAACAGTTTGTTTTCTTTGCTCAGTGAGCCATCCTTTACCGCCCCTAAGTGAATAGCCGAGGAAGATTAATTCATGCTGGCAAATTTGGGCCTTTTTGGCAGAAGGTCTACACGCCAGTTTAGCAAGCTCAGATAATAGTGCTTGGGTCCCAGATTCACAGTTTTCCTTAGTGTTGGCTGCCAGTAGCAGGCCATCCACATGTTGAAGCAGGGTGTATAGTTCTGAAGTTGTTGAGATCTCTGTGGAGAGCTTCATCAAAGAGAGTGGGGGAGTTTTTGAACCCCTGTTCGAGTCTAGTCCAAGTTAGTTGACCAGACGTTCCGGTTTCTGGGTCTACCCACTCGAAAACAAACAGCAACTGAATATCTTTATGCAGAGGCAAGCAAAATAAAGCATCTTTTAAGTACAGAACAGTATACCATTTCTGCTCAGGGTTCAGAGTGCTAGGCAGATTGCACAGATTAGGTACCATGCGGTGAATGTCCTGCACTCTGTTGTTGATCTCTCGTAGGTCTTTAACAGGGTGATTGTCCCCGGTTCCTGGCATTTTTTAATGGTAGCAGGGGAGTGTTGCAGGCTGATTACCAGGTCCTTAGGACCCCTAAGATCAGATATTTCTGAATATGGGGCCTTATCCCATCTTTAGATTTTTGCCCAGAGTATATTTTTTGACATTGATTGGAGAGACTGAGGTTTTTAACTCCACTGTTATTGGAGGTTTTTTAATGGGCAGGCCTAAGCCATCAGTTTTTGTCCAGGCATCTGGGTAATATGTTATCCAATTCTGGGGTAACGTGCCTGTTTGATCAGTCTTGTGTGGTGTGAAGAGTTGATGTTCATCTTCTACTGACAGTTAAAGCTGTGACTATAGGAGTTTTTACTGAAGGATTTATAATTTTCACTTTGGGGCCTTCAGGGATAAAAGTTATTCTGGCCCGGAGCTTGGTGAGAAGATCTCGGCCCATTAATAGGGCCGGGCATCTTGGGATTACTAGGAAGGAGTGATGGATTTTTCCTTTCCCCAGGTCCATGATCCTCTTAGTTGTCTATGCCCGATATTTACTGCCATTAGCCCCTTGAAATAGAGACCTTTTATTTGATGGAGGGCCCAATGGGGCTTTAAGGGCTGAGTATACTGCCCCTGTATCCACTTCAAAGTGTACTGGGGTACCCTCCACTTCAAAAGTTACCCTGAGCTCGGGAAGAGGATCTGAGCCCCGACTTTCTTAGTCATCCTCCAGAGTCAGAATGTCTGGCTGGTGTGGCTGTCTCATTCTCGGGCTCTTTTTGGCCCAGTGTCCTTTTTCTTTTGAGTAGACATATTGATCTGAGGCCAGGGGTGGCTTTTGGCGTGTGCCCAGGTATCCCTTCCTGTATTCCTGTTTCTTAATTTCTGTCCTATTTTTTGTTGTGACCAGGACCTTAGTCAATGCATTAGTCTATCTTTTGCTTCTCGCATCCTCTCTTTGCTCCCTTTCTTTCTTCCTCCTTTGTTCCTTCTCTTCCTCAGTTTATCTCTTATAGTTTACTTTTTTAGGCTTCTCTGACTAAATCTCTCAAAGCCATATCTTGTAATCCATCTACGCATTGTAACTCTCTTTTAATATCCAGGGCAGCTTGCCCAATGAAGGCCATCATGACAGATGGCTTTTGATCCTCTGCCTGAGGATCGAAATGAGTATATCTCCTATATGCCTCCATAAATCTCTCTAGAAACATAGAGGGAGATTTATCAGGCCCTTGAATAATCTCTCTAACCTTGGCCCAATTAGTTGGTCACCTTAGCGGCTGCTTGGAGACCCGCTATTAGAGCCCGGCAATCAGTGGACGGATGCTACCTACCTTCAAACGTGTTGGTGTCCCAGTTCGGTTGGTTCAATGGGAAGCCGGCTTTGATGATGTGGGAAGAGGTGTCGGTCACCCATCTTGTCCGAGGATATTTTTTTTTAGCTTCCAGAAGGTTTTTCTCTTGTTCCTCTGTCATGAAGAGAGTCTGTAGGAGTTGTTGGCAGTCATCCCAAGTAGGCAGGTGTGACAACGCCGGCAAGTTCTTTGAGTTCTTTTACCGGGGCCAGCTTTGTCCAGGGAAGGAGTGGCTTTGTGTGCTGCCGGGTAGTAATCTGGAGGGCGCTGGGCCGGCCTAGCTTTCTCCAATGGTGGAGAGGCTGAGTCAGCAGCAAGGGAATCACTTAGAGGGTGTTGGGTGTTGGGGGAAGAGGGTAGGGGATAAGGAGGGTGCGGAGAGTCTAGTTGAGTCTTGAGACTTAGGAAGAACAAAGGGTGGAGGAGGAGGAGCAGAGGGTTTGAGAGATAGAATCATGGGGGAAGGTGCAGGAGCGGGGGCAGGGAAAAGGAAAGGCTTCACAAATGGAGGAGGAGATTTGCAGAGGTCCTGCAAAGTTAAGATATATGGCTTTTGATCTGGATGGCTATGTGGCCCCAGTTGAAAGACAATATTTCTGACTTTTTGAATTAGTGGGGAGTAGAAAGTTTCTTTAGGGGCCATCCGACTCCAAAGGTGGGTCATTTTGAGGCACGGAGAGTCTGCCAGTTCCGGCGTTTTACTGAAATAGAAAGATTCTGAGCCCTTAAGTGGACTTTGGTCCACTGAACAAGAGTCAGGGACAGAGGCATTGAAGTGCTCTGTCCCATAATGAAAGATATACAAACAGTGAAAGCAATGACACACAACACAGACAAGACAAGACAATAAAGACAGGCAATGGACGTCCAATACTGAGACCAGGACTGATTAGCCAGCAAAACCTGATGTGCTGGCAAAACCGAATCCGAAACAAAAAAATCACTGAGTCGAGGATACTATTGTTCCTCTATTTTCCGAATCCTCTGGGGGCATCCCCCAGGAACGTGACCTGTGGCTCGGTGACACGTCTGTCAGCCAGCATCTGAGAGAGCTCACGCTCATCACCGATAGCCATTTTGCAAAGCCCTAACCTGAAACCTGAAACACGAAAGTGGTACCTTACTTATCCTGATAGGAGCTCTTTGGGAGTCTTTCGTACACCACTTATGGATCTTGCTGGGGGTTTCAGATGTGAAGTTCTGGCAAGCATTGGAGGAAGAGACCACCAAGAGACTGTCTCATGCAATAGTATAGGGTTAATAGGGAGTACAGCATGCTGGGGCTCAGACCTCACTTGGATAGAGCAGAGAGCCCTGAAAGAGCTTAAGCAGAGCTTATATTCTTTTCATGGAGAGGACAGGGAGGGAAGTTTATTGATGGGTCCGGGCGACTGGTCGGTTTGTGAGCAAATGGGTGAGAGAGTACATTCTGCAGTTTGGCAGTTGGGGACAACACATTCTGGGAACAGGATTGGCAAACAGTTCTCAAGATTTCAACAGTGTTTTGTTAAGCATACAGAAAAATAGGAAGTGACAAGTACATATTTTATTCACCTTTCACCAAAGCCTAAAAGGAAAGTGAGCATGGATTACTAAAAACATCCATGTCCAGGTTGCCTAATGCTCTCAAATATCAATCGTATTGGTGACTACATATTTGTTTCTTCCTAAGATTTTCTATTCAACCTCAACCCTGTTCAAAATATCTAATTCTATCACTCACTTTATACTTTGGCTGAATTCCTAATGTCTCTATTGATTTCTGCTTTCCTACATATTTATCCCAGTTCATCATTGTTATTGACTCTTCACATGGGCTGACATATACATTCACTCTCTACCCGAAACCCTATTGCTAAAAAACTTTTGGTATCAATCCTATACTAACTCTTCCTTCTAAACCTACCAATTATCTTCCTAATCCTACTGACTATCGCTTTTGGACTGGATGTTCTCTTCGACATTCAATCATCCAAGATACAAGGTCCTATGACGCTGTATGTTGAATTATCTGAGACACCTGTGCAGAACGTAATTCAAAGCTAAGTATCCCAATCAAGGGCCAAATGCACTTCTGGGCTTCAAATTTTACCTAGATTTCTGTTTTCATACTTATATTTCACCTCTATATTCTTATTAACAAGGCAGGTTCTCAATACCATTATTCATCCTGCAGAATGATTACTAACATAAATCAAACATGTTATTAACCCTAACCATACACTGTTCACTCAATATAACTTTGCAGAAGAGCAGGGACAGAGTTGGTCTTACAATACAGGAATGTAGGGAATCTTCCACCTGCTGGGAACCTCAAAAGTCCATGCAGAAATTATCCCTGGAGAAGATGTAGGCAGCTATGAAGGACCTAAGAGAGCAAAAGTCATCTTCCATGGCAAACAACCTGGGCAGGATGAAGGGTTGTGTCTGAATCAGCCTCTCTGATCTTAATGTAGAGAGGATGGAACAAACCAGGCCTGTGTGGAGAGCTATTGCCAGGTGAGTAGGGTGGATACACTATTTGAACTTGTGAAAGTGTCACAGGAAGTAGGGGCAGCCTCCATCTCATGGGACCTATGGAAGCAACTGTTAGGACAAAGTGGTTGCCAAGGCAGTGACCTCATTCAGTTCCTGGAGGAAGTGACCTACCTCACTTCCTTGGGAAAAAAACTCTCTGAACTTGGGGTCCAGTAAGCCAGGCACTCAGAGCCACTCTCAGTCCCAGTTCCAGTAGGCACACTTGTTTGGATTTACCAAGGACAGTGTCAGTCTTTCTTGGTACCTACTGATGTGAGGATGGCCAAATGCCAGCAGAGCTCTGAAGAGGGCCCTTTCCTCAGAAAGCAGGTAGTGGCTCACCACTGGCACCTGACAACGTCACAGAGTTGACCAAGGAGACAAGATCTGAGACAGGAGAGGCCATTTCCGGAAAACATACTAAGACCCACCAGTCAGAGGATACTCCGGATAGTCACAGACCTACTTGGGGGAAGGACATGACTTTGTGGGTGTGCGTGGGAGTTTATGGTTTTGTCTCATGTTCTGAGAATAGGGAGGAAAGGCGGTTTGTTTGGTTTCGAGGGGACTGTTTCTAGTAAGTCGTTTGACAAGATGAGTGTTTCTATGTCTGTATGTCCCACTGTGTTCGTGGTTGTAGACATTAGAGAAGAGAATGCATCAATGGATGTGTCCTGTCTAGTAGAAAGCTTCACAGCATTCATCCTGCCCAATTAATGAATGGACTTTGGCTTGCCTTATGGATGGGTAACACCTACTATCTTCCTAAGTTCCTGTTTTCTTCCTGAATTTGGGCCACTCTCCAGAATAGGCTCATGGTTTTGTGTCCAATATATGTACCATCTCCAAGCTCTGTGATATGGCCATGTACTGGATAGCTTAAGGGATTGGGGGAATATCAGAAAACTCAGATATCAGTGTGACCAAAAAAGTCTAAGTGGAGAAACCCTGCTTTGGGCCATTTGCTTACCTATTGTTCTGTTGCCCTGAATATCAGGAAGGTCTTTGCCTCAGGCCACCCCTTTGGGACGCCTGAAGAAAACAGTTTTCAAATGGAAATTAATGGGCATCACCTGTACCTCTTTGCTTAATTGCTTTGCAAAGGGATGTTTGTGAATCAGCCTCTTGGCCATGTGTGAGGCTGTGGCTTATATTCTCAGCACCTAATGGATCTAAAGAAAGATTCCATGTGTGCTTCCAAAACCAAAATGGCCCAAAAAGCAGTCTTTGTGGATGAAGTCTCTCGCCTTTCTCTATAAGGTTCCTGACATCCATCTAGTGAGAATAGGGATTCTTTGTGTCAAATGAGTTCTTCAAAACTCTGCAGTGGCAAGTCTTTATGTGCTTGGGTTTTTTCATGACACCAATTCAGATAAAAAATCTAAACCCGACAGTCAGTAGGCCTCAAATTGGAGAAGCAGAGCAGTATTTACGTCAGGCCTATGGTCACTCCTGGTTCTCAGGAAGGGTGTCCAGGCAACCCTGACTTTAGGCAAATGAGGGGCTAGGAAGGTTATTTTGTACACTGTCTTGGGATGAGTCCCTCATGGAAAACTCCAGCCACAGGTTATGATGAGTGTCTATATGGAAAAAGATGAGGGCTTTGTGGGAGTGTTTTGGTTTTAATTGTGGGGATTTGTGTGGCGGTTGGAAGTGATGACTGGTTCTACCTGGGTTTGAACTCTGGTGTCATTCCTTTAGAGTCTGAGTTCTGGAACTGATCTCAGATAAATATTGCCATGAATTGTGTTCGGATTTTAGGAGGCCACGCATGGGATTCGCCCTTGGAAACTGAGATCAAGGACCATGTTTGTTTTCCACAGAGCCTGAGAATCTCAGCCAGGATATCACAAGATTTTTTTCTGAAAGATTAGGCATCCATAGTTGAGAGTCAAAACACCCATGGACGTCACATTGTAGACCTTAATGGGCCTGGATGCATATGAGCCTTTGGCCACTCAATGGGAAGACTTGCCTGTGAGAGTACTCCACAGCTTTCATTGAAATGACCTTCTTCACCATTTTATGGTTCCTGAATTAACTGAAACCCACACTGACTCCAACTTCATCCATGAAAAATTGCTAGTTAAATACCATGAAATTTTTGAAATTCCCTTAACCAGGTGGTACTGGAGAGCCTTTGGATGTCTTGTTGCTGATCATGAGTGTACCATAGAATGCCTAGATTGTCTGGGTTTCATGAAAATGGTGTAGAACAAAGATGCCAGTAAGTTGGAGCCTGCAGAGTAGTGGGCCTATTGCAGTGGTGGGCAGGTGTGTGATAATACATCTGTGGTGTGGCCATGAGGATTTGCCATTGCCTTCCAAATGGCTTGTGAGTGACATGGTGCAGCCAGCAGGCCCTTCTATGTAAAGGCATCTTTTTATATGGAGAGGTTTCAGGGCAAATTTCAGAGTCAGATTGCTATGGACAAGGGGGCAAGCTCTGTGGGATAGAAGCCTGGTTGGTGCATTCTCCTGCAGACTCTGACCCACCACAAGTGACAGAACTCCCTCCAGCACTGGGTCCCAGTTGAACTCATTGTATTTCATGAAGCAAATACCAAAATCGCAGTGCAGCAGCAAGAAACACCACTAAAAGTTTAGGATGACAAAATGTCTTCACAGTCCACACTGGGAGACACTTAGGACCCAGTGGCCACAGTTTACCTACAACGAGAAAATTCAGCACTGCTGCCTCGTGTTCATTAGAATATAAGAAACCATGTCCTCCAGGTCACACAGATGCAGACCCAGCTTTGATGGTCCCACTAGAAAGGAAGCTAAAGGTCCTTACAACAACATATATTTCAAGTGCCCAACCTCAGAGGAAGTGTCTCAAGAAGTCTTTAGGCCGGCAGAGCTCCATGTTTTGTGAGTGTTTTCCTGTTAGATCTGGACACAAGAGAAGACCACTGACACCAATAAAAATTAAATTAAATTAAGCTTATTATTTCCACTGGCCATCCTGCCTCTCCCTCCCAAAATGGCGGGAACAAGACAGCAACCCCAGCTTTCCTACAGCCCAGCTTCATGGACCAGAAATTTACACAAAATGGGCATTACATTTAACAGAACTCTGACAAGCATCACACTAATGGTAGTTTGTTTATATATATATATTTTTTTTTTTTTTGCTGTCCCTACATCAGAATTTATGAGGACCATTAGAGCCTCAGAGAGGGTTGTTGTCTGGCCAGGGAGGGCAAATATTTATGATATGTCACTAAAGTTTCAGAGAGGGCTGCTATCAGGTCGGAGAGCCAGACATGGCTCAGTTCAAACACTGGCAGGCATTCCAAGCAGGTTCAGAATTTTCAGTAATTTATGGTAAAGCCAAAATTATCTTTCATGGCTTTTTGGCAAGATGGCTTCCAATTTTAATAAAAGATCAGGTTGGGTCTATCACTCCCCCCTTTTCTCTGTGTCCCTTTCAAATCTTTGATAGATTAGGGGTAGAGCACTGAGGAAATTTTAATCCCTCAGGTAAAAGTCTCCAAATTTTTAGAACTCACCCAAAACCAGTCTCCCTGATTTTACCTGACTTAATTAATTACTTATATTGATTGTCTATTTATATTTGGCTCCATTGTTGTAATAAGAGAGGCGTCACCCATTTTGGCTTCTTCTGAGCTGAGAGAGGATGACGTGAGTAGGCATGGTGTGAGAGACATGAGTTGCCTTTTAGAAGTATTTGAGGGACATGAGTTGCCTTTTAGAAGTCAGTTCGGTTTGAAGTCTGGTTGTGGAAGAACAGGTTGTAAAGTCATCTGGGGATTGGTTATTACATGAGAGAAACAAAAACCATGAGTACTGAATAAATGTTGCAGCAGCTGGAACATGTCACTGTATAGAAGTTCCCTCTCCAGTCTTTAATATCCCCAGTTATAAAGACTGTCAATTTAATATTTAACTTTTAGTATTAGAGTTGTCACTCCCCATAAGATATAGTTTAATAATTTAGTGTCATCTGATCTTGCAAAATCCTTTTACCAGTATGACCTCTGTGTCTAATAGAGAAACCTTTAATTTTGATACTCAGGACTGGATAATCGTACTAGCAAACACCAAGCTTACCTGTGTAGGTTAGGAATATATTTAGGCCTTAAACTGAAAATTTCTGACTCTGGCAGCTCTTCTTGATAGTCTCTTTTAATAAGTATCACGCATTCCTGTCAGAGAATCCTTCTTTGTAGCCTCCAGTCTTATTTATTTTGGGAGGCTAACATAAAGTGTGTACCTTAAAATATTATTATTATTATTATTATTATTATTATTATTATTATTATTATTATTATTCAAAATGTCCAGGAATGGCTGTATTTTGGTTTTCACTGTCTTTGCTAAGTGTTTAAGATGAAGCATTCAAACTGACTTTTGTTTCTATCTATTGTTAACAGTCAGGTGAGCTTTTATGGGAGTCATAAACTGGGTAAACTTGAGAGCACTTTCTCAGTTCTGCTAGAGCCATTTGCGCTAGGTGGGTCCAGGTCTTGTTTGACCATGTGGCTTCCCTCGGAAGCATCAGGGATTTCTTTCTTCTCTGATGACTCTTCTCTTCATAGCAAATGCACTGATTGGCTTTCTGTTCTCCAGTGGTCTCATTAATCTCCCTGATGGGGAGTTTTTATAGCCCAGAGTTGCAAAACTCTTTAGAGAAGTCCCCTGTTCCCTGGATTCAGACTGACTCAGAGGGCAAGAGACAAATATTGGTTTCCTTGGCCCTTTTCAATTAATTTTAATTTAAAATCCTAATCTTAAACATCTATCAAATAAATTTTAACAGCCTGATATTAAGAGCACCAGGCTTTAATGTCTATAACTTTATAATTATTTATCTTTTTATGAATTGGGATCTGTATTATTCTGTCTGTCTTGTAGGTGATAACTTACTCTCTGAAATTAACCCATGTTTTGTTGTTAAAGCAACACTTCTTTAAAACACTAACAGGGAATCTTTAGATCACATATAAGAAAATTACAAAATAAAATTTTTTAACAACAGTAAAAATACTTAGTTCGTTTAATAGCTACCCTGAATTTTTTGGCTGAGTCATACATTATATCCCCTGTTTGAGATCCTAGGAATCTTGACATTAAAAAAGAACTTTTAACATAACTTTAAAGAAATAAAATCTGACCTACTGCTTTTGTATTCATTCTCACGTGAAATAAGATGGGACACACAGCCTTATCTCAGGTAAGGCAGGGCTCTTTATAAATCTTAAGTGTTTTAGTTCTAAAGCTGATCTTTATTTTTTAAATATTATTTTAAAAAGTTTACATAAATTGTTTGAGGTCACATGAACATTAGCTAACACCATATAAAATCACTTTAAAATATGAATTAAACAAATGCTGAAAGTTTTTAACCTTTACATAGATTAGGCTCTCATTAACATAAAGTACATTTAAATTGTTCCCCAATGTAAAAAGTAAGATTAAACTTTACATATCTTATTGATAACAGGTGAATAAATCCCCATAAAACTTCAGAACACCAGCTTGATATAATGCTCTTTTAAAATTTTTACCTTACAGACTTGCATACCTGTAAGATATGAGCACATTAGTAGCATCACAATTACATTGATGTTTCTACATTAACCAAGTTTAGCTTTTAAAGAAATGGCAGTACAGTGCTCTAAAATAACAGTTCTAATTTAATCAGTTGTTTAATTTCTATGGTTGCTTGCACAAGAAAAAATAAAACTTAATAAACACAATGTTATGGGTAAACTTATGTTTTAAGAAATTTTTGTCTCTTTAACACATGATTGATTTTTACAATCTTTTACAGAATTTAGTTAAACTTATACAGACGTTAGTAAGTCAATCAGATATCTAACAAAAGTACTCGTGAATGAGTAATCCCATATCAAATTTACTTTACTTATTTATCAAAATATTAGACACATGTATTGAAGAGTGTAAACCATTTTTATGTTGAAGGAAAAGTCCTAGAACCAAGGCATATTAGACATTTTGTAGATATTAATATTTTATCAGATTTTTGAATACCTAGAAAAACTTGAAAGCTTAAATTTAAAGACATTTATTTTTATCTGTTTATCAAATTTAATTGAATTATTTAAATCACGTGAATTGAAGATCTTTAGATCCACTTTTTAAAATTTGTTTTTATGAGTGCTTTTTTTTAATGAGTGCTCCTTATATATATTAATTTGTATATCATATATAAAATATACAGACATATGTATATATAGACATACAACACATAACAAAATTGAGCACACATAATAATAGTAAAGGCCTTGTAGCTTTTCGCAGGTGAAATCTCCATTGCAATGTTTCAAAAAGTCCACAGTTGGTCAAAGATAGTACTGATCAGAAAAACATTAACCTAGGTCTGTATGATCAAAATCATGAGCTCAAAAAAATAAAGTATCTAAGGAAAAAAATAAGAGTCCTAGAAAAAATGACTGGCCAGTAATTAGTAAATACCATATAATTTACCTTTTTTTTCTCTTAGGCCTCAGATCAGTCTCCTACTAAGCTTGCAGGCTTCTTTCATTTGCCTTTCAAAATAAGTCATGGCTGAGGTCTGGAAGGAGCAGGAAAAATCTGCTTTTCTGAGCAGACACCTCAGGCCTAAGGCATTTTAACCATAATTTTCAGGTTCGGATGTTGAAAATTATGGTACAAGTTTAAGATACAATTCACAAAATTTTATATCTTTACATCTTGTTTTGTCAACAGATATCATACTATGATTTACAATCCTTGTCCAGATTAATGCTCTCGAACACACAGTGATATTTTCACAGGCTACCCAATTCAAAATTGGTGAAAAATAAAGACTGAATGATTGGGAAGTTACTTGCCAATTTGGAAGTAGAGTTCTTTAGTTTTCCATCCTAAGTATTTAAGTTCTCTGGCATGAATTATCTGAAATCATAAACTAAACCATTACCTAAACCCGACTTTTAACTGCAAGATTTTGCAATGCTTCAAAAACCCATTCAAATACCAGATTGTTACAAGAAAACATCATCATTTAGACACACATTCAGCTAAGATCATTCCCAAGAAACAATTTATAATATCAACACATTATTGCACATGTCTTAAAGGGCCAGAAACAAAGACACAAGACAGACAGAAAGAAGGTCCAGACTATGGCTGTCAGACAGAATCCTTTAAACCTGAGCAGATAAGAAAAAAATCTCCTACACCAGTGGCACCATAGATGTCCACAAAGGGGGGGCAGATGTTTTAACAGAGGGGCAACCTGAAATGTACAATTAAGGGTCTCCATGGTGACTTTAATGCATTTAGTGTCCCCTTTTTCTTTTTCTCTTTTTTAACAAGACAGTGGTGGCATAATCCTTACAGTGCAGGGAAGGAAGGAGGGAATTCCCTGAAGCAACAGGGCTTCAGCAGCTGCTGGGAGTCCCTCAGTCCCTCCTTTTACTTACAGGATTATCTCCTCTGGTTTGGTTCCACCCCAAGCATGTTCCATCTTGTAACATTTCAGTAGTCAGCTCTAAAAATGTTCCGGGACAGGGGGTGGGGGAGGGATTTATCAAAATTTGTAACTTAAAGTTCGGCTCCTGACCTTGAAGCCAATTAATGCCAATTTAATAATGAGGACAAGGTTTTTAGAAAAAGAAAAAAGGGAGGTTTATTGCTTTGGTAACAAAGAAGAAACACAGGGAACCCTGCCCAGAGGTTGTGATTCTCTTGATCTAGAGGGACAAGGGGTTTTAATGGAGTTTCACTTGTTAACCTGGGAGATACTCAGTTCTTAGGTCCCCAGCAGGCATTGCACTCTGCAGTGGTTATACTTCAGGCAGCCAGCTAGGAGCTTCTCTCATCCTGCTTAACAAAGGGGGGTAAAGTTCATCGCAGTTCCTTAAAACAGAGTCCGAAAGAATATCAGGCTTACTTTCTTTGTTACCCATTTTCACGTCCAATATACTTATGTTTTTACCACAGAAATCACAGAACAAAACACACAAAACAAACAAGAAAAACATATAGAACACAGAACAAAACACAAAATACAGAAACCCGAACTTTAAACAAAAAACATAGGAGCAATGCAACGTCTTGCTAAAGCTCCAAAGTAGGACCACGTACATGTCAGTCATCACATCTCTACCATTCCAGATGAATTCCCTACAGAACAGAACAGAGGACAGAACGATTCTCATTACTGTACGGAAAACGAGTATATGTGAGCCTCCCCAGGACACCTCTATGTCATCAGAACAGATCTCCGTTAAACGGATATCAGATGTTATAAAGGTGCCACTTAATTTTTGAGGCCTCCTCCACCAGGTGATTGCTAATAGTTTTAGTGCGGTGGTTCACCGCAGTGGTCCTGGGACCTAACGCTCACTCCATGACCTTGGAACAGCTCAAGATGTGCACCCACTAGAGTGGCTCTCCAGCCCGGAGCCCTGAAGGGAAGGCCAGATTCAGATTTTCCAGCAGTCTGGTCTTGTGATCTGGTCGGCAGGGTCATCTTGCTGGGGAACTCAAAAAAATTAGATGAGGACACAAAAAAAGAACACTGACTCCAACTAAAATCAAATTGAGGCAAGCTTATTATGTCAACCGGCTGGGCTGCCTCTCCATCCCAAAACGGCAGGAACAAGACAGCAACCCTGCCTTTCCTACAGCACAGCTATATAGCCCAGAAAGTTACACAAAATGGGGGTTACAGATAACAGAACTTTGACAAGCATCACAAAAATGGTAGTTCATTTATTTATTTATTTATTTTTTGGTGGCCCCAATATCAGAAATTATGAGGACAAATAGAGCCTCAGAGAGGGTCATTGTCTGGCCAGGGAAGGCCAAAATTTATGATGTGTCACTAAAGTTTCAGCGAGGGCTGCTATCTGGTCAGAGAGTCAAGCATGGGTGAATTCAAGGCACGGGCAGGCATTCCAAGCAGGTTCAGAATTTGCAGTTATTTACAGTAAAGCCAAAATTAACTTTTTATGGCTTTGTGGCAAGATGGCTCCCAATTTTAATAAAAGATCAGGTTGGGTCTATCAACCCGTTTCCCTTACTTTTGGAAACTACTCTACCACCTCCAATGTTGTGAACTCCTGAGCATTTTCCAGTACAGATATGTATTCACAGATTTTCTAACTCTTCTACTCTAATTGTGTCTTACTTGGGGCAAAGATAATTTCAAGGTATTGTGCTGGATGAGAGTGGAAAAATTTTTGTGCAGCACATATTTGCATACACATTGGATTCATTATCTAATTTTCCATTCAAAATACTGAATCCATGACACTAACCAAAACCAGACTAGACTCTGACTACTAATCCTAATATGATCGAGAAAAACAACCCAAAGAGAATAGAAATAGAAGCAGTTCAGAGTAGGCATGGTGTATAGTTAGACTTGCCTTTTGCCTGATAAAGTGTTGGTGTTATAAATCTAGTCAATTTTTAATTGAAATAGTTCTCCATGTGTTTTTAAAGTTAACAAATATGTGAATTCCTGTCTCCCTTTCTCTGAAGCCTATTCAGCACATGTATTTTTTAGGTTCACATATAGAATCCTACATGGTATCACACATACATTCTTATGAGGTGGCTGACTTGGCAGATACAAATCGTAAAAAGAGATCACTCCTCCTAAACACTGTTTTAACAGAAAATTCAATCTATGTGTTTGCTTCCTAGTTGAACAACATTATACATAAATACAAGTTCAGTAAAATAAATACTTTTGTATCTGTGAAAGATATATATTTCATGATGAATTTCGATTGGCATATGTATTGCTAATTTTTAATGTTCCTGTGTGTGTTTTTGTGTGAGTGTGTGTATATGTATATATATATATATATATATATATATATATATATATATATATATATATATATATATATATACACACACACTCTCCAGATTTTTCAAAATATGAAATATATATGCCTTATTATACACTCCCCACATTCATTCACGTTCATGTATGTGGATTTATAATAAACTTTTCACAAGATTATTCTCAAAAATATTCATCCACCTGAAATACATATTTGTCTCCTAGTACTGAAAAATAACTTTAGTGAATGGTGCACACAAATCCTAATATTTCTACAGTATCTGACCCAGTTTAACATTAATGCAAGTAGATTCCTATGTGACAAGTTGTGTATTTTGACGTTCATCTTTATGCAACACTAGTACATTACTATTTCTTCAGTTTATGCACATCATAAGATATATATTTATCCACAAGTTCATAAATTTATAGACATTTGTTTCACTTTCAATTACTTCCTGCTTCAGAACACATGTATTCCTCCAGGTTTCTTTTTTTTAAAATTTTTATTGTTGGTTGTTCAAAATATTACATAGTTTTTGATATATCATATTTCACACTTTGATTCAAGTGGGTTATAAACTCCCATTTTTACCCCGCATACAGATTGCAGAAAAACATCAGTTACCCATCCATTGATTTACATATTGCCATACTAGTGTCTGTTGTATTCTGCAGCCTTTCCTCTCCTCTACTATCCCCCTCTTCTTCCCTCCCCTCCCCTCTTCTCTCTCTACCCTCTCTACTGTTATTCATTTCTCTCCCTTGTTTTTTTCCTCTTTCCCCTCACTTCTTCTTGTATGTAATTTTGTATAACCCTGAGGGTCTCCTTCCATTTCCATGCAATTTCCCTTCTCTCTTCCTTTCCCTCCCACCTCTCATTCCTGTTTAGTGTTAATCTTCTCAGGCTCTTTGTCCCTACTCTGTTATTAGTTACTCTCCTTATATCAAAGAAGACATTTGGCATTTGTTTTTCAAGGACTGGCTAGCTTCACGTAGCATAACCTGCTATAATGCCATCCATTTCCCTGCAAATTCTATGATTTTGTCATTTTTTAATGAAGAGTAATACTCCATTTTGTATAAAAGCCACATTTTTTTTATCTATTCGTCTATTGAAGGGCATCTAGGCTGGTTCCACAGTCTTGCTATTGTGAATTGTGCTGCTATGAACATTGATGTAGCCGTGTCCCTGTAGCATGCTCTTTTTAGGTCTTTAGGGAATAGACCGAGAAGGTTAACAGCTGGGTCAAACGGTGGTTCCATTCCCAGCTTTCTAAGAAATCTCCATACTGCTTTCCAAATTTGCTGCAACAATTTGCACTCCCACCAGCAATGTACAAGTGGACCCTTTTCCTCACGTCCTCACCAGCACTTGTTGTTTGACTTCATAATGGCTGCCAATCTTACTGGAGCAAGATGATATCTTAGGGTGGTTTTGATTTGCATTTCTCTGACTGCTAGAGATGGTGAGCATTTATTCATGTACATGTTGATTGATTGAATGTCCTCCTCTGAGAAGTGTCTGTTCAGGTCCTTGGCCCATTTGTTGATTGGGTTATTTGTTATCTAATTGTCTAATTTTTTGAGTTCTTTGTATACTCTGGATATTAGGGCTCGATCTGAAGTTTGAGGAGTAAAGATTTGTTCCCAAGATGTAGGCTACCTATTTACTTCTCTTATTGTTTCTTTTGCTGAGAAAAAACTTTTTAGTTTGAGTAAGTCCCATTTGTTGAATCTAGTTATTAACTCTTGTGCTATGGGTGTCATATTAAGAAATTTGAAACCCGACCGCACAGTATGTAGATCATAGCCAACTTTTTCTTGTGTCAGACACTGTGTCTCTGATTTGATATCAAGCTCCTTGATCCATTTTGAGTTAACTTTTGTTCATGGCAAGAGAAAGTGATTCAGTTTCATTTTGTTGCATATGGATTTCCAGGTTTCCCAGCAACATTTGTTGAAGCTGCTATCATTTCTCCATTGTGTGCTTTCAGCCTCTTTATCAAATATAAGATAGTTGTAGTTTAGTGGATCGGTTTCTGTGTCCTCTATTCTGTACCATTTGTCCAACCGCCTGTTTTGGTACAGTACCATGCTGATTTTGTTACTATTGCTCTGTTGTATAGTTTGAAGTCTGGTATCACTATACCGCCTGATTCACAGTCTTTTCATGAGACTTCATTCCAAACGCATTATTTTCTATTTCCATAATCACCTTTGAAGCAAAACTCACATACACGTCATGATCAACCATAACCCTAATATTACCATTAGATGTATAACTGGTTGGAATGAAGGATTGTACATCAATATAGATTTTCTGTATATTTTCAGATATCAATTCAATCCATTATTTAAAGTTGGAAAAAGTTATATTATTTGTTCACAGTATGGTCTATTCATGCATTATGTCTATATTCATAGACACAGGGTACACCTTTTTATACCCCCAATACTTATTTATACATCTTCAAAATATTGCTCCCAGAAATGGTGCAAGAAATACTCATATCACCTGATGTACATATACATTTTATCAAAGTAATAATCTGGACACAATTACAAAGATCACACTTAAGTTTGTACCAAAGCCTAAATGGAAAGTGAGCATGGATCACGAAAAACATCCATGTCCAGGTTGCCTAATGCTCTCAAATGTCAACCCGATTGGTGACTACATATTTGTTTCTTCCTAAGATTATATATTCAACATCAAGCCAGTTGAGAATGTCTAATCCTATCACTCAGTTTATACTTTGCCTGATTTCCTAATGTCTCTATTATTATCTGCTTTCCTTCATATTTTCCCCAGTTCATCATTGTGACTGACTCTTCACATGTGCTCACATTTACACTCACTCTGTACCCAAAACCCTATTGCTAAAGATTTTTTGGACCAAATCCTATATTCACTCTTCCGACTAATTCCTAATCCTACCGACTATCCCTTTTTGAGTGGATGTTCTCTTCGACACTCAATCATCCAAGGTACAAGGAACGCTACCATTGTATATTGATTAATCTGAGACATCTGTGCAGAATATAATTCAAAGCTAAGTATCCCAGTCAAGGGCCCAAAGACCTTCTGGGCTTCAAATTTTACCTAGATTTCTGTATTCATACTTATATTACACTTATATTCCTATGAATATTTCAGGTTCCCAATACCATAATTCATCCCGTAGAATGATTCCTAACCCAAATGGAACATGATATTAATCCTAACCATACACTGTTCCCTCAATCTAACTTTACGAAAGAGCAGGGACAGAGTTGGTCTTACAATACAGGAATTTAGAGGATCCTCCACCTGCTGAGAACCTCAAAGGTCAACAAAGAAATGATCCCTGGAGAAGATATAGGCAGCTATGAAGGACCTGTGAAAGCAAAAGTCATATTCCATGGCAAACAACTTGGTCAGATGAAGGGATGTGTCTGAATCAACATTTCTCCTCTTAATCTATAGAAGATGGACCAAACCAGGCTTGAACTCTGGTGTGATTCCCCTTACAGACTGAGTTCTGGAACTGACATCAGAAAAATATTGCCATTAATTGTGTTAGGATTTTAGGAGGCAACGCATGAGAGTCGCCCTGGAAAGAAAACTGAGATCTAGGAACAGGGTGGCTTTCCACAGAGCACTGGGAATCTCAGCCAGAATATCACATGATTTTATTTTGAAAGACGTGGCAGCCATAGTTGACAGTCAAAACACACATGGACCTCACATTGTAGACTGCAATAGGCCTGGCTTCATGTGACCTATTGGCCACTTTTTGGGAAGCCTTGCCTGTGAGAGTTCTCCAGAGTTTTCATTGAAATGAGCTTCCCCACCATTTAATGGTTCCTGAATGAATTGTAACCCACAGTGCCTTCAACATCTTCCTTGAAAAACGGCTAGATAAATTCCATGAAATTTTTGAAATTCCCAAGACCAGGTGGCACTGGAGAACCTTTGGATGTCCTGTTGCTGATCATGAGTGTACCAGACAGTGCCTTGATTTACTGGGTTTCATGAAAATGGTATAGAACAGATTTGCCAGTAAGTTGGAGCCTGCTGATTAGTGGGCCTAGAGCAGTGGTGTGCAGGTGTGTGATAATACATCTGTTGTGGGGCCATGTGGATCTGCCATTAGCTCCCAAATGGCTTGTGATTGACATGGTGTAGCCAACAGAAGCTTATTTGTAAATGCATTTTGTTATATGGAGAGATTTCAGGGCAATGTTCAGAATCATGTTGCTATGTATAAGGGGGCAAGCTCTGTGGGATATTAGCCTGGTTGATGCATTCCCCTGCAGACCCTGACCCAACACACGTGACAGAACCCGCTCCAGCACTGTGTCCCAGTTGAACTCCTTGTATTTTGTGGAGCAAATATGAAATTCCCAATGCAGCAGGAAGAAAAACCACGAAAAGTGGAGGACGAAAAAATGGCTTCACTGTCCACACGGGGAGACACTTAGCCCACAGTGGCCAAATTTTACCAACAAAGAGCGAATTCAGCACTGCTGCCTCATGTTCATTGGAAAAGAAGAAACCATGTCCTCCAGGTCACATAGATGCAGACGCAGCTTTGATGGTCTCATTAGAAAAGAATCTAAAGCTCCTGACAACAATATATATTTCAAGTGTCAAACCTCAGAGGCAGTTCCTCAAGAAGTCTTTAGGCCGAAAGGGCTCCATGTTTGTGGAATGTTTACCCTGTCCCTTACTTTTGGAAACTATTCTACCACATCCAATGTTGTGAAACCCTGAGCATTTTCCATTCCATATATATATTAACAGATTTTTTTACTCTTCTCCTCTATTTGTGTGTTATTTGGGGCAAAAGTAATGTCAAGGCATTATTCTGGATGAGAGTGGGAAGATTGTTTTGTAGCACATATTTGCATACACATTGGATTCATTTTCCTATTTTCCATTCGAAATACTGCATCCCTGACACTAATCCATACGCTACTAGACTCTGACTACTAATCCTAATATGATAAGGAAAACACCAAAACAGAATAGAAATAAAAAATTTCAGAAGAGGCATGGAGTATAGTTGGACTTGCCTTTTGCAGGATAAAAGGCAGCTGTAAAAAATCTAGTAAATTTTTAATTGAAATAGTTCTCCATGTGTTTTAAAGTTAACAAATATGTGAATTTCTGTCTCCCTTTCTCTGTACCCTCTTCAGCACATGTATTTTTATATGCACATATAGAATCCTACCTGGTATAACACGTACATATTTGTGAGGTGGCTGACTTGGCAAATACAAGTTGTGAGAAGAGATCACTCAGCAGAAACACTGTTGGAAGTGAAAATTGACCCTATGTGTGAGCTTCCTAAGAGATCAAGATTATACATAAATCCATGTTCAGTAAAATAAATATTTTTTCATCAGTGGATGATATATATTTCATGATGAATTTCGATTGGAATATATATTGCTAATTGTTAATGTCTCAGTGGTTATATATATATATATATATATATATATATATATATATATATATATATATATATATATATATATATACACTCTCTCCAAACTATTCAAAATATGAAATATATGATCTACATATACATTTTATCACAGAAATATTCTGGACAAAAAATGCAAAAGACACAATATGATGGTATCAAAGCCTAAATGGAAAGTGAACATGGATTACTAAAAACATCCATGTCCAGGTTCCCTAATGCTCTCAAATGTCAATCATATTGGTGACTACATATTTGTTGCTTCCTAAGATTATATATTCAAACTCAACCCTGTTGAAAATGTCTAGTCCTATGATTGACTTTATACCTTACCTGATTTCCTAATCTCTCTAATGATATCTGCTTTCCTACATATTTTTCCAAGTTCACCATTGTTACTGACACTTCACATGTGCTGACATTGACATTCACTCTCTAAACAAAACCCTATTGTTAAAGAACTTTTATTACAAATCCTATACACACTCTTCTTCCTAAAACTTCCAACTATCTTCCTATTCCTACCTACTATCCCTTTTAGACTAGATGTTCTCTTCAACATTCAATCGTCCAAGGTACAAGGTCCTATGCCATTGTATATCGATTTATCTGAGATATCTTAGTAGAATGTAATTCAAAGTAAAGTATCCCAATCAAGGGCCCAATGCCCTTCTGGGCTTCAAATCTTACTTAGATTTCTGTTTTCATACATATATTTCACCTCTATATTTTTATAAATCTTAAAGGTTACCAATATTATAATTCATCCAGCAGAATGACTCTTTACCCAAATCAAAAATGTTATTAACCCTAACCATACACAGTTCCCTCAATCTAACTTTACAGAAGAGCAGGGACAGAGTTGGTCTTAAAATACAGGAATGTAGGTGGTCTTCCTCCAGCTGAGAACCTCAAAGGTCCATGAATAAATGATCCCTGAAGAAGATGTAGGCAGATATGAAGGCCCTGAGTGAGCAAAATCATCATTCATGGCAAAAACCTGGTCAGGATAAAGGGTAGTGTCTGAATAAGCCCCTCTTTTCTTAATGTAGAGAAGATGGACAAAACCAGGCCTGTGTGGAAAGCTGTTCCCGGGTGCCTATGGTTGATATTGCATTCTAACTTGTGAAAGTGTCACAGGAAGTAGGGGCAGCCTCCATCTCATGGGACCATTGGAAGCAACTATTAGGACAAAGTGGTTGCCAAGGTAGTGGCCTCATTCAGTTTCTGAAGAAAGTGACCTCACCACACTTCCTTGTTGATGGAACTCTCTGAACATGGGATCCAGGAAGCCAGGCACCCAGAGCCAGTCCCAGTCCCAGTCCCAGTCCCAGTGGTCTCACTTGTTTGGATTTAGCATGGACAGATTCACTCTTTCTTGGTACCTACTGATGTGAGGATGGCCAAATGTGAGAAAAGCTCTGAAGAGGGGTCTTTCCTGAGAAAGCAGGTAGTGGCTCACCGCTGACTCTTGACAACTTCACAGAGTTGGACAAGGAGATCAGTTCTGAGACAGAACAGGTCATTTCAGGGGAACATAGTGTGGCCCACCAGTCAGAGGACACTCCAGATTGTCATAGACCTAGTTGCAGGAAGTAGGTGACTTTGAGGGTGTGGGTGTGAGTTTGCGGATTTTGTCTCATGTTCTGAGAATAGGTAGAAATGGCGGTTTGTTGGGTTTGAAGTGAATAACTTCTGTTCATGTATGTGGATTTATAATCAACTTTTAACAAGATTATACTCAGAAATATTCATTCACCTGAAATACATATTTGTTTCCTAGTACTGAAAACTAACTTCAGTGAATGGTGCATATACCTCCTAATATTTCTACAGTAACTGACCCAGTTTAACATCAATGCAAGTAGATTCTTATGGGACATGATATGTGTTTTGGAGTTCGTTTTAATTCAACACTGGTACATTACTATTTCTTAAGTTTATGCACATTACAGTATATATATTTCATTCACAAGTTCACAAATTTATAAGCATTTATTTCACTTTCAATCACTTCCTGCTTCAGAAAACATGTATTCCTCCATGTTTCTTGACTGGTCTTTTCATGAGACTTCTTTCCAAACACATTATTTTTTATTTTCATAATCATTTTGAAGCAAAACTCACACATTCTTCATGAAAAGCCATAACCCTAATATTACAATTAGACGTATAACTAGTTGTTATGAATGATTCTATATCAAAATATGATTTCTTATATATTTTCAGTTATCAATTCAATCCATTATTTAAAGTGGAAGCAGTTATATTATTTATTAACTGTATGGTCTATTAATGCATTATCTCTCTATTCATAGACAAGGGGTACACCTATTTTACCTTAGATACTAATTTATACATCTTCAAAATATTCCTAAAAGAAATGGTGGAAGAAATACTCATGTCACCAGATCTACATATACATTTTATCACAGTAATATTCTAGACAAAAAAAAAGTCACCCTTAAGATTGTACCAAAGCCTAAATGGAAAGTGAGCATGGATTACATAAACTTCCATGTCCAGGTTGCCTAATGCTCTCAAATATCAATCCTATTGGTGACTACATATTTGTTTCTTCCTAAGATTATATATTCAACCTCATGCCTGTTGAAAATGTCTAATCCTATCACTCATTTTATACTTTACCTGATTTAGTAATGTCTCTATTTATATCTGCTATCCTACATATTTCCCCGGTTCATCATTGTGACTTACACTTCATGTATGCTGAAATTTACATTCACTCTCTAACCGAAACCCTATTGCTTAAGAAGTTTTGGTCTAAATCCTATACTCACTCTTCTTTCTAAACCTACCGACCATCTTCCTAATTCTACCTACTATCCCATTTTGAGTGGATGTTCTCTTTGACATTCAATCATCAAAGGTACAAGGTCCTATGCCATTGTACATCGATTTATCTGAGACATTTGTGCAGAACATAATTCAAAGCTAAGCATACCAATTAAGGGTGCAATGCCCTTCTGGGCTTCATATCTTCCCTGGATTTCTGTTTTTATACTTATATTTCACCTATATATTCTTGTAAATATTATAGTTTCCCAATACCATTATTCATCGTGCAGAAAGATTCCTAACCCAAATTGAACATGTTATTAACCCTAACCATACACTGTTCCGTCAATCTAACTTTACAGAAGAGCAGCGACAGAGTTGGTCTTACAATACATGAATGTAGGCGATCTTCCACATGTTGAGAACGTCAAAGGTCCATGCAGAAAGGATGCCTTGAGAAGATGTGGGCAGCTATGAAAACTTGAGAGAGAAAAGTCATCTTCTATGGCAAACAACCTGGTCAGCATGAAGGGATGTGTATGCATCAGCCTCTCTCTTCTTAATGTAGAGAAGATGGTCCAAACCAGTCCTAGGTGGAGAGCTGTTCCCGGGTGCCCATGGTTTATATACCATTCTAACTTGTGAAAATGTCATAGGAAGTAGGGGCAGCATCCATATAATGGGACACTTGAAAGCAACTGTTAGGACAAAGTGGTTGCCAAGGAAGTGACCTCATTCAGTTCCTGAAGCATTGACCTACCTCACTTCCTTGGTGATGGAACTCTCTGAACTTGGGATCCAGGATGCCAGGCACCCGGAGCCACTCAAGTCTCAGGCCCAGGGGTTTAACTTGTTTGGATTTACAAAGGAGAGTGTTAGTCTTTCTTGGTACCTTAAGATATGAGGATGGCCAAATACCAGGAGAGCTCTGAATAGGGGCCTTTCCTGAGAAAGCAGGTAGTGGTTGGCCACTGGCTCCTGAAAACTTCACAGAGTTGGGAAAGAAGAGCAGATCTGAGACAAGACAGGCCATTTCGGGGGAACATACTGTGGCCCACCAGTCAGAGGACACTCTGGATAGTCACAGAGTTTAATGGGGGAAGGATGTGCCTTCGTGGGTGTGGGTGTGATTTTGTGGTTTTGTCTCATGATCTGAGAATAGGTAGGAAAGGCGTTTTTTTCTTTGATTTGTAGTGGACTGCTTCTAGTAAGACGTTTGACAAGGCGAGTGTTTCTATGTCTGTGTATGCTACTGTGTCCGTGGTTGTAGACATTAGAAAAGAGAATGCAACAATTGATGTGTCCTGTATAGTAGAAAGCTTCCCAGCATTCATCCTGCCCAATTTATGAATGGACTGCCGCTTGCCTTATAAATGGGCAACACCTGCTAACTTCCTAAGTTCCTGTTTTCTTCCTGAATTCTCGCCACTCTCCAGAATAGACTCATGGTTTTTGTCAAAAATATGTACCACCTCCAAGCTCTGTGACATGTCCATGTACTGGAAAGCTGAAGGGAATAGCGAACGTCTTTGAAAACTCAGATATCAGTGTGACCAGGAAAGTCTCAGTGGAGAAACCCTGCTTTGGACTTTTTCTTACCTATTGTTCTGTTGCCCTGAATGTCAGGAAGGTCTTTGCCTCAGGCCACCCGTTTGTGAACCCTGAAGAAAACAGTTTTCAAATGGAAATGAATGGGCATCACCTGTGGCTCTTTGCTTAATTGCTTTGGAAAAGGATGTGTCTGAATCAGCCTCTTGGCCCTGTGTGAGGCTGTGGCTTATATTCTCAGCACCTGATTAATCCAAAGACAGATCCCATGTGTGCATCCAAAACCAAAATTGCCAAAAGAGCAGTTATTGTGAATGAAGTCTCTTGACTTCATTTCTAAGGTTCCTGAGGCCCATCAAGTGAGAATAGGCATCCTTTGGGTAAAATGAGTTCTTCAAAGCCCTGCGGAGGCTAGCCCAGAGGTTTTTGGTTTGTCTCATGACTCCCAATCATATAAAGAATCTATACCTGACATTCAGTAGGCTTCAAATTGGAGATGCAGAGCAGTATTAACAGCAGGCCTATTTGATCACTCCTGGTTCACAAGAAGGGTTTCCAGGCCACCCGGACTTTAGGCAAATGAGTGACAAGGGAGCTTATTTTTCACACCGTCTTGGGCTGCACCCCTCATGGAAAACTCCAGCCAGAAGTTATGATGAGTGTCTATATGTAAGAAGATGAGGGCCCTGTGGGTGTGTTTTGGTTTTCATTGTGGTCATTTTTGTGGCGGTTGGAAGAGATGACTGGGCCTACCTGGGCTTGAACTCTGGTGTGATTCCTCTTAGAGACTGAGTTCTGGAACTGACCTCAGAGAAGTACTGCCATGAAATGTGTTGGGATTTTAGAAGGCCACACATCAGAATCGCCCTTGGAAACTGAGATAGAGGTCCAGGGAGGCTTTCCACAGGGCACTGGGAATCTCAGCCAGGATATCACATGATTTTATTCTTAAAGACTTGGCAGCCAAAGTTGAGAGTCTAAACACACATGGACCTCACATTGTAGACCTCAGTGATCCTGGCTTCATGTGAACTTTTGGCCACTTTTTGGGAAGCTTGCCTGTGAGTGTTCTCCAGAGATTTCATTGAAATGAGCTTCTTACCATATAATGTTTCCTGCATGAATTGAAACCCACAGTAACTCCAACTTCATCCTTCAAAAATGGCTAAATAAATACCATCAAATTTCTGAAATTCCCAGACCAGGTGGCACTGGAGAACCTTTGGATATCCTGTTGCTGATCATGAGTGAAAGAATTCCCCACACAAAGACACTTCGCTAGGAGAATTCCAATTTTATTGCAAAAAGCTGTGTGCTTACATAGAACTAAAGGGTTGATGGTAGGGCTTAGATAAATGGCAGGGCACCAATTTATTGGCAAGTTCTTTCAGATATCAGCTCCGTAGCCAGGGAATTAGTTCTCATTGGGGCTAAGGTTCCCCGCCAGAGAGATTTGAAATTGGCGCCGACGGGAGAGTTCACACGGGCGGGAACTTTTTGCATCACTGCAGAAAAGAGGAAGGTAGGAAAAAAAAGTCCTTAGGCACCATGTTGGGGTTTTTACTCTGGGGAATGGCTGCCATTTATACTTTTCCCAACATTCCTCCCTTTTTGTTTTCTTAGGAAGTGTGGCGTCGTTGGTCAGATCCGGCTGCTTCTTGCTGTTTGGGGGCGCTGTGGGGCCTAGAATGGGAAATGGAGGAATTCTCGGGGGGCAGGTCTGGGGATATCATGGCAGCCAGAAAGAAAACCCAGTGGCTACAGACAGCTACTTCCATAGGGGTGAATTCTATGAAAGTTCCCTGAAGCCTCAAGTTGTCGATGGCATTGAACCAGTCCTGGATGGAGGAGTTTGTTGGTATCAGTCACTGGTCCTGTTTCAGAGACTCTGGGAAATACTGGAAGCGTTGCCTGGACATGGCATCACCAGCACCTGAAGAAGATCAGAGCGAATAAAAACAGAATTAAGATAAAAATTAAAGCAAAGGTCAATTTTTGGCAGAAGTACCATGTTGGGGGACTGACAGAGAAGAGGCCAAGGGCCATGAGGAAACTTAGAAGGACATAAAGACTCATTAATCCAGGATGGCAGATTAAAAGGTTCTCCGAGCTCGTTGTCTCTCGCCGTCTGATGTCCGTTGCATTCCATCGTGCCTGGTAGTGAGATTCAGCACTGAGTGAACTGTTCTCTTGGAGATGTTGGGGGTTCATCAGTCATCAGAGGCTGCTAGTGCCTAAGCAAAAGCTGGTTGAATGTTTGATTAGAAATTTTTTTTTCAGTTGGGTTTGAAGGCACTTCATTATGCAGGGCAAGAGAGCACAAAAAAGGAGCATCCCAATAAGGGGCCCCAAGATTGGTAGTAAGTACATGGCAAGAAAGGATTGGAAGCAATTGGGTTGATAATTCCTGCAATTTAACAACATTTTTTTCTATTAGGCCAGATTCATTAACATAATGACAACATTCCTCTCTGAGGAACAGGCATGTTCCCCCTTTTTCTGCAATGAGAAGATCAATTGCCCTTCGGTTCTGTAAAGCCAGTTGTGCCAATGAAGTAACCGTCACTGCAAGGAGCCCAGAAACTGAGCAGTGTTATCAAGTGCTTCCTGCAGTTTTTGTTGCAGGTCATTGGATGCCCATAGAGCATGACCTATAGCTTCACCAGAGAGTTCGAGACTCGCCGCTGAGGTTGTTAATGTGAGGCCTACCAGAACCGGCAGAAAGACTGCCCTAAGGGTGCAGGAAGGTAGGGCCACCTGTCGGAATTCGATGGGAGTATACAAAGACAGCTGAGGAACTACCGTAACCAAGAAACAGATGCCAGAGACATTGATCGTTGAGGTACTTATAGACCCGTTACACCAGAGAAAATGTCCAGGTTTCATAAATCAGGGCTCGATGGGGTGCTAAAGCTCAAGGAACAAATGGGTAAAGAATTCATTATTGTCAGGTGGAAACAGATGAAAGGAAATAAAGTATTGGTGGAACAACTTTCCCATAGTGGGATACGTGTCACATGTAGGGGTTTTCCTTTCTTAGAGAAATTGTAGGTTTTTGCTGAAATATTTCCTGCCGCTAATGGGACCGCTGCTAGAAGTGGACGACTAAGTGAAGCACAGAGAAAGAACTGAGAAGTAGGCACAGAAAGAGGGGTGGAGTTTAATAATCAAAGAGTTTGGTGTAGCAAATTGAGCCATGTTGGAGGGGGACCTGAGGGGGTTGAAGGCTCTGAATCCTCTTTAAATGAGCTATGGATAAGATCTCGAAGTTTTGATTCTGACTCCTTAATGTGTTCGACTACCTGGATGGTTGCCTTAGGTGGCGTAATCAGGGTGCGGCCAACAGTCATCCACATTGTGGGTCTGGCTGAGGTTGTCCGAGCATAGACAGCAAACTCAACATAGTCCCAACGTTTGGCCTTGGGGTCAGGTATATCTAAAGTATACCATCCATTGTTATTGGATGAAGAGCCTTTATGCCACTTTAGGTAACTAGAAGTCCACCCTTCATGGTAACCAAGTGAGTGGTAAGAATAGCTACCACGTTCATGATGGAACCTGCATTACTTATAGGGGCACCCATTATATATCTCAGGCCACCAATGACAATAGTCTTTGGTTTGATGAAAAAGGAAGCAAATGAAAGGCCAGTTCCAGCTACCAGGGACGAAGGTCCTTGAAGGTGACAATTTTAGGGAAATAGATGTGCAGTTGTGGATGAAGCAAGCAGTTGCATCCAGTGCGTGGACATTCTGCATGCCATGTTCTGAGTATCATTCCCGAAGAGTGAAAAAATACATTGTAGCAGAGGAGGGTAAATACCAGTCCTGACAGAGCACAGAAAATAAGCAGAGCACAAAAAACAAGCAGTTAGAGAAGACTAGGGTGTTGGGAGAGCTCATTGTGCCTTCTTTAAGAGGAATTGTTCTGCGGGGAACACCGTGTTAGCCGCAACTTAAATGGGTGAGATGGGAGTGGAGAGCAGGAGTAAAGGGGAGGTTCAGGAGGTGATTCTTGGAGTTCCTCTGGGGTGGTCCTGTCGTCATCAGGTGGGCCTCTTGGTGATATGGCTTCAACCTAGATATGTGAATCCAAGGGGTGAGACAGTTGTCTGATAAGGAGAGTTAGGTGGAGTTGGGGGTACAGAGAATGACAGGATAGGGGCCTTCCCATTTTGGGGCAAGAGGCCCGTTCTCCTCTGGGGTATTATAATAGACTAGACTCCCAGCTGTTAAGGGAGGAGTGTTTGGAGCGGGGACTGTGTCCAGAAGAAGCCAGTCCTGATATTTCCAGAGTTCCGAGCGAAGATAAAACAAGAGAGGCAAAGACAAATCTCGGGTGAGAGGTCCTTGTGAAATGACCAACCCAGGGGGGATAAGAGGTCTTGAATACCTTATCTCAAAGGGAGACAGTAACGATGGTTTCTTAGGTAGAGCTCTGATTCGAAACAAATCCAAGGGAAGGAGTTTGACCCAGTCTAAGTTTAATTCCATTGTCAATTTGGTAAGGACTTCCTTTAGAGTACGATTTACCCTTTCCACTTTCCCTGAAGCCTGAAGGTGATATGGACAGTGAAAATGTCACTTGAAGGAGAGGGCTTGAGAGACCTTTTGTGTGATCCTAGAAATAAACTCAGGGCCATTGTCAGATTGTAGGAAAGTGGGCATTCCAAACCTGGGGATGATGACTGTCAGAAAGATTGAAGGTACAGTGGAAGCCTTTTATTGGAAATGGGAAATGCCTGAACCCAACCAGAGAAAGTGTCCACAAAGACAAGGAGGTTTTTAGTTTGCCATACTTTGGGCATGTTGGTGAAGTGTACCTGCCAGTCAGCAGTGGGAATGTGTCCCCGGGCTTGGTGGGAAGGGAAAGGTTTGGGCCTTAAAAAAGTATGAGGGTTGGTCCGCTGACAGATCTGACAATTAGAGGCTATATTCTGTAGCATGGCTTTGTCAGAGGGGGTGAGGGAGAAGAAGCTCTGTAAAAAGAGGGTCAAAGACTGAGAATTGGAATGGAATAGAGTATAAAGAGACTTGAAAAGATCCTTGTTCTTACTGGAAGAAGTAGTGGCTTCAGATGAGATGTCTAAAGTGGCCATTATATGTCCCCCAATGGGGGCAATAACTGGAAGTGGTGGCAGCCATTCGTGCCGCCTGGTCAGCTTTGTCATTGCTCTCAGTGATAAGAGAGCCGTCCTTCTGATGGGACCTACAATGGACAACTCCCAACTGGGTGGGAAAGTGGGAGGCCTCTATCAGATTGCTTATAAGAGCCGAATTAGTGATCACATTACCTTTGGTGGTAAGTAGTCCTCGCTCCTTTCATATTGCAGCATGGGAAAATAAGATATGGAAGACATATTTTGAGTCAGTATAAAGGGTGAGGGATTTGCCTTGTGCTAGAAGGCAGGCACGAGTGGCTGCTATGAGTTCAGTCTGCTGGTTGGTAGTTCCTGAAGGTAGAGCTTTGGCCTCTATAATCTCAGTGGCTGAAACTACAGTGTATCCAGAGTAATGAGTGCCATTCTGCCTAAAGAAACTGCCGTCAGTGAACCAGATAAGGTCAGGCTTGGTGAGTGGTTCCTCAGAAATTGAAGAATGACAGGGAAGGAAATCATCTAAGGTTTCCAAGCAATTATGAATTGTTGTGTTAGACGTGGGAGTCATTGGGAGCAGTGAGGCAGTGTTCAGTGCAGAGCAGGGGAGGAAAGTAATATTAGGGTTTTCCAGAAATGAAGTGAAGAGTGACAGAACTCTGGATGGAGGAAGGGTTTGAAGGCCTTTATAAGCTAAAAGATCCTTCAAGTGATGTGGGGAGTGAATAGTTCAAGGGGCCCCAAAAGTCAGCTTAGAGGCTTCTTTGTGTAAAATTTGTTCAGCAGCCAGAGCTTTTAAGCAAGGGGCCTACCCACAGATTGTATGGTCTACTTTATTGGACATATATGCCAGAGGTGCAAATGTAGGCCCATAGTTTTGACCTAAGACCCCAAATGCTTGCTCCCCTTTTTCATGGACATATAGATGAAATGGTCTTGAAATATCAGGAAGGTGCAAGGCAGGTGCCTTTAAGAGGAGTTGCTGAAGCCTGCGGAAGTGATAGTTAGGGGAGGAGGCAAGAGATTCACTAGGGGGTCCCTTTCCTAGGTCATACAGGTTTTTGGCTAGACGAGAATAATTTGGGATCCAGGCCCTAAAATAAATGCTAGTCCTAGGAATGATAGTATTTCAGCTTTCGTATGGGGCACTGGAAGATCAGAAAGGAGTTGCCTCCTATCCAGTGTTATTTCCTTTTTCCTAGGTGTAAGGCAAAAAACAAAATAGATGAGAAAAAACTGTAAAACATGGGCCTTGTGGGGAGACAACCTATATCCCTTGTATGCTAGGAAATTAAGAAGCTGGGCAGTGTGGGATTGAGAGTGTTCCCAAGAGGGACTACATAGAAGAAGGTCATCGACATATTGAAGGAGAGTAGAGTCAGGACAGGTCGGGTGAAAGGATGTGAGGTCCTGGGCAAGAACTTGGCCAAAGAGATGGGGCCTATCCCTGAATCCCTGTGGGAGGACAGTCCAGGTAAGCTGACGAGAATGGCGGGTGTGAGGGTCAGTCCACGTAAAAGCAAAGATATCCTGAGATTCTGATGACAAGGGAATAGAAAAGAATGCATCTTTGAAATCTAGGATCAAGAAGTGGGTAGTAGTGGCATGGATCTGAGAGAGGCAGGGGTAAGGGTTGGGCACTAGCGGGTGGATGGGGACCACAGAGGAGTTGACAAGGTGAAGGTCTTGAACCAGCCTGTAGGACCCGTTAGGTTTCTTAACTGCCAGAATGGGGGGTGTTGAAAGGAGATTGTGTAGGCCTAAGATACCCCTTTCATAATAAATCCTGGATGATGGGTTCTAATCCGAGGAAGGCTGTGGTTGTGAGTAGATATTGTGGTTGACTAATATATCTTGAAGGGTCGTGTAAGACAATATGAATAGGACTTCATTTAGCCATAGAGGGTGTAGTTGTGTCCCAAACCTCAGGGTTAACTGGTTTAGATAGTCGTGGGAGACTGCATGAAGGAGGTGTATTTGCCCCTAGGAACATCATGAGGAAATGAGAGGTAGAATAATGTGGGGTGATATGTGAATGGTGACTTTTAATAGTGAGAGTATGTCATCAAGACATGACGGCCATCTGGGGTTTCTGGGTCGAGTTTTGTGTACTGTTGAAGGGCCTTGGTTAGTCTATCCTGGAAATCTGAAGGTGTTTCCTCCTTCCTTTGAATGACCTCCTGCACCTTTTGAAAGTTAACAGCCTTGCGGGTGGCCTTTTTCAGCCCCTCCAAGAGACAGGATGTAAAAAGGTCACGAAACTGTAAGCCTTCACGGGTCTTGTAATCCCATAGGCGATCCTGCTCTGGGACAGCATGAGGGCCTGTGGGGTATGTAGGATTGGTCCTATGATTTTCATCAGCATGGGCTTGGGCTAGCTCCCAGACTCATTGCCTTTCCTTGGGGAGAAGTGTATTGGCCAAGAGCATGTAGATGTCATGATGAGTGAGGCTACATACTTGCAGGACCCATTGAAACTCCCGAATGTAAGTGGTGGGGTCAGTGGTGAAAGAGCCTAACTTCCTCTCTAGCTGAGTAATGTCCGACATGGAAAACGGAACGTGGACTCTGATGACACCCTCGGGACCAGCTACCTCACGAAGGGGTGCAATTGTCTTGGGGGTGGGAAGGAGTCCCTTAGACCTGGTAACAGGAGGACTGAAAGAGGAAGGCGGTGAACAGGAAGGAGAGGGAGAGGAATGGAGTGTCTCTGTGGAGGAGGAGGAGGTGGAGCAGGCAGAAGAGGGCGGAGGAAAGAGGGATGAAACGGAAGGCGGAGGATCCATGGAATTAGGCAGAGGAAGAGGAAGGTATAGCGGGAGAGAAGGGGCAGATGGGGCTGGGGGATAAGGTGGGGGTTCATCTGCTTGGTCGAATGAGGAAGAATCTGTGAAGTCAGGAATAGAAGTAGGGGAAGAGAGGGGTTTTCAAGCAAAGAGGACCTGAGAGGGAGGGCAAAAGGAGCAGAGAGCAGGGTGCTGTGTGTGAAGGCTAAAATCTTAAATTCAGGGAATCTCCCTCCACTTTTTCAGATGCTGGCAGTAGTTATAAAGGTCCTGGAAGAGGTTTGGATCTAAGGAGCCTTCTGGTGGCCAATGATTGCCATTATCCAGTGGATATGTAGGCCAATCATGGGTACAGATTTTGATTAAAAGTTTGGGCTTGATGTCTGGTGTGAGGGAGAGTGTGGCCAGATTTTTTATTAAACATTTGAGAGGTGAGTCTTCAGGTGCAGACTAAGAGGTGCCCATAGTCACAGGGAGAGATGGGAGAGAGAGAGAGAGAGAGAGAGAGAGAGAGAGAGAGAGAGAGAGAGAGAGAGAGAATAGGAGTAAGCAAGAAAGACAAAGAGAAAACCCGGGCTGGAACGGCTTCCAGGAAGCTCAGGGCAAACAGGGGTCAGGTGGGCGTCCCCAAAATGACAAGCCATCACGAGGAAATACAGAGGGCACTACCTGGTCATCACCAGTGAAGTGCGATCTGTGAAACCAAAAGGAATTGGAGCCAAGGGCAACCTGACGTCAGGAAAGTTTTCAACTGCAGCAGAAGAAGTCAGTAATGAAAACAAAACTCTGGCTCTGACAGAATGCAATTCCAGGCCGGGAGTTCAGTTTTCGCAGAGCAGAGAGGCAGCTTCAGCCAGACACAGCAACCCCACAGGATACAGCAACTCTAGCCGGCAGCAGCAGCGGCAGTGGAGCAGGAAAATCCATAAAGCCTCTCGTGTAAACTCAGAAGCCTCATGCCCCAAAAAGAAACGAAACACCAGAGGGTCCACTGCAACTAGTAAAGGTCTTAGTGGGAGGAATTCCCTCTCCCCTACCAGGCATCTGGAGTGTGCCTGAGGATCACTGTCACAAAACCAGTGGCAGCCTGAACGGAGTTGGCGAGCCGGGGTCAGGGGAGGATTACTTACATCAGATCAGTGGTGAGTGCAGAAAGCTGGCGTCTGAAAAGAGCGGACTAGGGCAGAGTGTCTCGGCGGAGTGGGGGACGGGGCTCTTGTTGGAAAGAGCTCACCCGTATCCTCTCACGGGGCACCAGAATGAAAGAACTCCCCATGCAAAGACACTTCACCAGAAAATTCCAATTTTATTTCAAAAAGCTGTGTGCTTATATATAACTAAGGGGGAGATGGAAGGGCTTAGATAAATGGCAGGCAACCCATTTATTGGCAAGTTCTTTCAGATATCACCTCCGGAGCCCAGGAATTTGTTCTCATTGGGGCTAAGGTTCTCCGCCAGCGAGATTTGAAATTGGAGGAGGCGGGAGAGTTCACACGGGTGGGAACTTTTCACGCCACTGCAGGAAAGAAGAAGGTAGGAAGAAAAAGTCCTTAGGCGCCATGTTGGGAATTTTCTCTGGGTTATGGCTGCCGTGTATACTTTTCCCAACAATGAATATACCAGACAGTGCCTTGATTGACTGGTTTTCATAAAAATGGTTTTTAACAGAGATGCCAGAAAGTTGCATCCTGCTGAGTAGTGGGCCTAGAGCAATGGTGGGCAGGTGTGTGATAAAACATCTGTGGGGTGGCCATGTGGATCCGCCATTGGCTTCCAATTGGCTTGTGACTGACATGGTGAAGCCAGCAGACCCTTATATGTAAAGGCATCTTGATATATGGAGAAGTTTCAGGACATTGTTCAGAATCAGGTTGCTATAGTCAAGGAGGCAAGCTATGTGGGATAGAAGTCTTGTTCTTTTATTCTCCTGCAGACCCTGACCCACCACACGTTACAGAACTCCCTCCCGCACTGTGTCCCAGTTGAAAACCTTGCATATCGTGAAGCAAATACAAAACTCCCAGTGCAACAGCAAGAAACACCATGAAAATGGAGGATGACCATATGGTTTCACAGTCCACATGGTAGACATTTAGCCCCCAGTGGCCACAGTTTACCTAAAAAGAGAGAATTCAGCACTGCTGACTCATGTTCATTGAAAAAGAGGAAACCATGTCCTCCAAGTCTCATAGATTCAGTCAGAGCTTTGATGGTCTCACTAGAAAGGAAGCTAAAGCTCCTGACAACAACATATGTTTCAAGTGCCCAACCTCACAGGCAGATTCTCAAGAATTCTCTAGGCCAGTAGACCTCCATGTTTGTGGAGTGTTTACCCTGTCCTTTACTTTTGGAAACTCCTCTACCACTTCCAAGGTTTTGAACTCCTGAGCATATTCCATTCCAGATATGTATTCACAGATTTTCTAACTCTTCTCTTCTAATTGTGTCTTACTTAGGGCAAAGGAATTCTCAAGGCATTGTTCTGGATGAGAGTGGGAAGATTTTTGTGTAGCACATATTTACATACACATTGGATTCATTTTCAAATTTTCCATTCGAAATACTGAACCCCTGATACTAACCCATACCGTACTAGACTCTGACTACAAATCCTAATATGATGGAGAAAAATAACCCAAATAGAATAGAAATACAAGCAGTTCACAGGAGGCACGGTGTATATTTGGTCTTGCCTTTTGCATGATATAGGTTAGGAGTTATAAATCTTGTCAATTTTTTGTTGAAATAGTTCTCCATGTGTTTGGAAAGTTAACAAATATGTGAATTTCTGTTTCCCTTTCTCTGTAGGCTATTCAGCACATGTATTTTCATATGCACATATAGAATCTTACCTGGTATCACACGTACATTCCTGTGAGGTGGCTAACTTGGCAGATACAAAGTGTGAGAAGAGATCACTCCTCCTAAACGCTTTTGGAACTGAAAATTCGAACTGTGAGTGAGCTTCCTAGTTGAACATCATTATACATAAATCCATGTTCAGTAAAATTAATATTTTTGGATCTGTAGATGATATATATTTCACGATGAATTTTGATTGGCATATATATTGCTACTTTTTAATGTCTTTGTTTGTGTTTTGTATATATATATATATATATATATATATATATATATATATATATATATACTCTCCAGATTTTTTAAAATATGAAATATATGCATCTTATTATTCACTCCCTACATTTATTCATGTTCATGTATGTGGATTTATAGTAAACTTTTCACAAGATTATTCTCAGAAGTATTCATTCACCTGAAATACATATTTTTTTTCCTAGTTCTGAAAACTAACTTCAGTGACTGTTGCATACAAATCCTAATATTTCTCCAGTAACTGATCCAGTTTAACATTAATGCAAGTAGATTCCTATGGGACATGATGTATATTTTGATGTTAGTTTTTATTCAACACTGGTTCATTACTATTTCTTCAATTTATGCACATCATAGTATATATATTTCATCCAGAAGTTAGTAAATTTGTACGCATTTGTTTCGCTTTCAATCACTTCCTGCTTCAGAACACATGTATTCCTCCATGTTTCTTGACTGGTCTTTTCATGAGACTTCTTCCCAAACACATTATTTTTGATTTCCATAATCACTTTTGAAGCAAAACTCACACACTCTTCATGATAAACCATAACCCTAATATTACTATTAGATGTATAACTCGTTGGAATGAATGTATGTATATCAATATAAGATTTCCTGTATTTTTTCAGATATCAATTTGATCCATTATTTAAAGTTGGAACTAGTTATATTATTTATTCACAGTATGGTCTACTCATGAATTATCTCTATATTCATAGACACAGAGTACACCTATTTGTACGCCCAATACTAATTTTATGTCTTCAAAATATTGCTGCAAGAAATGGTGGAAGAAATACTCATGTCTCCTGATCTATATATTCATTTTATCAAAGTAATATTTTGGACACAAAAAGCAAAGGTCATACTTATGATTGTACCAATGTAAAAGTCATTCTAGCATTGGAGGAAGAGACAACCAAGAGACTGTCTCATGCAACAGCAAAGGGTTTATTCGGGGTCCAGAATGCTGGGGCTCAGACCTAATTCTAATAGAGCCTAGAGCCCTTAGAACATCTTAAGCAGAGCTTACATACTTAACTTGGAGAGGGAAGGGAAGGAAGTTTATTGGTGGTTCAGGGCGAATGGACGGTTTGTGTGCAACTGAGTGAGGGATTACATTCTGCAGTTTGGCATTTGGGGACAGCACATTCTGGGAACAAGATTACCAAACACTTCTCAAGATTTCATTAGTGTTTTGTTAAGAATACAGAAAAACAGGAAGTGACAAATACCTATTTTATTAATCTTTCATTCCCCACTTCTTCTTCTGGTTACGTTTAATCATAAAAGTGATCATTGAGGGGTGTCACATTTTATGTCTGCTAGTGGGGTATATTGTTGTCTGATTACCAAAATTTAACTTGTCCAATTTGAGCTTGAAAAAATGAAACTACACGGTGGAGCAAACAGGGTCTAGAGTTAGCAATAATATGATGATTATTAATGGACCGGCCAAAGCTGATAAAAGCGTAGTTTACCAGGGGGACTGTGTGAACGAAGACTGTAACCACCCTTTTGGGGCCTCTCTCTCTCGTTGATGCGCTTTAAGGTGTCTTCTCAATTTACTCATAGATAATTTTACAACCAGTATGATCGGAATAAAAACAACATTTTTCCCTCAATACAGCACAATGGCCCCCTTTTCTCATGAAGAGGAGGTCCAACCCTCGCCTTTTCTGTAAAACAACTTCAGAGAGAGATTTTAAAGATTCCTGTAAGGCTGTGATGGAGGTTTAATATCTTAAAGCTTTGTTCTACTGCTGCTTCTAATTGGGTCATTTGTTGTGTTCCATGGACTACGGCAGTGGTTCCTGTGCCCAGCCCTGCAGCAACTTCTATTCCTAATAGGATGGCTAAAGTGAGGAATACAGATTCCCGGCAGAACCGGGTTGTATGCCCCCCGCTATTTGATCTTAATGAACCTGCATCATGATAGAGCACTCTGGGAAACATCTGCACCATTACATAATTAATTGCACCAGTTGACAATTTTATGAAAACATAAACAATGTTTAAGTATATAGAAAAATACTCTTGTTGGTATGGACAGGGCAAGGCACCTAAGATAGCACCGAAAACAGAGAAACAGTCCTATTTGGTTGCAACCGGATATAGAGGGCATTGCTTCTGTTGTAATCAATTAATCCCTTGAACCCCAAGTTTAGGTAGTTTTAGAATTTTGTCCCCAATATGTAATGGAAGGGGCTCAGAAGTTCACAATCTGCAGAAGTCCACAAAAAGCAGTTTTTGTTTCTTTTATTTTTTTTCCTCTGTTCTGGGCAAGTTAACTTTTTAAGGACACCTAGGAGAGGGAGAGCTTTTTTCTTCTCTTTTTTGTTTTCTCCCTGCCAGCTGTTACCATGGGGTCCAGTTGGTAACTTCTTTATCTTACAAATGTAGCCATCCCTGTGAAGCCCCAGCTCAAGGCCAGAGGCCTTATTCACATATTTTGTGAAAAATTAGTAAGGGGCTGTCTAGCTTAGGAGTGCTGATTTTTCCAGCCAGTTGCCAAGTAGAACAGGCAACACGAAAAGAGGAAGTTTGTCTACATTGAACTCTTTTATAGGGACTCTTTTGCTGAAAGTCCTAAAGTCAGCCTTGGTGAAGAATTTTGGAGAAGGTCAGTTAAGACTTTTTTGTGAGCCTTTTACAGACGGGAACGATGGGGAAGGCGGGGGGGAGAGCAGCTACATGGATCTGTGTATGAGAAAGGAGAGATGTAAAAGAATAATGAGAAAGGGGTTTGGGATTTTCCTAGCAACAAAATCGTGAGCAGTAGAACAGGTAGAGCAGAGGGGAAGACGGGAGTGAGTATCCCAAAAAGTCTCTGAGGGACTTTAAATTCTTAGTAACCTGTTTTCAGTGATGACAAAGCAACTTTAAAAGCCATTTTTATTACATCTTGGATAGGGTTCTGAGGGCTCTCCTCAGCTGGTTTGAGCTTTGGTATAGCTGGTAAGAGGACCTGGTGGGACCTGGTGCGAACACTGACAGAAGAAGAGAGGAGTGAGTTGGTGGAGGGGTGCCTCACTACCTGCTACCTCAGCAAGGGGGCAATTGTCTGAGAACCGAGGTTTGGGTTTTGATCTAGAAATTGGAGGGGAGAAATCAGGTTGCTGAGGTGGGAGTGACAGCAGAGATTCTGGAGCAGAAGGCAGAGGGTGAGGATCTATTGGAGAAGCATAGTTCAGGATGTGAGAGAAGGAGGGAATTGGCCTGCCCATAGGGGAATCTCCTTTCACCCTTTTGAGCACTTGCAGAAGTTAAAAAGGTCACACAGAATTTGAGGATCTAGAGACCCATCTGGGGGCCATCAGTTTTGATTGTCTAATTGGTAATATGGTCAATGCTGTGTACTGAATTTGATGAGGAGTTTGGATTCCACCAGGCAGCCCCTGTATGCTCACATCCCCATGACTTACAGAAGAAGTCGGCTTTTGCCCCACACAGCCATGGCTGTTTGTGGTTTTGATAGTCCGCCGGGAAAACATAGTAATCTAGGCTAGCCAACCTGTATCTGGCTCCTGTGTCCCTACATCCATAATGTTTGTTTCCATTATCTATGGTACAGAAGGCATTTAACGGAATTTTAGTGGGATCCTCTTCTTCAGGGATATCCCAATAGGAACGACCTATAACCAGCTGACAAATATCTGGGTGGAGAGATGGCCACCAGGTCCCTAAGGGGGCTGTATGCGAGATAGATCATACTTCTTCTCTAGTAGGATTTGTGATTAGCCATCCCTGCTGTACGGGCTGATGAGCATTAGGACTACTTGTGGCCAAGGGGAGAATCTATAGCCTTATCCACCTGGTGAATACACCATTTGAAAGGGTTACCACTCTTTTCCAGTATCCAGCCAGAGTCTGGAGAGGGCGCAGGCTTGAGATGAGAGGCATGGATCCAGCAAGTGATTCCGTCTACATATACCACTGTAGGTGTTATAAGTAGCACCTGGTATGGTCCTTTTCAGCCGGGTTCCAGGGATGACACCTGATGTCGTCTTATGTAGACGAAGTCTCTTACTTGATATCCATGTGGAGTCCCCTCGTCCCCAGGGTGGTAGGCAGTGGCCAGCTGTTTCCACAGGTATCGCTGAGTTCTTTCAAGAGCTTTTAGTCTGTCAAGCAAGTATTTCTTGCATGAAACAGTGCATAAGGCAGGAACATACTCTAATCTTTTATGCCGATCTCTAAGCTTAATTTCGTTTAGGTCTCTTTAATGGTTCTATTTATTTTTTTTTCCTGTCCTGAGCTCTGGGGTCTATATGCACAATGTAACTTCCAATTAATCCCCAGGGTCCTGGCTAAGCTCTGACTCACCTGGGCCATGAACACCGTTCAATTAACAGACCCTATTACCTTAGGCAGGCCGTGTCTTAGAAAAATATCTTTCAGGATGTACTTGACCACCGTTTCAGCGGTTGTTTTTTTTTTTTTTTCTTTTTTTTTTTGTGAGAAAGGATTCAATCCATCCTGAAATTGTATTTACAAAGACTAAGAGATATTTAAGTCCATACCTTGCTGGCTTAATTTCAGTGAAGTCCACTTTCCAGAATTGTCCTGGTCTGGTTCCTCGTAGGTGCTTTCCTGCAGGAAGCTTGGAAGTGTAAGCATTAACCAATTGACAGAACCGACAGGCTTTTGTGAGTTATTTCCTTTCACTGTGAGTGAGTTAGTCGAAATCTCTGTTCCTGATCCTTCAGGAATGCCTGCAGTTTCTTTGAACCAAGGTGAGTAAGTTGATGTACATTTTTAATGTAGTGTAGGGCTTTCTGAAATTGCAGGCTGGGCTCAGTGAAGTTGAGGAGTTCAGTGTCAGTGTTTTAAATGTTATAAAAAGCTTGCTGGTGCTAAAGGGTCCATTGGAATTGGGCATCCTCATTTAACAGAGGGTATAAAGGAGCCGCAAAGAACACAAACCCAGGTATCCATAAGTGCAAAAGCCAGCAGTCCCAAGAAACTCTCTGTGTTGTCCCCTGTTAGATGGCAGTGGTATCTGCACAACAGTTTGTTTTCTGGGCTCAGTGAGCCATCATTTACCGCCCCTAATGGAATACCCCAGGAAGATTACTTCTTGCTGGCAAATTTGGGCCTTTTTGGCCGAAGCTCTATACCCGAGTTCAGCAATTTCAGATAATTGTGCTTGGGTCCCAGACTCACAGTTTTACTTGGTGTTGGCAGCCAGTAGCAGGACATCCACATATTGAAGCAGAGTGACTTTGGGGTGCGTAGTTCTGAAGTTGTTGAGATTTCTGTGGAGGGCTGAATCAAAGAGAGTGGGGGAATTTTTGAACCGCTGTGGGTGTTTAGTCCAAGTTAGTTGACCAGACGTTCCAGTTTCTGGGTCTACCCAGTCGAAAGCAAACAGAAACTGACTATCTTTATGCAGAGTCAAGCAAAAGAAAGCATCTTTTAATTCCAGAAGAGTATACCATTTTCACTCAGCTACAGCAAACGGTTTATTGGGGGTCCAGCATGCTGGGGCTAAGAGCTCACATGAAAAGAGTAGAGAGCCCTGAGAACAGCTTAAAGAGAGCTTATATACTTTTCTTGGAGAGGGCATGGAAGGAAATTTTTGATGGGTCAGGGCGAGTGGGTGGTTTGCATGCAACCAGGTGAGGGAGTATATTCTGCAGTTTGGCAGTTGGGGACAGCACATTCTGGGAACAAAATTAGCAAACAGTTCTCAAGATTTCAACAGTGTTTTGTTAAGCATACAGAAAAACAGGAAGTGACAAGTACCTATTGTATTAACCTTTCACCAAAGCAAAATGCAAAGTGAGCATGGAATACTAAAATCAACCATGTCCAGATTGCCTAATGCTCTGAAATGTCAATCCTATTGGTGTCTACATATTTGTTTCTTCCTAAGATTATACATTCAACTTCAACCATGTTGAAAGTGTCTAATCCTATCACTCACCTTATACTGTGCCTGATTTCCTAATGTCTCTATCGATATCTGCTTTCCTACATATTTTCCCCAGTTCATCATTGTGAATGACTTTTCACATGTGCTAATATTTACATTCACTCTCTAAACGAAACAATATTGCTAATGAACTTTTGGTCCGATTCCTATACTCACCCTTTTTACTAAACCTACCGACTATCTTTCTAATCCTATGGACTATTCATTTTTGACTGGATGTTCTCTTCTACATTCAATCATCCAAGGTACAAGGTCCTATGCCATTGCATATCGATTTATCTGAGACATCTGTGCAGAACATAATTCAAAGCTAAGTATCCCACTAAAGGGCCCAATGCCCTTCAAGGCTTCAAATCGTACCTAGATTTTCTGGTTTCATACTTATATTTCACCGATATATTCTTGTGAATATTGCAGGTTCCCAATACCATTATTCATTCCGCAGAATGATGCCTAACCCAAATAGAATATGTTATTAACCCTAACCATACACTGTTCTCTCAATCTAACTTTACAGAAGAGCATAGACAGAGTTGGTCTTACAATACAGGCATGTAGGTGATCTTCCAATTGCTGAGAACCTCAAAGGTTGATGCAGAAATGATCCCAGGAGAAGATGTAGGCCGATATAAAGGACCTGAGAGAGCAAAAGTCATCTTCCATTGCAAACAACCTGATCAGGATGAAACGATGTGTCTGAATCAGCCTCTCTCTTCTTAATATAAAGAAGACGGACCAAACCAGCCCTGTGTGGAGAGCTTCTCCTCGGTCCCTATGGTTTATATACCATTCTAACTTGTGAAAGTGCCACAGGAAGTAGGGGCAGCCACTATCTCAAGGAACCCTTGGAAGCCACTGTTAGGACAAAGTGGTTGCCAAGGCAGTGACCTCATTCCGTTCCTGAAGGAATTGACCTAAGTCACATCTTTGGTGATGGAACTCCCTGAACTTGTTATCCAGGAAGCCAGGCACACAGAGCCAGTCCCAGTCCCAGTTCCAGTTGGCTCACTTGTTTGGATTTACCAAGGACAGAGTCTGTCTTTCTTGATACCTAATGATTTGAGGATGGCCAAATGCAAGTAGAGCTCTGAAGACGGGCCTTTCCGGAGAAAGCAGGTAGTGGTCAGCCCAGGCTCCTGACAACTTCACAGAGTTGGACAAGGAGACCGGATCTGAGACAGGACAGGCCATTTCGGGGGAACATAGTATGGTCCACCAGTCAGAGGACACTCTGGAAAGTCACAGACTCACTTGGGGGAAGGAGGGGCCTTTGTGAATGTGGGTGTGAGTTTGTGGATTTGTCTCATGTTCTCAGAATAGGTAGGAAAGTCAGTATGTTTGGTTAGGAGTGGACTGTTTCTAGAAAGTCGTTTGACAAGGTGAGTGTTTCTATGTCTGTGTATCTCACTGTGTTCGTGCTTGAAAACATTAGAAATAAGAATTCATCAATGGAAGTGTCCTGTCTAGTAGAAAGCTTCCCAGCATTCATCCTGCCCATTTTAGGAATGGATTGCAGGTTTCATTATTGATGGGCAACACCTACTATCTTCCCAAGATCCTGTTTTCTTCCTGAATTCTGGCCACTCTCCAGAATAGGCTCATGGTTTTGTGTCCAAGATATGTACGACCTCCAAGCTCTGTGACATGGCCATGTACTGGATAGCTGAAGGGAATGCGAGCATCTCAGAAAACTCAGATATCAGTGTGACCAGGAAAGTCTCAGTGGAGAAACCCTGCTTTGGGCCTTTTGCTAACCTATTTGCCTGTTGCCATGAATATCAGGAAGGTCTTTGCCTCAGGCCAGCCCTTTGTGAATCCTGAAGAAAACTGTTTTCAAATGGTAATGAATGGGCATCACCTGTGGCTCTTTGCTTAAATGCTTTGTAAAGGGATGTGTCTGAATCTGCCTCTTTGCCCTGTGTGAGGTAGTGGCTTAGATTCTCAGCACCAGTTGGATCTAAAGAAAAATCCAATGTGTGCATCCAAAACCAAAATGCAAAAAAGATCAGTCATGGTGTATGAAGTCTCTCACCTTCCTCTTTTAGGTTCCTGACCTCCATCAAGTGAGAATAGGGATCCTTTGGGACAAATGAGTTCTTTCAAGCCCTGCAGAGATGATTGGGTTTTCTCATGACTCCAAATCACATGAAGAAACTATACCTGACAGTCAGTAGGCCTCAAATTGGAGAAGCAGAGCAGTATTAACGGCAGACCTATGTGATCAATCCTGGTTCACAGAAAGGGTGTCCAGGCTACCCTGTGGTTAGGCAAATGAAGGGAAAGAGACCTTATTTTGGAAACTCTCTTAGGCTGTGACATTCATGGAAACATCCAGCCAGAGGTTATGATGAATGTATATATGGAAGGAGATGAGGGCCTTGGGGTAGTGTTTTGGTTTTCATTGTGGTCATTTGTGTGGAGTTTGGAAGAGATGACTGGGTCCACCTGGGCTTGAACTCTGATGTGATTCCCCTCAGAGACTGAGTTCTGTAACTGACCTCAGAGAAGTAATTGCTTTGGAATGGGATATGTCTTAATCAGCCTCTTGGCCCTGTGTGAGGCTGTGGCTTTGATTACCAGCACCGTAAGGATCTAAAAAAAGATCCCATGTCTGCTTCCAAAACCAAAATGACCAAAATTGCAGTCATTGTTGATGAAGTCTCTCGCCTTCCTTTGTAAGGTTCTGAAAGAATAAAAGAAATTGAAATTGAAACGTAAAGAACCAGGTTCTGTAAAGTATCCAGGCTGCACTCAGAGCCTGAAATTCCTGTGGCAGTTAAGACAATTCCTGGAACTGCCCTTTAGATGTGTGTTGAAATCTTCCCTGACCACCTAGTTACTTAACAACCTCTTCTCAAAAACCGTGCAGCTCAGCACATATACATCTCAGGGCTTCAACCAATCATTTTAAATGTATACCCCTTCTCAGGGCTAACCAATAACACCCTGCCTGAACTATTCCCACCAATGAATGTGCAAATCATGTTTTAGAGTTGTTATTTGATTTTCCCACGGTATACGGTGATTTGCTAAAGGAAGCTATGATGTACGTTAAGTCCCTGCCCTCTCTAAAGAATGTATATAAAATCTGCTCATGTTGTTCTCGGGGCTCTTTGTTCCTTGCTCCTCTGAAGTGAGCTCTGAGCCCCAGCATGCTGGACCCCCAATAAACCCTTTGCTGTTTCATGAGAAATTCTCTTGGTGGTCTTTTCCTCCGACGTTCGGCCCACCTTTTCATCTGGAGGCCCTAGCTGAGAAATCCAGCAGTGACGAAAAAAAGACCCCAACGGACTCCTTTCAGAGTAAGTAAGGTGCCTCTTTCTGGTTTCAGGTTTCAGGTTAGGGCTTGGCAAAATGGCTGTCGGTGAAGAACATTAGCTCTCTGCGACGGTGGCTGACAGATGTGTCACAGAGCCACAGGCCACGTCCCTGGGGGACACTCCAGAGGACTCGGGAAATAGAGGATTAGTAGTTTCCTCAACTCGGTTATTTTTTGCTTCACGATTCGGTTTTCCAGCCCATCAGGTTTTGCTGGCTACTCAGTTTTGTTCATTGTCAGGAACTCATGTTGAGTTTACTGTCTGTCTTTATTGTCTAACCCATCATGTTTTGCCAGTTACTCAGTTCTAATCTTTGTCTTGGACTCATGTTAAACGTTTACTGTTTGTCTTTGTCTGTGTCATGTTTGTGTATTCACTGTCCCTGTTTGAGTAACTCCCATTATGGGACATTATGGGACAAAGCACTTCCATGCCTCTGTCCCTTAACCTTGATCATTGGACTGATGTCCGCTCAAGTACCAAGAATCTTTCTTTTTCAGTAAAATGCCGGACCTGGCAGACTCTCTGTGCTTCAGAATGGCCCATCCTAGGGGTCAGATGGCCCCCAGAAGAATCCTTCCACTTCCCTCTAATCCGAAAAGTCAGAGATATTCTCTTTCACCGGGGCCACGTGGCCACCCAGATCAACAGCCATATACCCCTTGCCCCACGATCCTATCATTCCAACATTCTGCTCCTCCCCCTCTTCCCTCCATTCTGAGTCACAAGACTGGACACTCCTCTCTCTCCTTATCCTCTACCCTCGCTCCCCAACCCACAACATGTTCCAGATGATCCTCCCGCCGCTGACTCAGCCTCTCCGCCGCTAGAGGCAATTGGGCCAGACCCAAGCCCTCCACGGGACTTCCCCGCAGCAGCAGCAGCCCCTGCTCCCCTGAAGGAAGCTGGGCCACCCTAAAAAAACCCGCAGGAGATGGATAATAGAAAACTCGGAAGCCCCTGTGATGCTCCCTCTCCATCCCTAAGGGCCCATGAACCGACCCAACTGGGACCCCAACACCTTTAAATGTAGGTAGCATCTGTCCACTTATCGCCGTTCTCTAATAGTGGGTCTCTGAGCGGCCGCCAGAGGGCCGACTAATTTGTCCAAGGTAAGAGAGATTATCCAAGGGCCTAATGAGTCTCCTTCTATGTTTCTGGAGAGAATTATGGAAGCCTATAGGAAATATACTCCTTTTGATCCTCAGGCAGAAGACCAAAAGGCATCTGTTGCAATGGCCTTTATCGAGCAGACTGCCCTAGATATTAAGAGAAAGTTACAACGTCTAGATGGATTATAAGATATGACCTTAAGAGATTTAGTCAGAGAAGCTGAGAAAGCATATTATAAGAGAGAAACTGAGGAGGAAAGGGAATAGAGGAGAGAGAGAAGGAAAGGGAACAAAAGAAGGAGGAAAGAAGCAAATGTCAGAGTAAAGCATTGCCTAAGGTTCGGGTCACAGCAGCAAATAGGCCAGAAGTTAAAAAGCAGGGATACATAAAGGGTTACCTGGGCCCACGCCAAAGGCTGCCCCTGGCCTCAAATCAATGTGCCCACTGTAATAAAAAAGAACACTGGGCCAAAGAGTGCCCCCAAAAGAAGCAGCCACGCCAGCCCGCCGTGCTGACTCTAGAAGAGGACTAGAAAATTCGGGGCTCAGATCCCCTTCCCCAGCTCATAGTAACATTTGAAGTTGAGGGGAACACAGTGAACTTTGAAGTGATTACAGGAGCAGTATACTCAGCCCTTAAGACTTCACTGGCCCCCCTATCAATTAAATGGTCCCTAGTTCAAGGGGCTAATGGCAGTAGATATCGGGCTTGGACAACTAAGATGAACATGGACCTCGGAAAGGGAAAAGTCCACCACTGTTTCCTAGTAATTCCAGAATGCCCGGCCCCATTGATGGGCAGGAATCTGCTTACCAAACTCCGGACTAGAATAACCTTTAAACCTAATGGTCCCCAAGTGGAGGTTCTATAGCGTTCAGTATAAACTCCCATAGTCACATCTTTGACTATGTCCGTAGAAGATGAACATCAACTCTTTGCGCCCCATAGGACTAATCAAACAGGCAAACTACCCCATAAATGGATAAAAGATTATCCTAATGCCTGGGCAGAAACTGCTGGGTTAGGTCTAGCCATCAACAACCTCCAATAGTAGTAGAATTAAAAGCCTCTTCGTCTCCAATTAGTGTTAAACAATATCCTCTAAGCAAAGAAGCTAAGGATGGGATAAGGCCCCATATTCATAAATACCTGGCTCTTTCGGTCCTAAGGCCCTGTCAATCAGCCTGGAACACCCCCCGGTACCAGTAAGAAAGCCAGGAACTGGGGACTACCGTCCTGTTCAAGACCTAAGAGAGATCAACAACAGAGTGCAGGACATTCACCCCACAGTACCCAATCCATATAATTTGCTTAGCACTCTGAATCCGTAGTGGAAATGGTACACTGTGCTGGACTTAAAAGATGCTTACTTCTGCTCGCCTCTACACAAGTACTGTCAGTTGCTGTTAGCTTTAGAGTGGATAGACCCAGAACCTGGAACATCTGGCCAACTAACCTGGACTAGACTCCCACAGGGGTTCAAAAAAATCCCCCACTCTCTTTGATGAAGCCCTCCACAGAGACATCAATGACTTCAAAACTGCACACCCCGAAGTCACCCTACTCCAATAGTGGATGATCTTCTACTGGCAGCCGACACCAAGGAGACCTATGAGTCTGGGACCCAAGCACTATTATTCGAGCTTGCTCGGCTTGGATATAAGGCTTCTGCCAAAAGGCCCAAATTTGTCAGCAAGAAGTAATCTTCCTGGGTTATTCTCTCAGGGGTGGCAAACGATGGCTCCCTGAGCCCAGAAAAAAAACTGTTGTGCAGATACTGCCCCAATCTAATAAGAGAAAACTCAGAGAGTTTCTTGGGACTGCCAGCTTTTGCAGGTTATGGACTCCTGGGTTAACATCTTTGGCTGCCCCTTTATACCCGCTGATAAAGGGGGATGGCCACTTGCAATGGACCCCTGAGCACCAACAAGCTTTTGATAATGTCAAAAAAAGATGCTGCTATCTGCTCCGGCCTTAGCACTCCCAGATGTAGAAAACCCTTCACTCTCTACATCGAGGAAAAGAAAGGAATAGCACGGGGAGTGCTCACTCAGTCTTTTGGACCTTGGAAAAAGCCGGTAGCGTGTTTATCCAAAAAACTGGACCCAGTGGCTAGCGGGTGGCCCCATTGCTTAAGTGCTATAGCAGCGGCAGCCCTTCTAATAAAAGATACTCATTAATTAACGTTGGGACAGAAGCTAACCATTATATCCCCCCATGCCCTGGAGAGCATGATCTGTTAGCCTCCAGAGAGGTGGCTATCAAACTCCAGAATAAACCACTACCAGAGCCTCTTGTTTGACAAAGACAGAATAACGCTGGGACCCCCTGCTCCACTCAACCCAGCTACACTGCTGCCAGAAGAATCATCAGGACCCGTCACTCATGAGTGTCAACACATACTGGCATGGAAACCAGTATACAACAAGACTTGAAGGATCAGCCACTGCCTCGCCCTGAAGTCGTATGGTTTACGGATGGCAGCAGCTTCCTCCAAGATGGTAAGCAGCGGGCTGGAGCAGCAGCAGTTAGCAAAACTAATTTCATCTGATACTCGGGTCTCCCAGAAGGGACATCACTCCAAAAAGCAGAACTGATTGCCCTTATGAAAGCATTGGAACTAGCAACAGGCAAAAGGGCCACCATATAAACTGTTAGCCACTATGCATTTGCCACTGTTCATATGCACGGGACTATTTACCAACAATGGGGGCTATTAACCTCTGCCGGGAAAGAAATAAAGAATAAAGATGAGATCCTCCACATTCGCTCAGCAGTGCAGGGCCATAAGGAACTAGCTATAGTGCACTGTCCAGGGCACCAGAAGAGAAACAATCCCGTGGCAGTTGGAAACAGAAGGGCAGATGAGGAAGCTTAATTGGCAGCCCTAAACGGAGTGACTCTGTTAACTTTTTTCACACCGGGGGGAACAAAAATCAGGAGACTTGGCCACCCCGGAACATTCAGGCAACTTATCATCTGAGGAGACAGATACAGAACTCTGGGACCCTACAGAGCCAAGTTTACAATTTCAAAAAGCTCACCTTTATGTCAAAGATGTACACCAGCTCAACCACTTAGGCTCAAAGAAGTTATAAGCACTCTTAAAGGACCGAATAAAGGACTTATTATTGACTGACTCACAGAGGAAAAAAATAGCTGAGCTGGTGACTAGAGCTTTTCAATTCTTCCAATTAGTTAATACTTTCCCATCCAAGAGTCCTGCAGGGATGCGCATACGAGGAACCAGACCAGGACAATTCTGGGAAGTTGACCTTACTCAAATTAAGCCAGCAAGGTATGGACTTAAATATCTCCTAGTCTTTGTAGATACTTTTTCAGGATGGGTCGAAGCCTTCCCCATGAAGAAAGAAACAGCTCAGATGGTGGTCAAAAAGATCCTAGAAGACAGTTTTCCAAGGTTCGGTCTGCCTAAGGTAATAGGGTCTGATAATGGACCGGCATCCATGGCCAAGGTAAGTCAGGGATTTTCCAGGACCCTGGGGATTAATTGGAAGTTATATTGTGCTTATAGACCCCAGAGCTCAGGACATATAGAAAAGATGAATAGAACCATCAAAGAGACTTAACGAAATTAATCTTGGAGACCGGCATAAAAAATTGGACTATGCTCCTACCTCATGCACTTTTTTGTGCAAGAAATACCCCTCCGCCTCTTTGTGTAACCTCACCCCTTATGAAATTCTCTACGGTGCCCCTCCTCCATTAAGGGACCTAACCCCAACTCTGAGATTAATGATTCCTTCAACACCCCCTTGCTAGACAGACTTAAAGCCCTTGAACAAACCCAGCACCCAGCGATACCTGTGAAAACAGTTGGCCACTGCTTATCATCCTGGAGACGAGGGAACTCCACATTGATATCAAGTGGGAGACTTCGTCTACATGAGACAGTGTCAGGTGTCATCCCTTGGAACCCTGCTGGAAAGGACCATACCAGGTGCTGCTTATAACACCTACAGTGGTGAAAGTGGATGGGATCAATTCCTGTATCCATACCTCCCATCTCAATCCTGCGCCCTCTCCAGACTCTGGCTGGAAACTGGAACAGACTGGTAACCCTCTCAAGTTGCATGTCCGTGGTGTGGGTAGGGCTATGGATTCTTCCCCTGACCACCAGCAGTCCTAATCCCCATCAGCCTGTTCAGCAACAATGGCAAGTTTTATAAATCCTACTGGGCAAGTAGTGTGGTCTATTTCACATACAGCCCCCTTATGGACTTGGTGGCCATCTCTCCACCCGGATATTTGTCAGCTTGCCATAGGCCTCTCTAACTGGGATCTCTGTGACATAGTGGACCCCACACAGATGCCACTCAAACCCAAACCAGGGCAACATAGACCAACTTACCCCATGAATTATTGATGTCATCTCCCCCAGCTCAGGTGTAAACTAGCCAGTCTTGTGTATTAAGTGTGCCCAGCTGATTTCTGAAGTCACAAACAGGCCCAAACCTGTGGAGGACCCAGTGACTTTTATTGTAGATCTTGGGGTTGTGAACACAAGGGACCTACATTGTGAAACGCAAACTCCCCAGACAGTATGATTTGGGTAGGATGAAATGACATCTGGATTGATCCCAATAAATGTGCCGCTATCCAAGTGGTGTCAAAAACTTGCTGTGAAAAAAATAGTCTATGTTACCCCCTCAATATAACTTTCACTTCCAAAGGAAGGGGCTACCTCAGAACAACATGGCCTATGGGAAATACTTGGGGAATGCGATTCTATATTAATGGCCCTGGTTATGACTTTGGTCTCTGGTTCACCATCCGGCTTAAAAAGGAAGAAAATCCCACAGCAATAGGGCCCAATCCCCTCAAGTCAGGAATTAAGCCTCCTCAACCTCCCATGCCTAGATCTACCAAAACCCCTCTACCATATCATACTTCGCAGTTTCCATCTTTGCCTACTTCCCCAGTACAGAGTACAGCTGACTCCTCCCCCTGGGAACTAATTAAAGGAACCTTTATGGTACTGAACTCCACACAGTCAGAACTCCTTGCATTTCAGCCCAGGTATTTGACAGCTCTGTACATTATTGTATAATGGTGCAGATACTCCCCAGGGTGCTCTATCATGATGCAGAATCCTTTGAAGGTCTACTAGGGGGACAACCAACCCGATTTTGCCGGGAGCCAGTGTCCCTTACTCTAGCCATCCTATTGGGGCTAGGAGCTGCTGCAGGAGTGGGTACAGGAACAGCTGATATGATCCATGGGTCACCACAAATGGCCTGATTAGAAACAGCAATAAATCAAGACTTGAAGACATTAGAGACCTCCATCACACTTTTGCAGGAATCCTTAACCTCTCTCTCTAAAGTTGTTTTACAGAACAGTCGAGGATTAGACCTCCATTTCATGAGGGAGGGGGGCCTCTGTGCTGTACTGAGAGAAAAATGCTGTTTTTATGCTGACCATACTGGAGTTGTAAAATAATCCATGAGTAAATTGAGAAAATTCCTTGTAGAGCACCAGAGAGAAAGGGAGATTCAACAAGTGTGGTTTGAGTCATGATATACCCAGTCCCCCTGGTTAACTACACTCCTATCAGCCTTAGCTGGACCCCTGATCATGCTTATGGTGTTGATAACTGTGGGACCTCGTTTGCTTAACTACATAGTTTTCTTTCTCCAGGCTCAGATTGGGCAGGTAAAACTCATGGTAATCAGACAGAAATACACTTCACTGGCAGAAATAGAATGTGAGACCCCACAATAATTATGATTCATTACTTTTAAGATTAAAAGTAGGCAGAAAAAGGAGTGAGAAATGAAAGAATTAATGAAATTGAAATTGAAACGTAAAGAAACAGGTTTTGTAAAGTTTACAAGCTGTGCTCAGAACCTGAAATTCCTGTGTCAGTGAAGACAATTCCCGGAACTGCCCGTTAGATGTGTTGAAATCTTCCCTGACCACCTAGTTACTTAACAACCCCTTCCCAGAAACCGTGCATGTCAGCACGTATACATCTCAGGGCTTCAACCAATCAGTTTAAATGTATACCCCTTCTCAGGGCTGACCAATCACCCCCTGCCCGAACTGTTCCCGCACATGAATGTGCTAATCATGTTTTACAGTTGTTATTTGATTTTCCCACAGTATATGATTGTCACGACCCCTTGCCCGCAAGGAAGACGGAACTCAGAAATCTTCTTTCAGCAGTTTATTCAGACCTTGATTAAAGTATCTTCTAGTGACCCCCCTCCTCCCGAGCGCCCAAGCACAGTCTAATAAAGCCTCCCACGTACCAATCTTAAGCCGCCACGTGGATCTTTCTCATAGGGTAGCAAGGGATAGCGTGCCATCTCTCCATAAAAGGAGTTGTTTACTACAGGCCACAGTGGAAGCCGGCGCCATCTTCTAATGGCGGCCACAATCTACAACAATGACTTACCACATATGTTGATTTGCTAAAGGAGGCTATGATGTATATAAAGTCCCTGCACTCTCTAAAGATTGTATATAATATCTTCTCAAGTTGTTCTCGGGGCTCTTTGTTCTTTGCTCCTCTGAAGTGAGCTTTGAGCCCCAGCATGCTGGACCCCAATAAACCATTTGCTGTGGCATGAGACAATAGGTGCTTGGGTTTTCTCATGTCTCCAAATCATATAAAGAATCTATACCTGACAGTCAGTAAGCCTCAAATTGGAGAAGCAGTGCAGTATTAGCGGCAGGGCTATTTGATCACTCCTGAATCAAAGGAAGGGTGTTCAGGCCACCCAATGCCCTTCTGGACTTCAAATATTACCTAGATTTCTGTTTTCATACTTATATTTCACCAGTATATTCTTGTAAATATCGCAGGTTCCCAATACCTTAATTCATCCCACAGAATGATTCCTAAACCAAATCGAACCTGTTATTACCCTTAAACATGCAATATTTCCTCAATCTAACTTAACAGAAGAACAAGGATATTGTTGGTCTTACAATACAGGAATATAGGGGATCTTCCACCTGCTGAGAACCTCAAAGTTCCATGCAGAAATGATCCCTGAAGAAGATGTAGACACCTATGAAAGACCTGAGAGAGCAAAAGTCAACTTCCATGTAAAACAACCTGGTCAAAATGAAGGGATGTGTCTAAAAGCCTCTCTCTTCTTAATGTAGATTAAATCAACCAAACCAGGCCTGTGTGGAGAGCTGTTCCCGGGTGCCTATGGTTGATATACCATTCTATCTTGTGAAAGTGTCACAGGAAGTATGGGCAGCCTCCATCTCATGGAACCCTTGGAAGCAACTGTTAGGACAAAGTGGTTGCCAACGCAGTGACCTCATTTAGTTCGTGAAGGAAGTGACCTATCACACTTCCTTGGTGATGAAACTCTCTGAACTCGGGATCCAGGAAGCCAGGCGCCCAGAGCCAGTCCCAGTCCCAGTTCCAGTGGTCTCACTTGTTTGGATTTACCAAGGACAGAGTCAGTCTTTCTTAGTACCTACTGAAGTGAGAATGGCCAAATGCCAGGAGAGCTCTGAAGAGGGGCCTTTTCTGAGAAAGCAGATAGTGGCTCAACCATGGCTCCTGACAACTTCACAGAGTTGGCAAAGAAGACCAGTTCTGAGATAGGACAGGCCATTTTGGTGGAACATAGTATGGCCCAAAAATCAGAGGAAACTCAGGATACTCACAGACATATTTGGGGGAAGGAGGTTCCATTGTGGGTGTCGGTGTGAGTTTGTGGTTTTGTCTCATGTTCTGAGAATAGGTAGGAAAGGCGGTTTGTTTGTTTGGACTGGAATGTTTCTAGAAAGTCGTTTGACAATGCGAGTGTTTCTATGTCTGTGTATCCCACTGAATCTGTTTTTGTAGACATTTGAAAAGCGAATGCATCAATGGTTGTGTCCTGTCTAGTAGAAAGCTTCCCCGCATTCATCTTGCCAAATTAAAGAATCAAGAGCTGCTTGCCTTATGGATGGGCAACACCTATTATCTTCCTAAGTTCCTCTTTTCTTCCTGAATACTGGCCACTCTCCAGAATAGCCTCATGGTATTATTTCGAAGATATGTACCACCTCCAAGCTCTGTGACATGATCATGTACTGGATAGCTGAAGGGAATGAGAGCATCTCAGAAAACTCAGATATCAGTGCAACCACTAAAGTCTCAGTGGAGAAACACTACTTTGGACTTTTGTTCTGTTGTCCTGAATGTCAGGAAGGTGTTTGCCTCAGGCCACCCCTGTGTGAAACCTGAAGAAATCAATTTTCAAATGGAAAAGGATGGGCGTCACCTGTGGCTCTTTGCTTAATTGCTTTGGAAATGGATGTGGCTGAATCAGCCTCTTTGCCCTGTGTGAGGCAGTGGCTTAGATTCTCAGCACCTGATGGATCTAAAGAAAGTTTCCAAGTGTGCATCCAAAACCAAAATGGCCAAAAGAGCAGTCATTGTGGATGAAGTCTCTCGCCTTCCTCTGTTAGCTTCCTGACCTCCATCAAGTGAGAATAGGGATCCGTTGGGTCAAACCAGTTCTTCAAAGCTCGGCAGAGGCTAGCCAATAGGTGCTTGGGTTTTCTCAGGACACCAATTCACATAAAGAATCTATACCAGACAGTCAGTTGGCCTCAAACTGGAGAAGCAGAGCAGTATTAAAGAAGGGCTATTTGATCACTCTTGGTTCACAGGAAGGGTGTCCAGGCCACCCTGACTTTAGGCAAATGAGGGGCAAGGGAGCTTATTTTGTACACTGTCTTGGGCTGCGCCCATCATGGAAACCTCTAGCCAGAGGTTATTCAGAGTGTCTATGTTGAAGAAGATGAGGGCCATGTGGGAGTGTTTTGGTTTTAATTGTGGTCATTTGTTGGTGGTTGGAAGAGAATCCTGGGTCCACCTGGGCTGGAATTCTGGTGTGATGCCCCTTAAAGACTGAGTTCTGGAACTGATCTCAGAGAAGTATTGCCATTAATTGTGTTGGGATTTTAGGCGGCCATGCATGAGAGTCGCCATTGGAAACTGAGATCTAAGCCTGGGGTGGCTATTCACCAAGCACTGTCAATCTCAGCCAGGACATCACATGATTTTATTATGAAAGACTTGGTAGCCATTGTTGACAGTCAAAACACACATGGACCTCACATTGTAGACCTCAATGGGCCTGGCTTCATGTGGCCTTTTGGCCACACTTTGGGAAGCCTTGCCTCTGAGAATTCTCCAGAGGTTTCCTTGAAATGTGCTTCCTAAAAATTTAATGGTTCCTGAATGAATTGAAACCCACAGTTTCTCCAACTTCATCCTTGAAAAATTTCTAGATAAATACCATGAAATTTTTGAAATTTCCATGACCAGGTGGCACTGGAGAACCTTTGGATGTCCTGTTGCTGATCAAGAGTGTACCAGACAGTGCCTTCCTTGACTGGGTTTCATGAAAATGGTGTAGAACAGAGCTGCCAGTATGGTGGAGCCTGCTGAGTAGTGGGCCCAGAGCTGTGGTGTGCAGTTGTGTGATAAAACATCTGTGGTGGGGTCATGTGGATCTTACTTCGGCTTCCAAATGCTTGTGATTGACATGGTGCAGCCAGCAGACTTTTGTATATTAAGCCATCTTGTTAGATGGAGAGTTTTCAGGGCAATGTTCAGAATCAAGTTGCTACGGTCAAGGGGGCAAGCAATGTGGCATAGAAGCCTGATTGGTGCATTCTCCATCAGACCCTTACCCACCACACGTGACAGAACTCCCTCCAGCACTGTGTTCCAGTTGAACTCCTTGTATTTTATGAAGCAAATACCAAACTCCCAGTGCAGCAACAAGAAACACAACAAAATTGGAGAATGACCAAATGGCTTCACAGTCTACACGGAAAGATTCTTAGACCCCAGTGGCCACAGCTTACCCACAAAGAGAGAATTCAGCACTGCTGCCTCATGTTCATTGGAAAATAAGAAACCATGTCCTCCATGTAACATAGATGCATACACAGCTTTGATGATCTCACTACAAAGGAAGCTAAAGCTCGTGAAAACAACATATATTTCAAGTGTACAATCTCAAAGACAGTTTCCCAGATGTCTTGAGGCCTGCACACTTCCATGTTTGTGGAGTGTTTACAGTCTCCATTACTTTTGGAAACTCCTCTACCACCTCCAGTGTTGTGAACTCCCGAGCGTTTTCCATTCCAGTTATGTATTCATAGATTTTCTAACTCTTCTCCTGTAATTGTATCTTACTTGGGGCGAAGGTAATGTCAAGGCATCGTTCTGGATGAGAGTGGGAAGATTTTTTTGTAGCACATATTTGCATACACATTGGATTCATTTTCCAATTATTCATTCAAAATACTTAATCCCTCATAGTAACCCACTCCCTACTAGACTCTGACTACAAATCCTAATATGATGGATAAAAATAGACCAAACCAAATTGAAATACAAGCAGTTCAGAGGATGCCAGGTGTACATTTGGACATTCCTTTTGCATTATATATGGTAGGAGTTTTAAATCTAGTGAATTTTTTGTTGAAACACTTCTCCATGTGTTTTTAAAGTTAACAAATATTTGAATTCATGTCTCCATTTCTCTGTAGCCTAATCAGCACATATATTTTTATATGCACATATAGAATCCTAACTGGTACCACACGTACATTCTTGTGAGGTGGCTGACTTGGCAGATACAAATTGTAAGAAGAGATCACTCCTGTTAAACACTGTTGGAACTGAAAATTCAACCTATGAGTGAGTATCCTAGCTGAACAACATTATACATAAATTCATGTTCAGTAAAATGAATATTTTTAGATCTGTGGATGATATATATTTCATGGTGAATTTCATTTGGCTTTTATATTAATACTTTTTAATTTCTGTGTGTGTATTTTAATGTCTGTATATATATATATTTTTTTTTCCAGAGTTTTCAAAATATGAAATAAATGTATCTTATTATGTACTCCCTAAATTCATTAATATTTAAGTGCGTATTTATAATCAACTTTTCATAAGATTATTCTAAGACATATTCATCCTCCTGAAATACGTATTTGTTTCCTAGTACTGAAAACTAAGTTCAGTGAATTGTGCATACATATCCTAATATTTTTACACTAATTGACCCAGGTTAATATAAATGCAAGTAGATTCCTATGGGACATGATGTGTATTTTGACGTTCATTTTTTTTCAACACTTGTACATTACTATTTCCTCAGTTTATGCACATCATAAGATATATATTTCATCCACAAGTTTACAAATTTAAAGGCTTTTGTTTCACTTTCAATCACTTCCTGCTTCAGAACACTTGTATTCCTCCAGGTTACATGACTGGTTTTTCATGAGACTTCTTTCCAAACACATTATTTTCGATTTCCACAATTACCTTTGAAGCAAAACTCACACATTCTTCTTGATAAACCATAACCCTAATATTACCATTAGATGTATAACTGGTTTGAATGAATGGATATATATCAATATAAGGTTTCCTGTATATTTTCAGATATCAACTCGAACCATTATTTAAGTTGGAACCAGTTATATTATTTATTTACATTATGGTCTATTCATGCATTATTTCTATATTCATAGACACAGTGTACACCTATTTGTATTCAAAATACTAATTTACACGTCTTCAAAATACTGTTCCTAGAAATGGTGAAAGAAATACTCATGTCACCTGATCTACATATACATTTTATCACAGTAATATTCTGGAAACAAAAAGCAAATGTCACACTTATGATTGTACTAAAGCCTAAATGGAAATTGAACATGGATTACTAAAATCATCCATGTCCAGGTTGCCTATTGCTCTCAAATGTCGATCCTATTGGTGACTACATATTTGTTTCTTTCTAAGATTATATATTCAACCTCAAACCTGTTGAAAATGTCTAATCCTATTACTCACCTTATACTTTGCCTGATTTCCTAATGTCTCTATTGATATATATTTTCCCCAGTTCATCATTGTGACTGCCTCTTAACATGTGCTGATATTTACATTCACTCTCTACATGAAACCCTATTGCTAAAGACCATTTTGTCCAAATCCTATACTCACTCATCTTTCTAAAACTACCGACTATCTTTCTAATCCTACCAACTATCCCTTTTTGACTGCATGTTCTCTTCGACATTCAATCATCCAAGGTACAATGTCCTATACCATTGTATATTGATTTATCTGAGACATCTGTGCAGAAATTAATTCAAAGCTAAGTATCCCAATCAAGGGCACAATGCCCTTCTGGGCATCAAATCTTACCTAGATTTCTGTTTTCATATTTATATTTCAACTGTATATTTTGTAAATATTGCATGTTCCCATAACCATTATTCATCCTGCAGAATTATTCCTAACCCAATCGAACATGTTGTTAACCCTAACCATACACTGTTCGCTCAATCTAACTTTACAGAAGAGCAGGGAAAGAGTTGATCTTCCAATACTGGATTGTAGGGTATCTTCCATCTGATGAGAACCTCAAAGGTCCATGCAGAAATGATACGTGGAGAAGAAGAAGGCAGCTATGAAGGACCTGAGAGAGCAAAAGTCATTTTCAATGTTAAACAACCGCGTCAGGATGAAGAGATGTATCTGAATCAGCCTTTCTCTTCTTAATGTAGAGAAGATGGACAAAACCAGGCCTGTGAGAAGAGCTGTTCCCGGGTGCCTATTGTTGATATACCATTCTAACTTGTGAAACTGTCACAGGAAGTACGGGCAGTCTCCATCTACTGGGACCCTTAGAAGCAAATATCAGTACACACTTCCTTGGTGATGGAACACTCTGAACTTGGGATCCAGGAAGCCAGGCACCCAGAGTCAGTCCCAGTCCCAGTCCCAGTGGTCTCAAATGTTTGGATTTACCAAGGACAGAGTCAGTCTTTGTTGGTACCTACTGAAGTGAGAATGGCCAAATGCCAGGAGACCTCTGAAGAGGAGCCTTTTCTGAGAAAGCAGGTAGTGGCTCAACCATGGCTCCTGACAACTTCACAGAGTTGGTGAAGAAGACCAGATCTGAGACAGAACAGGCCATTTTTGGGGAAGGTAGTATGGACCACCAGTCAGAGGACACTCAAGATATTCACCAACATACTTGGTGGAAGGATTTGCCGTTGTGGGTGTTGGTGTGAGTTTGTGGTTTTGTCTCTTTTCTGAGAATAGGTAGGAAAGACTGTTTGTTTGTTTGGACTGGAATGTTTCTAGAAAGTCGTTTGACAACGTGAGTGTTTCTATGTCTGTGCATTCCACTGTATCTGTGGTTGTAGACATTTGAAAAGCGAATGCATCAATGGTTGTGTCCTGTCTAGTAGAAAGCTTGCCAGCATTCATCCTGCACAATTAAAGAATGGAGAGAGGCTTGCCTTATGGATGGGCAACACCTACTATCTTCCAAAGTTCTTGTTTTCTTCCTGAATACTGGCCACTCTCCAGAATAGCCTCATGGTTTGGTTTCCAAGATATGTACCACCTTCAAGATCTGTTACATGGCCATGTACTGGATAGCTGAAGAGAATAGAAGCATCTCAGAAAACTCACATATCAGTGTGACCATTAAAGTCTCAGTGGAAAAACACTGCATTGGGCCTTTTGCTTACCTATTGTTCTGTTGTCCTGAATGTCAGGAAGATCTTTGCCCCAGGCCACCCCTTTGTGAAGCCAGAAGAAAAGAGTTTTCAAATGGAAATGAATGGGCATCACCTGTGGCTCTTTGCTTAATTGCTTTGGAAAGAGATGTGGCTGAATAAGCCTCTTTGCCCTATGTGAGGCAGTGGCTTAGATTCTCAGCACCTGATGGATCTAAAGAAAGTTTCCCAGTTTGCATGCAAAATGAAAATGGCCAAAAGAGCAGTCAATGTGGACGAAGTCTCTCGCCTTCCTCTGTAAGCTTCTTGACCTCCATCAAGTGAGAATAGGGATCCTTTGTGTCAAATCAGTTCTTCAAAGCCCTACAGAGGCTAGCACATAAGGGCTTGGGTTTTCTCATGACACCAATTCACATAAAGAATCTATACCAGACAGTCAGTAGGCCTCAAGTTAGAGAAGCAGAGCAGTATTAAGAGCAGGACTATTTGATCACTATTCGTTCACAGGAAGGGAGTCCAGGCCACCCTGACTTTAGGCAAATGAGGGGCAAGGGAGTTTATTTGGAAAACTGTCTTGGGCTGTGCCCCTCATGGAAACCTCCAGCCAGAGGCTATGAAGAGTGTCTATGTGGAAGAAGATGAGGGCCATTTGGGAGTGTTTTGGTTTTAATTGTGGTCATTTGTGTGGTGGTTGGAAGAGATGACTAGGTCCACGTGGCTTGAACTCTGGTGTGATTCCCCTTACAGACTGAGTTCAGGAACTGACCTCAGAGAAGTATTGCCATGAATTGTGTTGGGATTTTAGGAGACCACGCATGAGAGTTGCCTTTGGAAACTGAGATCAATGCCCAGGGTGGCTTTCCGCAGAGCATTGTCAATCTCTCCCAGGGCATCACATTATTTTATTCTGAAAGACTTGGCAGCCATTGTTGACAGTCAAAACACACATGTGCCTCACATTGTAGACCTCAATGGGCCTGGCTTCATGTGTCCTTTTGGCCACTCTTTGGGAAGCCTTGCCTCTGAGAGTTCTCCAGAGTTTCCTTGAAATGTGCTTCCTCAAACATTAATGGTTTCTGAATGAATTGAAACCCACAATTTCTCCAACTTCATCCTTGAAAAATTGCTAGATAAATACAATGAAATTTTTGAAATTTCCATGACCAGGTGGCACTGGAGAACCTTTCAATGTCCTCTTACTGATGAAGTGTGTACCAGACAGTGCCTTGATTGACTGGGTTTCATGAAAATGATGTATAACAGAGATGCCAGTATGTTGGAGCCTGCTGAGTAGTGGGCCCAGAGCTGTGGTGTGCAGGTGTGTGATAAAACATCTGTGGTCGGGCCATGTGTATCTGACATTGACTTCCAAATGGCTTGTGGCTGACATTGTGCAGCCAGGAATCACTTATATGTCTGATAACTCTCCATATAAGGCATCTTGTTATATGGAGATGTTTCAGGACAATGTTCAGAATCAGGTGCTATGGTCAAGGGGACAAGCTATGTGGGATAGAAGTCTGGTTGATGCATTCTCCTGCAGACCCTGATCTATTTCATGTGACAGAACTCTCTCCAGCACTGTGTCCCAGCTGAATTCCTTGTATTTTGTGAAGCAAATAACAAACTCCCAGTGCAGCAGCAAGAAACACCATGAAAAGTGGAGGATGACCAAATGTCTTCACAGTCCACACGGGGAGTCACTTAGCCTTCAGTGGCCACAGTTTACCTACAAAGAGTGAATTCAGCACTGCTGCCTCATGTCCTTTGGAAAATAAGAAACCATGTCCTCCACGTCACATAGATGCAGATCCAGCTTTGATGGTCTCATTAGAAAGAAAGCTAAAGCTCCTGACAACAACATATATGTCAAGTGCCCATCCTCAGAGGCAGTTTCTAAGGAAGTCTTTAGGCCGGCAGAGCTGCATGTTTGATAGCGTTTACCTATTAGACCAGGATGCAAGAAAAGACCACTGACTCCAATTAAAATCAAGTTAAAGCAAGCTTATAATTTCCACTGCCCAGGTGGCCTCTCCCTCCCAAAACAGTGGGAACAAGACAGCCCCCCAAATTTCCTACAGCCCAGGTTTATAACCCAGAATTTTACACTACAGGGGGGTTACAAATATCAGAACTCTGACAAGCATCACACTAATCGTAGTTTATATATATATATATATATATATATATATATATATATATATATATATATTTTTTTTTTTTTTTTTTTTTTTTTTTTTTTTTTGCTGGCCCCAACATCAGAATTTATGAAAACCATTAGAACCTCAGAGAGGGTCATTGTCTGGCCAGGGAAGGCTAATATTTATGAGGTGTCAATAAAGTTTCATAGAGGGCTGTTCCTGGTCAAAGTGCCAGGCATGGGTGAGTTCAAGGCCACGGGCAGGCATTCCAAGCAGGTTCAGAATTTGGTGTAATTTATAGTTAAGCCAAAATTTTCTTTTCATGGCTTTGTGGCAAGATGGATCCAAATTTTAATAAAAGATCAGATTGGGTCTATCATTCCCCCCTTTTCTAATGTGTCCCTTTCAAATCTTTGATAGGGTAGGGGAAGAGCACTGAGGGAATTTTAATACCTCACGTAACAGTCTCCATATTTTTTGAACTCACACAAAACCAGTCTCCCTGATTTTACCTGACTTAATTAATTACTTAAAATGAAAGTCTATCTATTTTTGGCTCCATTGTTGTAAGAAGAGAGTCGTCACTCATTTTGGCTTCTTCTGAGCTGAGAGAGGGTGACATAAGGGGGCACAGCATGAGGGATATGAGTTGCCTTTTAGAAGTCAATTCGGTTTGAAGTCTGGTTGTGGTAGAACAGTTTGTAAAGTCATCTGGGGATGGGTTCTTCTATGAGAGAAACAAAAACCATGAGTACTGAATAAATGTTGCAGCAGCTGAAACATGTCACTGTATAGATGTCCCCTCATCTGTCTTCAATATCCCCAGTTATCAGGACTTTCAACTTAACTTTTAGTGTCATAGTTGTTTCACCCCATAAGATACAGTTTAATAATTTAATGTCATCTGATCTTGCAAATTCCTTTTACTAGTATGACCTCTGTGTGTAATAGAGAAACCTTTAATTCTGTTATTCAGGGCTGGATAATCGTACTAGCAAACACCAAGCCTACCTGTGTAGGTTAGGAATATCTGTAGGCCTTAAACAAAAAACTTCTGCCTCTGGTACCTCCTCTTGATAGTCTCTTTTTATACTCATCAGGCATTACTGTCTGAGAATCCTTCTTTGTAGCCTCCAGTCTTACTTATTTTGGGAGGCTACCATAAAGTGTATACGTTAAAATATTATTATAACTATTATTTTTTAAAATGCCCAGGAATGGCTGTATTTTGGGTTTATCTGTCTTTGCTAAGAGTTTAAGATGAAGCAGTAAAACTGACTTTTGTTTCTATCTATTGTTAACAGTCAGTTGAGATTTTATGGGAGTCATTCCTGGGGAAACTTGAGAGCAGCTTCTCAGTTCTGCTAGTGCCATTTGCGCTAGGTGAGTCCAGGTCTTGCTTGACCATGTGGTTTCTCTCGGAAGCATCAGGAATATCTCCCTTCTCTGATGACTCTCTTCTTCGTAGAAAATGCACTGATTGGCTTTCTGTTCTCCAGTGGTCTCATTAATCTTCCTGATCAGGAGGTTATGTGGCTCAGAGTTGCAAAGTTCTTTAGAGAAGTCTCCTGTTCCCTGGATACAGACTGACTCAGAGGGCAAGAGCCAAATATTTGTTTTATTGTCCCTTTTCATTTAAACTAAATTTTAAATCCTAATCTTAAACATCCAGCAAATAAATTTTAACAGCCTTATATTAAGAGTACTGTGCTTTAATGTCTATAATTTAAAATTATTTATCTTTTTATTATTTGGGATCTGTATTTTTCTGTCTGTCTTGTAGGTGATGACTTATTATCTTAAATTAACCAATATTGTGTTCTAAAAGCAACTCTTTTGTAAAACACTAACAGGGAATCTTTAGTTAACTTATAAGGAAATTCAAAATAAAATTAACAAGAGTAAAAATACTTAGTTCGTGTAATAGCTACCCTGAATTTTAGGCTGAGTTATACATTATATCCCCTTTTTGAGATCCTAGTAATCTTGACAGAAAAACATAACTTTAAATTAAATAACATCTGACCTACTGCTTTCGTAGTTATTCTCACATGTTGTAAGATGAGACACAGAGCCTTATCTCAGGTAAGGCAGGGCTCTATATAAATCTTAAGTGTTTTAGTTCTAAAGCTGATCTTTGTTTTTTAAATATCATTTTACACAGTTTACATAAATTGTTTGAGGTCACATGAATATTAGCTAACATCATATGATATCACATTTAAAACATGAATTAAAGAAAGGCTGAAAGTTTTTAACCTTTACATAGATTAGGCGCTCATTAACTTAAAAATATATTTAAATTTTTTCCCAATGTAAAAAGTAACATAAAACTTTATATATCTTATTGATAACAAGTAAATAAATCCCCAATATATATATATATATATATATTTTTTTACCATACAACTTCAGAACACCAGCTTGATGAAATGCTCTTTTAAAGTTTCTACCTTACAGAATTGTATACCTGGAAGATATGAGCACATTAATAGCATCACAATGACATTGATGTTTTTACATTAACCAAGTTTAGCTTTTAAAGAAATGGCAGTAGAGTGCTCTAAAATAACAGTTCTTATTTAATCAGTTGTTTAATTTTTATGGTTGCTTGTTCTAGAAAAATAAAACTTTATAAACACAATGTTATGGGTAAACTTTTGTTTTAAGAAATTTGTGTCGCTTTATCACATGACTGATTTTTACAATCTTATACAGACTTTAGAACAAACTTATACAGACCTTACTAAATCAATCAGATATCTAACAAAAGTACTCATGAATGAGTAATCCCATATCAAATTTACTTCACTTATTTATCAAAATATTAGAGAAATGTATTGAACAGTGTAAACCATTTCTTTGTTAAAGGAAAAGTCCTAGAACCAAGGCATATTAGACATTTTATAGACATTAATATTTTATTAGATTTTTGAGCAGCTAGAAAAACTTGAAAGCTTAAATTTAAAGACATTTATTGTTATTTGCTTATCCAAATTTAAAGTGAATCATTTAAATCACGTGAATTAAAGATCTTTGAATCCACTTTTTAAAATTTGTTTTTATGAGTGCTTTTTTTAATGATCGCTCCTTATATATGTTAATTTGTATATCACATATATGATATACGAACATATGGATATATAGACATACAACACATAACAAAAGTGTGCACAAATAATAATAGTAAGGCCTTGTAGCTTTTCGCAGGTGAAATCTCCATTGCAATGTTTCAAAACTCCACTGTTGGTCAAATATAGAACTGATCAGAAAAATATTAACCTAGTTCTGTAGGATCAAAATAATGAGCTCAAAAAAAATACAGAATCTAAGGAAAAAAATGAGAGTCCTAGAAAAAATGAATGGCCAGTAATTAGTAAATACCATACGATATACCTTTTTTTTCCCACTTAGACATCAGATCAGTCTCCTACTGAGTTTGCAGGCTTCTTTCATTTACATTTCAACATAAGTCCTGGCTGAGTTCTGGAAGGAGCTGGACAAAACTGCTATTCTAAGCAGACACCTCAGGCCTAAGGCACTTTAACCATAATTTTCAGGTGAGGATGTTGAAAATTATGATACAATTTTAAGATACAATTCACAAAATTTTATACCTTAACATCTTTTTTTGTCAACAGATACCATACTATGATTTACTATCCTTGTCCAAATTAATGCACTGATACACACTGTGACATTTTCCCAGGCTACCCAATTAAAAATTGGTCAAAAAAAGACTGAATGATTGGGAAGTTACTTGCCAACTTGGAAGTAGAATTCTTTAGTTTTCCATTTTAAGTATTTAAGTTCTCTGGCATGAATTATCTGAAATCATAAACTAAAAAATTACCTAAACCCGACTTTTAACTTCAAGATTGTGCAATGCTTCAAAAACCCATTCAGATACCATATTGTTACAATAAAACATCATCCTTTAGACACACATTCAGCTAAGATCATTCCCAAGAAACAATTTATAATATCAACACATTATTGCACATGTCTTAAATGGCCAGAAACAAAGACAAAAGACAGACAGAAAGGAGCTCCAGACTATGGCTGACAGGACAGAAGCCTTTAAAACAGCAGAAAAGAGAAAAATCTCCTACACCAGTGGCACGATATATGTCCCCACAAGGGCATCAGATGTTTTCACAGAGGGGGAACCTGAAATGCAATATCAAAGGTCTCCATGGTGACTTTACTGCATTTAGTGTCTCCTTTTTCTTTTTCTCTTTTTTAAGAAGACAGAGGTGGCATAATACTTACAGTGCAGGGAAGGAAGGAGGGAATTCACTGAAGCAACAGGACTTCGGCAGCTGCTGGGAGTCCCTCAGTCCCGTCTTTTACTTACAGGATTAGCTCCTCTGGTTCGGTTCCACCCCAAGCACGCTGAATCTCCTAACATTTCAGTAGTCAGCTCTCAAAAATTCCAGGGTCAGGGGCGGTATCAAAATTTGTAACTTAAATTTCGGTTCCGGACCTTGAAGCCAATTAATACCAATTTAATATAAGGACAGGGTTTGAGAAAAAGTAAAAGGGAGGTTTACTGCTTTGCTAACAAAGGAGAAAAACAGGGGACTTTGTCCAAAGTTGTGACTCTCTTGATCTGGAGGGACAAGGGGTTTTAAAGGAGTTTCACTTGTTAACCTGGGAGATACTCAGTTATTAGGTTCCCAGCAGGCATTTCCCTCTGCCGTGGGTGTGCTCCAGACAGCCAGCTAGGGGCTTCTCTCATCCTGCTTAACAAAGGCGGGTATAGTGCATCACATTTCTTTAAAACACAGTCCAAAGGGGTGTCAGGCTTACATGATTTATTACCCATTTTCAAGTGCAATATCCTTAAGTTTTTACCACAGAAATCACACAACAAAACGCACAAAAACAAACAAATAAAAAACATTTAGAACACAGAACAAAACACACACACACAAAAAAACAGAAACTCAGCAAATAAACAGAAAACCAGAGGAGCAATGCAGCGTCTTGCTAAATCTCCGGGGTAGGAGCTCCTGCATGCCAGTCGGCACCTCTCTACACTTTCAGAGGTATTCCCTACAGAACAGAACAGAGGAAAGAAGGATTCCTATTACTGTCCCAGACAGGAGTATATGTGAGCCTTCCCAGGCCACCTCTCTGTCATCAGAAGAGTACTCCCTTAACCGGATATCAGATGTTATAAAGGCGCCTCTTACCTATGAAGGCCTCCTCCACCAGGTGCTTGATAATAGTTTTAGTGCGATGGTTCACTGCAGTGATCCACGGACTGAAGGCTCATTCCAAGGTTTTGGAACTTGGCTCTCCAGCCCGGAGTCCTGGAGGATAGGCCAGCTTCAGAATTTCCAGCAGTCTGGCTTTGTGATCTGGTCGGGTCATGTTGCTGGGGAACTCCAAAATGTTAGTCCAGGACACAAGAAAAGACCACTGACTCCAATTAAAATCAAATTAAGGCAAGCTTAATATTTCAAGCAGCCGGGCTGCCTCTCCCTCTCAAACTGGCGGGAACAAGACAGCAACCCCACCTTTCCTACAGCCCAGCTTTATAGCCCAGAAAGTTACACAAAAGGAGGGTTACAGAAAACAGAACTTTGACAAGCATCACACTAATTGTAGTTTACATTTTTTTTTCTGGCCCCAGCATCAGAAATTATGAGGACCATTAGAGCCTCTGAGAGGGTCGTTGTCTGGCCAGGGAAGGCGAATATTTATGAGGTGTCATTAAAGTTTCAGAATGGGCTGTTATCTGGTCAGAGAGCCAGGCATGGGTGAGTTCAAAACATGGTCAGGCATTCTAAGCAGGTTCAGAATTTGCAGTAATTTATACTAAAGCAAAAATTATCTTTTCATGGCTTTGTGGCAAGATGGCTCACAATTTTAATGAAAGATCATGTTGGGTGATCAACCCTGTCCCTTACTTTTGGAAAATCCTCTACCACCTCCAAGGTTGTGAACTCCTGAGCATTTTCCATTCCAGATATGTATTCACAGATTTTCTAACTCTTCTTCTCTAATTGTGTCTTACTTGGGGCGAAGGTAATGTCAAGCCATTGTTCTGGATGAGAGTGGGAAGAATATTGTGCAGCACATAATTGCATACACATTGGATTCACTTTCCAATTTTCCAATTGAAATACTGAATTCCTGACAATAACCCATACCCTTCTAGACGCTAACTACAAATACTAATATGATGGAGAAAAATAACCCAAACGGAATTGAAATATAAGCAGTTCAGAGGAGGCATGGTGTATATTGGACTTGCCTTTTGCAAGATAAATGGTAGGTGTTATAAATCTAGTCATTTTTTAATTGAAATTGTTTTATATGTGTATTAAGTTAACAAATATGTGAATTCCTATCTCCCTTTTGCTGTAACCTATTCAGCACATTAATTTTTATATGCACATATAGAATCCTACCTGATATCAAACGTACATTTTTGTGAGGTGCCTGACATTGCAGATACAAATTGTGAGAAGAGATCACTCCACCTAAACGCTGTTGGAACTGAAAATTCAAGCTAATGGTGAGCTTCCTAGTTTAATAACATTATACATAAATCCATGTTCAGTAAAATAAATATTTTTGGATCTGTGGATGATATATATTTCATGGTGAAATTCGATTGGCATATATAATTCTACTTTTGAATGTCTTTGTGTGTGTTTGTGTGTGTGTGTGTATATATATATACACACACACACAGAAACACACAATATATAAATCTCTAAATTTTTCAAAATATGAAATATATGTGTCTTATATACACTCCCTAAATTCATTCATGTTCATGTATGTGGATTAATATTCAACTTTTCACAAGATTATTCTCAGAAATATTCATCCACCTGAAATACATATTTCTTCTCTAGTACTGGAAACTAACTTCAGTGAAAGGTGCAAACAAATCCTAGTATTTCTACATTAACTGACCTAGTTTAACATCAATGCAAGTAGATTCCTATGGGACATGATGTGTATTTTGACATTAATTATTATTCAACACTGGTACATTACTATTTCTTCAGTTTATACACATCATAGGAAATATATTTCATCCACTACTTAGCAAATTTATAGGCATTTGTTTCACTTTCAATCACTTCTTGCTCCAGAACACATGTATTTCCCTATGTTTCTTGACTGGTCTTTTCATGAGACTTTTTTTCAAATATATTATTTTCGATTTCCATGATCAATTTTTAAGCAAAACTCACACACCCTTCATGATAAAACATAACCCTTAGATGACCATTAGATATATAACTGGTTGGAATGATTGATTGTGTATCATTATAACATTTCTTATATATTTTCAGATATCCATTCAATCCATTATTTAAAGTGGATCCAGTTATATTATTTATTCCCAGTATGGTCTATTCATGCGTTATTGCTATATTCATAGACAGAGGGTATACCTATTTGTACCCCAATACAAATTTATATGTTCTCAAAATATTGGTCCTGGAAATGGTGGAAGAAATACTCATGTCACGTGATATACATATACATTTTATCACAGAAATATTCTGGACACAAAAAGCAAAGGTCACACTTTCAATTGTACCAAAGCCTAAATGGAAAGTGAGCATGGATTACTAAAAACATACATGTCCAGGTTGCCTAATCCTCTCAAATGTCAATCCTATTGGTGACTACATATTTGTTTCTTCCTAAGATTATATGTTCAACCTCAAGCCTGTTGAAAATGTCTAATCCTATCACTCACTTTGTACTTTGCTTGATTTCCTAATGTCTTTATTGATATCTGCTTTCCCTCATATTTTTCCCAGTTCATCATTATGAATGACTCTTCACATGTGCTGACATTTACACTCACTCTCTAACCGAAACCCTATTGCTAAAAAACTTTTTGTCCAAATCCTATACTCACTCTTCATTCTAAACCTAACGAGTACCTTCCTCATCGTACTGAATATCGCTTTTTGACTGGATGTTCTCTTCAACATTCAATCATCCAAGGTACAAGGTCCTATGCCATTGTATATTGATTTATCTGAGACAACTGTGCAGCACATAACTCAAAGCTAAGAATACCACTTAAGGGTCCAATTCCCTTCTGGGCTTCAAATCTTTCCTAATATTCTGCTTTCATACTTATATTTCACCTATATACTCTTGTAAATATCGAAGGTTGCCAATACCATTATTCATCTCGCAAAATGATTCGTAACCCAAATCAAACATGTTATTAACCCTAAACATACACTGTTCCCTCAATATAACTTACAGAAAAGCAGGGCAGAGTTGGTCTTACAATATAGGAATGTAGGTGATCTTCCACCTTCTGAGAACCTCAAAGATCCATGGAGAAATGATCCTTGGAGAAGATTTATGCAGCTATGTAGGACCTGAGAGAGCAATAGAAATCTTCCATGGCAAACAACCTGGTCAGGATGAATTGATGGGTCTAAATCAGCCTCTCTCTTCTTATTGTAGAGAAGTTGGAAGAAACCAGGCCTGTGTGGAGAGCTGTTCCCGGGTGCCTAAGGTTGATATTCCATTCTAACTTCTGAATGTGTCACAGGATGTTGGGGCAGCCTTCATCTCATGGGAACCTTGGAAGCAACTGTTAGGACAAAGTGGTTTTCAAGGCAGTGACCTCATTCAGTTCCTGAAGGAAGTGACCTCTTCTCACTTCCTTGGTGATGGAATTCTCTGAACTTGGGATCCAGGAAGCCAGGCACCCAGAGCCAGACCCAGTCCTAGTCCCATTGGGCTAACTTGTTTGCTTTTCCCAAGAACAGAGTCAGTCTTTCTTGGTACCTACTGATGTGAGGATGGCCAAATGCCAGCAGATCTCTGAAGAGGTACCTTCCCTGAGAAAGCAGGTAGTGGCTCACCGCTGTCTCCTGACAACTTCACAGAGTTGGCCAAGGAGACCAGATCTGAGACAGGACAGGCCATTTCGGGGGAACATAATATGGCCCACCAGTCAGAAGACACTCTGGATAGTCACAGACCTACTTGGGGGAAGGAGGTGGCTTTGCCGTTGTGGGTGTGAGTTTGTGGTTTTTTTCTCATGTTCTGAGAATAGGTAGGAAAGGCGTTTTTTTTTTGGTGTGGAGTGGACTGTTTCTAGTAAGTCCTTTGACATTGTGAGGGTTTCTATGTCTGTGTATCCCACTGTATCTGTGGTTGTAGACATTAGAAAAGAGAATGCATCAATGGACTTGTTTTCTCTAGTAGAAAGCTTCCCCACATTAATACTGCCCAATTGATTAATGGACTTCACTTTGCCTTATGGATGGGCAACACCTACTGTCTTCTTAAGTTACTCTTTTCTTCGTGAATTCTGGCCACTCTACAGAATACGCTCATGGTTTTGTGTCCCAGATATGTAACACCACAAGGCTCTGTGACATGGCCATGTACTGGATAGCTGAAGAGAATGAGAGCATCTCAGAAAACTCAGATATCAGTGTGACCAGTAAAGTCTCAGTGAAGAAACCCTTCTTGGGCCATTTGCTTACTTCTGATTCAATTACCCTGAATGTCAGGAAAGTCTTTGCCTCATGCCAACCCTTTGTGAAGCCTGAAGAAAACTGTTTTCATATGGAAATGAATGGGCTTCACCTGTGGCTCTTTGCTTAATTGCTTTGGAATGGGATGTGTCTGAATCAGTCTCTGGTCCTTGTGTGAGGCTGTGACTTAGATTCTCAGCACCCAATGGATCTGAATAAAAATCCCATGTGCTTCCCAAACCGAAATGGCCAAAAGAGAAGTCATTGTGGATGAATATTTTTGCCTTCTTGTTTTAGGTTCCTGACCTCCATCAAGTGAGAATAGGGATCCTTTGGATTAAATGAGTTCTTCAAATCCATGCAGAGGCTAGCCCATATTTGCTTGGGTTTTCTCATGACTCCAAATCACTTAAAGAATCCATACCTCACAGCCAGTAGGCCTCAAATTGGAGAAGCAGAACACTTTAACAGCAGGAATATTTGATCACTCCTGGTTCACAGGAGGAGTGTCCAGGCCACCATGATTTTAGGCAAATGAGGGGCAAGTGAGCTTATTTTGGACATTTTCTTAGGCTGTGCCCCTCATAGAAATCTCCAGCCAGAGGTTATGATGAGTGTCTTTATGGAAGAAGATGAGGGCCCTGTGGGAGTGTTTTGATTTTAATTGTGGTCATTTTTGTGGTGGTTGGAAAGAATGACTGGGTCCACCTGAGCTTGAACTCTGGTGTGATTCCCCTTAGAGACTGAGTTCTAGAACTGAACTCAGAGAAGTATTGCCATGAATCGTGTTTAGATTTTAGAAGGCCATGCATGAGACTCACCTATGAAAACTGAGATCTAGGCCCAGGGTGTCTTTCCACAAAACAATAGGAATCTCAGGCAGGATATCACATGATTTTATTCTGAAAGATTGGCAGGTATAGTTGAGAGTCAAAACACACATGGACCTCACATTGTAGACCTCAATTTGCCTGGCTTCATGTGACCTTTTGGCAACTCTTTGAGAAGCCTTGCCTGTGAGTGTTCTCCAAAGCTTTCATTGAAATGAGCTTTCTCAACACTTAATGGTTCCTGAATGATTTGAAACCCACAGTGCCTCCAACTTAATCTTTGAAAAATGGCTAGATAAATACCATGAAATTTTTGAAATTCCCATGACCAGGTGGCACTGGAGAAACTTTGGAAGTCCTGTGGTTGATCATGTGTATACCAGAGAATGCCTTGTTTTACTGGGTTTTATGTAAATGGTGTAGAACAGAGATGCCAGTAATTAGTATCCTGCTGAGTAGTGGGCCTAGAGCAGTGGTGGGCAGGTGTGTGATAAAACACCATGGTGGGCCCATGTGGATCGGCCATTGGCTTCCAAATGGATTATGACTGACATAGTGCAGAAATCAGACACTTATATGTAAAGGCAGTTTTTATATGGAGCGGTTTCAGGGCAATGTTCAGAATCAGTTAACTATGGTTATTGGGGCAAGCTATGTTGGATAGAAGCATGGTTGGTGCATTCTCCTGCAGACCCTGACCCACCACACGTGACAGAACTCCCTCCAGCACTGTATTCTAGTAGAACTCCTTGTATTTGGTGAAGCAAATACCAAATTCCCAGTGCAGCAGCAAGAAACACCACGAAAAGTGGAGGATGACCAAATGTCTTCAGAGTCCACACGAGGAGACACTTAGCCTCCAGTGGCCACAGTTTACCTACAAAGAGAGAATTCAGCACTGCTGCCTCATGGTCGTTGGAATATAAGAAACCATGTCTTCCAGGTCACATAGATGCAGACCCATCTTTGATGGTCTCACTACAAAGGAAGTTAAAGCTCATGACAACAACATATATTTCAAGTGCCCAACCTCAGAGGCAGTTTCCCAAGAAGTCTTAGGCCAGCAGAGCTCCATGTTTGTGGAGTGTTTACCCTGTTCTTTACTTTTGGAAACTCCTCTACCACCTCCAAGGTTGTGAACTCCCGAGCATATTCCATTCCAGATATGTATTCACAGATTTTCACACTTTTCTACTCTAAGTGTGTCTTACTTGGGGCCAAGCTAATATCAAGGCATTGTTCTGAATGTGAGTGGAAAGATTTTTGTGTAACACATATTTACATACACATTCGATTCATTTTTCAATTTTCTATTTGAAATACTGAAGCCCTGAAACTAACACATACCCTACTATACTCTGACTTATAATTCTAATATGATGGTGAAAAATAACTCAAACAGAATAGAAATACAAGCAGTTCCGAGGAGGCATGGTGTATTGTTACAATTGGTTTTTGCATTATATAGTGTAGGAGTTATAAATCTAGTCAATTTTTTTTTGTTGAAATAGTTCTACATGTGTTTTTAAAATTAAAAAATATGTGAATTCCTGTCTCCCTTTCTCTGTAGCCTATTCAGCACATGTATTTTTATATGCACATATAGAATTCTACCTGGTACCACACGTACATACTTGTGAGGTAACTGAATTGGCAGATGCAAATTGTGCTAAAGGATCACTCCTCCTAAATGCTGTTGGAACTGAAAATTCAACCTATGGGTGAGCTTCCTAGTTGAATATCATTATACATTAATCCATGTTCAGTAAAATGAATATTTTTCGATCTGTGGATTATATATATTTCATGATGAATTTCGATTGGCATATATATTGCTACTTTTTTTTCTTTTATTGGTTGCTCAAAACATTACAAATCTCTTGACATATAATATTTCTTACATTAGATTCAAGTGGCTTATGAACTCCCATTTTTAGCCCAAATAGAGATTACAGAATCACATCGGTTACACATCCACATTTTTACATAATGCCCTATTAGTTACTGTTGTATTCTGCTACCTTTCCTATACTCTACTATCTCCCCTCCCCTCCCTTCCTATCTTCTCTTTTTCCCCCATCTACTGTAATTCATTTCACTCCATGTTTATTTTCCCATTCCACTCACAACGATATGTAATTTTGTGTAACAATGAGGGTCTCCCTCCATTACCATGCAATTTCCCTTTTCTCTTACTTACCCTCCCACCTCATGTCTCTGTTTAAAGTTAATCTTTTCTTCCTGCTATTGCTCCCTGCTCTGTTCTTAGTTGCTCTCATTATATCAAAGAAGACATTTGGTATTTATTTTTTAGGGATTGGCTATTTTCACTAAGCATAATCTTCTCCAGTGCCATCCATTTTTCTGCAAATTTTATGATTTTGTCATTTGTTAGTGCTGCGTAATACTTCATTGTGTATAAATGCCACATGTTTTTTATCCATTCATCTATTGAAGGGCATCTGGGTTGGATCCACAGTGTTTCAGTTGTGAATTGTACTGCTATGAAAATCGATGTGGTAGTATCCCTGTATTACTCTCTTTTAAGGTCTTCAGGGAATAGTCCGAGAAGGGCAATAGCTGAGTCAAATTGTGGTTCCATTCACAGCTTTCCCAGGAATCTCCATACTGCTTTCCAAATTGGCCACACCAGTTTACAGTCCCACCAGCAATGTACAAGAGTATCTTTTACCCCACATCCTTGCCAGCACTTGTTGTTTGACTTCATAATGGCTGCCAATTTACTGGAGTGAGATGGTATCTTAGGGTGATTTCGATTTGAATTTCTCTGACTGCTAGAAATGATGAGCATTTTTTATGTACTTGTTGATTGATTGTATGTCCTCCTCTGAGAAGTGTCTGTTCAAGTCCTTGACCCATTTTTTTAATTGGGTTATTTGTTATCTTATTGTCTATTTTTTTGAGTTCTTTGTATATTCTGGATATTAGGGCTCTATCTGAAGTGTGAGGAGTAAAAATTTGTTCCCATAATGTATGCTCCTTATTTACCTCTCTTATTCTTTCTCTTGCTGAGAAAAAACTTTTCAGTTTAAGTAGTCCCATTTGTTGATTCTTGTTATTAACTCTTGTGCTATGGGTGTCCTATAAAGGAATTTGGAGCCCAACCCCATAATATGTATATCAGAGCCAACTTTTTCTTCTATCAGACACAGAGTCTCTGATTTGATATCTAGCACCTTGATCCACTATGAGTTAACTTTTGTGCATGGCGACAGAAAGGAATTCAGTATCATTTTGTTGCATATGGATTTCCATTTTTCCCAACACCATTTGTTGAAGATACTATATTTCCTCCATTGCATGCTTTTAGCTCCTTTTTCAAATATAAGATAGTTGTAGCTTTTTGGATTAGTCTCTGTGTCCTCCATTCTGTACCATTGGTCCACCCGCCTGTTTTGGTACCAGTACCATGCTGTTTTTTTTGTTGTTGTTGTTTTATTTTGTTTTTTTTTTAATTAATTTTATTGTAGGTTGTTCAAAACATTACATAGTTCTTGATATATCATATTTCACACTTTGATTCAAATGGGATATGAGCTCCCATTTTTACCCCATATACAGATTGCAGAATCACATCAATAGCACAACCATTGATTTACATATTGCCATTCTGGTGACTGTTGTATTCTTCTGCCTTTCCTATCCTCTACTATCCCCCCTCCCCCTCCCCTCCCCTCTTCTCTCTCTACCCCCTCTACTGTAATTCATTTCTCCCCCTTATATTTTTCCTCCTTTCCCCTCACTTCCTCTTGTATGTAATTTTCTATACCCCTGAGGGTCTCCTTCCATTTACATGCAATTTCCCTTCTCTCTCCCTTTCCCTCCCACCTCTCATCCCTGTTTAATGTTAATCTTCTTCTCATGCTCTTCGTCCCTACTCTGTTCTTAGTTACTCACCTTATATCAAAGAAGACATTTGGCATTTGTTTTTAAGGGATTGGCTAGCTTCACTTAGCATAACCTGCTCTTATGCCATCCATTTCCCTCCAAATTCTATGATTTTGTCATTTCTTAATGCAGAGTAATACTCCATTGTGTATAAATGCCACATTTTTTTTATCCATTCTTCTATTTAAGGGCATCTAGGTTGGTTCCACAGTCTGTCTATTGTGAATTGTGCTGCTATGAACATGGATGTAGCAGTGTCCCTATAGTGTGCTCTATTTAGGTCTTTAGGGAATAGACCGAGTAGGGGAATACCTGGATCAAATGGTGGTTCCATTCCAAGCTTTCCAAGAAATCTCCATACTGATTTCCAAATTGGGCGCACCAATTTGCAGTCCCACCAGTAATGTACAAGAGTACCCTTTTCCCGACATCCTCGCCAGCACTTGTTGTTGTTTGACTTCCTAATGGCTTCCAATCTTACTGGAGTGAGATGGTATCTTAGGGTGGTTTTGATTTGCATTTCTCTGACTGCTAGAGATGGTGAGCATTTTTTCATATACTTGTTGATTGATTGTATGTCCTCCTCTGAGAAATTTCTGTTCAGGTCCTTGGCCCATTTGTTGATTGGGTTATTTGTTATCTCATTGTCTAATTTTTTTAGTTCTTTGTATATTCTGAATATTAGGGCTTTGTCTGAAGTGTGAGGAGTAAAGATTTGTTCCCAGGACGTAGGCTCAATATTTACCTCTCTTATTGTTTCTTTTGCAGAGAAAATCTTTTTAGTTTGAGTAAGTCCCATTTGTTGATTCTAGTTATTAACTCTTGTGCTATGGGTGTCCTATTGAGGAATTTGGAGCCCGACCCCACAGTATGTAGATCATAGCCAACTTTTTCTTCTATCAGACGCCATGTCTCTGATTTGATATCAAGTTCCTTGATCCACTTTGAGTTAACTTTTGTGCATGGCGAGAGAAAGGGATTCAGTTTCAATTTGTTGCATATGGATTTCCAGTTTTCGCAACACCATTTGTTGAAGATGCTAGCCTTCTTCCATTGCATGCTTTTAGCCCCTTTATCGAATATAAGATAGTTGTAGTTTTGTGGATTGGTTTCTGTGTCCTCTATTCTGTACCATTGGTCCACCCGCCTGTTTTGGTACCAGTACCATGCTGTTTTTGTTACTATTGCTCTGTAGTATAGCTATACCGCCTGATTCACACTTCCTGCTTAGCAATGTTTTTGCTATTCTGGGCCTTTTATTTTTCCATATGAATTTCATGATTGCTTTCTCTATTTCTACAAGAAATGCCATTGGGATTTTGATTGGCATTGCATTAAACCTATTGAGAACTTTTGGTAATATGGCCATTTTGATGATGTTAGTTCTACCTATCCATGAACAGGGTATATTTTTCCATCTTCTAAGATCTTCTTCAATTCTCTGTTTAGGGTTCTGTAGTTTTGAATGTATAAGTCTTACACCTCTTTTGTTAGGTTGATTCCCATGTATTTTATTTTTTCTGAGGATATTGTGAATGGGGTGCTTGTCCTCATTTCCATTTCAGAGGATTTGTCGCTGATATACAGGAATGCCTTTGATTTATGCGTGTTGATTTTATATCCTGCCACTTTGCTGAATTCATTTATTAGCTCTAATAGTTTCTTTGTAGACCCTTTTGGCTCTGCTAGGTATAGAATCATGTCATCTGCAAATAGTGATAATTTGAGTTCTTCTTTTCCTATTTTTATGACTTTAATTTCTTTCGTCTAATTGCTCTGGCCAGTGATTCGAGAACTATGTTGAACAGAAGTGGTGAGAGAGGGCATCCCTGTCTTGTTCCAGATTTTAGAGGGAATGCCTTCAGTTTTTCTCCATTCAGAATGATGCTAGCCTGAGGCTTAGCATAGATTGCTTTTACAATATTGAGGTATGTTCCTGTTATCCCTAGTTTTTCTAGAGTTTTGAACATAAAGGGATGCTGTACTTTGTCGAATGCTTTTTCCGCATCTATCGAGATGATCATATGGTTCTTATTTTAAAGCCTATTGATGTGGTGAATAACATTAATTGATTTCCGTATATTGAACAAACCTTGCATCCCATGGATAAATCCTACCTGATGATGGTGCACAATTTTTTTGATATGTTTTTGTATCCGGTTCGCCAGAAGTTTATTGAGGATTTTTGCATCTAGGTTCATTAGAGATATTGGTCTGTAGTTTTCTTTCTTTGGAGTGTCTTTGTCTGGTTTAGGAATCAGGGCGATGTTGGCCTCTTAGAATGAATTTGGAAGTTCTCCCTCTTTTTCATTTTCCTGAAATAGCTTGAAAAGTATTGGTATTAGTTCCTCTTTAAAGGTTTTGTAAAACTCTGCTGTATACCCATCCGGTCCTGGGCTTTTCTTAGTTGGTAGTCTTTTGATGGTTTCTTCTATTTCCTCAATTGATATTGGTCTGTTTAGGTTGTCAATATCCTCCTGACTCAATCTGGGCAAATCATATGACTTAAGAAATTTATCAATGCCTTCACTATCTTCTATTTTATTGGAGTATAAGGATTCAAAATAATTTCTGATAATCCTCTGTATTTCTGAAGTGTCTGTTGTGATATTGCCTTTTTCATCCCGTATGCTAGTAATTTGAGTTCTCTCTCTTCTTCTCTTCGTTAGCGTGGATGAGGGTCTGTCAATTTTATTTATTTTTTCAAACAACCAACTTTTAGTTTTGTCAATTTTTTCAATTGTTTCTTTTGTTTCGATTTCATTAATTTCAGCTCTGATTTTAATTATTTCTTGTCTTCTACTTTTTTGCCGTTGTTTTGCTCTTCTTTTTCTAGGACTTTGAGTTGAAGTATTAGATCATTTATTTGTTGTTTTTTTTTCTTTTTTTAAGGATTGAACTCCAAGCAATAAATTTTCCTTTTAGAACTGCTTTCAATGTGTCCCATAGATTCCGACATGTTGTGTCTGTGTTTTCATTTATCTCTAAGAATTTTTCAATTTCCTCCTTGATGTCTTCTATAACCCATTGATCATTCAGTAACCTATTTTTCATTCTCCAAGTGATGCATGATTTTTCCTTACTTCTTTTATCGTTGATTTTCAATTTCATTCCATTATGTTCAGATAAGATGCATGGTATTATCTCTACTCCTTTATATTGTCTAAGAGTTGCCCTGTGACATAATATAAAATCTATTTTTGAGAAGGATCCATGTGCTGCTGAGAAAAAAGTGTAACTGCTTGATCTTGGTGGTATATTCTATATATGTCAATTAAGTCCAGGTTATTAATTATGTTATTGAGTTCTATAGTTTCCTTATTCAACTTTTCTTTGGAAGATCTATCCAGTGGTGAGAGAGGTGTGTTGAAGTCTCCCATAATTATTGTATGGTGGTCTATTAGACTCTTGAACTTGAGAAGAGTTTGATGAACATAGCTGCACCATTGTTTAGGGCATATATATTTATGATTGTGATGTTTTGTTGGTGTATGGTTCCCTTGAGCTGTATGTAGTGTCCCTCTTCATCCCTTTTGATTAACTTTGGCTAGAAATCTATTTTATATGATATGAGTATGGACACTCCTGCTTGTTTCCAAAGTCCATATGAGTGATATGATTTTTCCCAACCTTTCACCTTCAGTCTATGTATGTCTTTTCCTATCAAATGCGTCTCCTGAAGGCAGCATATTGTTGGGTCTTGTTTTGTGATCCATTCTACTAGCCTGTGTCTCTTAATTGGTGAGTTTAAGCCATTAACATTTAGGGTTATTATTGAGATATGGGTTGTTCTTCCAGCGATATTTGTTTATTTATGTTCCTAAACATGGTTTGTTTTCCTCTTTGATTATCCCCAGCCTTTACTGTACTCCCTCCCGCTGTTGGTTTTTATTGATATTTTCCATTTCCTCTTCCTGTAATATTTTGCCAAGGATGTTTTGAAGAGATGGTTTTCTAGCTGCAAATTCTTTTCACTTTTGTTTATCGTGGAAGGTTTTAATTTCATCTTCCATACTGAAGCTTAATTTTGCTGGATACACAATTCTTGGTTGGAACCCATTTTCTTTCAGTGTTTGAAATATGTTATTCCAGGATCTTCTAGGTTTCAGAGTCTGTGTTGAAAGATCAGCTGTTATCCTGATTGGTTTACCCCTAAATGTAATCTGCTTCTTTTCTCTTGTAGCTTTTAAAATTCTCTCCTTATTCTGTATGTTGGGCATCTTCATTATAATGTGTCTAGGTGTGGATCTCTTATGATTTTGCACATTCGGCATCCTGTAGGCTTCTAGGATTTGGGATTCTGTCTCATTCTTCAATTCTGGGAAGTTTTCTCGTATTATTTCATTGAATAGATTGCTCATTCCTTTTGTTTGGACCTCTATACCTTCCTGTATCCCAATGACTCTTAAGTTTGGTCTCTTTATGTTATCCCATATTCTTGAATGTTCTGCTCATGGTTTCTTAACAGCTTTGCTGAGCTGTCTATGTTCTTCTCCAGTTGAAATACTTTGTCTTCATTGTCTGATGTTCTATCTTCTAAGTGTTCTACTCTGCTGGTAGTATTCTCAATTGAGTTTTTAAGTTGGTTTATTGTTTCCTGCATTTCCAGGATTTCTGTTTGTTTGTTTTTTATAACCTCGATCTCCGTGTATAATTGATCTTTTGCTTCTTGGATTTGTTTATGTAATTCATTTTCGAAGTGGTTGAAGTGGTCTTTCATTGTCTGATTTTGCTGTCTAATGTCTTCCTTGAGACTCAAGATTATCTGAAGCATGTATATCCTGAATTCTTTATCTGACATTCCATCTGCTGCAGATATTACCTCTTCTAAAGTTGAGTTGACCTGCATTGCTTGTGGTCCTTTCTTTCCTTTTCTTTTCATACTGATCGCGTTTCTTTCCGCTTGGTGAAACTGTTGTGTTATTGATTTTTCCCCCTATATGTTTATATTGCTCTTGTATAGTTGCAAAGTTTCCCTCGCAGGCTTTGGCGGTGGTTCTGCCCCTCCTCCAATTGGGGCAATGTGCCTACCACGCCGGCAGGTCGCTGTGCCTGTACTTTCAGTCTGCCTGTTCTTTCGGTGGTCACAGGTCCGCCTATCTTGCAGGCGTGAGCAGCGGTCCTGCCACTCCGCTGGCCGCTAGGCCTGTTCTGTCTGTCGTTTGCAGGTCTGTCTACCTAACAGGCGCTGGTGGTGGCCCTGCCCCTCCTCCAACCAGGGTGATGTGTCAGACGGGCCACTGGGCCTCTTTTGTCAGTGGTCACGGTACCGCCTACCTTGCAGGTGCGTGGGGCAACAGTGCCCCTCCGCAGGTTTCTGGGCCTGACATGCCGGTGGGTCGCAGCTCATTCATTTTTTAGTTCTAGTAGTTTTTGTAGACCCTTTTGTGTCTTCTATGTTTAGAATAATGTCACCCGAAAATAGTGATAATTTATGTTGTTATTTTCCTATTTTTATGCCTTTTATTTCTTTAGTCTGTCTAATTGCTCTGGCCAGTGTTTTGAGAACTATATGGAATAGAAGTGGTGAGAGAGGGTATCCCTGTCTTGTTCCAGATTTTAGAGGAAATGCCTTCAATTTTTCTGCATTCATAATGATGCTAGCTGAGGCTTTGCATAGATAGCTTTTACAATGTCGAGGTAATTTCCTGTTATCCCTAGTTTTTCTAATGTTTTGAACATAAAGGGATGCTGTACTTTGTCAAGTGCTTTTTTTGCTTCTAACGAGATGATCATATGGTTCTTATCTTTAAATCTATTGATGTCGTGAATAACATTTATTGATTTCTGTATATTGAACCATCGTTGCATCCCAGGGATGAATCCTACTTGATCATGTTGCATAATTTTTTTGATGTGCCTTTGTATTCGATTCGCCAGAATTTTATTGAGGATTTTTGCATGTAGGTTCATCAGATATATTGGTCTGTAGTTTTCTTTCTTTGAGGTGTCTTTTTCTGATTTCGGAATCAGCGTGATGTTGGCCTCATAGAATGAATTTGGCAGAGCTCCCTCTTTTTCTCTATCCTGAAATAACTTGAAAAGTATTGGTATTAAATCTTCTGTAAATGTTTTGTAAAACTCCACTGTATAGCCATCCGTTCCTGGGCTTTTCTTGGTTGGTAGTCTTTTGATTGCTTCTTCTGTTTCATCCATTGACATTGGTCTGTTTAAATTGTGTGTATCCTCCTGACTCAGTCTGGGCAAATCATATGACTTAAGAAATTTGTTGATGTCTTCACTATATTCTATTTTATTGGAATATAGGTTTTCCAAATAATTTCTAATTGTCTTCTGTATTTCAGAAGCATCTGTTGTAATATAGCCTTTTTCATCCCATATGTTAGTAATTTGAGTTCTCTCTCTTCTTCTCTTCATTAGCATGGCTAAGGGTCTGTCGAACATATATATTTTTTCGAAGAACCACCTTTTAGTTTTGTTAATTTTTTCAATAGTTTCTTTTGTTTCAATTTCGTTGATTTCTGCTCTGATTTTAATTATTTCTTGCCTTCTGCTACATTTTCTGTTGTTTTGCTCTTCCTTTTCTAGGGCTTTGAGTTAAAGTGTGAGCTCATTTATTTGTTCGGTTTTACTTTTTTTCAGGAATGACCTCCAGGCAATGAATTTCCCTCTTAAAACTGCTTTCATTGTGTCCCATAGATTCCGATATGTTGTGTCTGTATTTTCATGTATCTCTAAGAATTTTTTGATTTCCTCCTTTATATCTTCTGTAACCCACTGATCATTCAGTAACATATTGTTCATTTTCCATGTGATGTAGGATTTTTCCTTCCTTCTTTTATCATTGATTTCCAGTTTCATTCCATTATGATCAGATAAAATGCATGGTATTATCTCCACACCTTTATATTTACTGAGGGTTGCCCTATGGCATAATATATGGTCTATTTTTGAGAAGGATCCACGTGCTACTGAGAAAAAAGTATATCCACTTGATGATGGTTGATATATTCTATATATGTCAGTTACATGTAGGTTATTGATTGTGATATTGAGTTCTATACTTTCTTTATTCAACTTTTGTTTGGAGGATCTGTCCAATGGTGAGAAAGGTGTGTTGAAGTCTCCCATAATTATTGTGTTGTGTTCTATTTCATTCTGGAACTTGAGGAGAATTTGTTTTTTGAACGTTGCAGCACCATTATTTGGTGCATAAATATTGATAATTTTTATGTTTTGTTGGTGAATGGTTCCTTTTAACAGTATATAATGTCCTTTCTTATCACTTTTGATTAAATTAGTCTTGAAGTCGATTTTATTCGATATGAGGATGGCCACCCCTGCTTGCTTACGAGGACCATTGCATGGTATATTTTTTTCCAAAACTGCACCTTCAGCCTGTATGTCTTTTCCATTCAGATGTGTCTCCTGGAGGCAACATATTGTTGGATTCGTTTTTAATCCAAGTTACCAGCCTATGTCGCGTTATTGGAGAGTTTAAGCCATTAACATTTAGAGTCACTATTAATATATGGTTTGTACTGCCACCCATAATTGATGATTCATCTTTTTTTTTAATTTAGTTTGTTTCTCCATGATTAGCTTTTCCCCCACCCTCTGTCATTACTGAGGCACTTCCCACTGATGGTTTTGGTTGTTGATTTTCATTTCTTCTTCGTGTATTGTTTTGCTCAAGATGCTTTGCAATGCTGCTTTTCTGGCTACAAATTCTTTTAGCTTTTGTTTATCATGAAATATTTTTATTTCATTGTCATACCTGAAGCTTAATTTTGCTGGATACAGAATTTTTGGTTAGCATTCATTGTCTTTCAGTGTTTGAAATACGTTGTTCAAGGATCTTCTCGCTTTCAGCGACTGTGATGAAAAATCCCTTCTCAACCTTATTGGTTTACCCCTTAATGTAATCTGCCTCCTTTCTCTTAGAGCTTTTAATATTTTCTCTTTGTTTTGTATATTGGATATCTTCATAACGATGTGTCTTGGTGTTGATCTACTGTGATTTTGTGTGCTCGGTGTCCTGTAAGCATGTCCAATTTGTATATCCGTTTACTTTGTATTTCTGGAAATATTTCTGTAATTATTTCATTCAATAGATTACTCATTTCATTGGTTTGAATCTGTGTACCTATCCAGATGACTCATAAATTTGTTTTTTTATGTTATCCCATATCTCTTGGATGTTTTACTCATGATTTTTTACCAGCCTTTCTGTGTTGGCTAGATTCATTTCAAGATGATATATTTTGTCTTCATTATCGAACATTCTGTCTTCTACTTGCTCCACAGTGTTAGTGATACTCTCAATTGACTTTTTAATTTGGTTTATCGTTTCCTTCATTTCTAGAATTATTGTTTGATTTTTTTATAATCTCTATCTCCTGATAAAGATTCATAACTTCTTCTTTTATCTGTTTATGTAATTCATTTTCAATGTGTTCTTTCACTGTTTGGATTTGTTGTCTCGTATTCTCTTTAAGTTTCCATTCCATCTGTCCAAGGTATTCCTTGAGTTCTTTATATGACCATTTTTCTGATGACTATAGGTCCTCCTGAATATTTAGGCTGTCCTTCATTGTTTGTACTTATTTTCTTCCTTGATTTTTTGTGCTGCTCATGTTACTTCTTGCTCTGTTTCACTGCTGAGTTACTGTTTACTCTTATAAATTTATTTGATGCTTGGGAGGAAACATATTAGAAGGAAAGGGACGAAGTCACTAAAGAGAATGAGAGTAGGCAGGTAGAATTAAAGGAAGGGGAAATAAGAAAATTGAAAAGAAATGATAAGACAAAAGAAAAAAAATAGAAAAGAAAGAAAGAAAGAAAAAAATTTAAAAATAATGATGATTTAAAAAATGAATATTAAAATTTAAAATAATAATAATAATAATAAAATAAAAATATTTTAAAAATGAAAACATTTTAAAACGTTAAAGTACAACAACAACAAAAAAAATGAATTCACATAAAGAATCTAAATGCCACACTCAGTAGGCCTCAAGTTGGAGAAGCAGAGCAGTATTAAGGGCAGGCCTATTTTTTCACTTCTGTTTCACAGGAAGGGAGTCCAGGCCACCCTGATTTTAGGCAAATGAGGGGCAAGGGAGCTTATTTGGACACGGATGTGGGCTGTGTACCTCATGGAAACCTCCAGCCGGAGGTTATGATGAGTGTCTACATGGAAGAAGATGAGGGCCATGTTGGGGTGTTTTGGTTTTAGCTGTGAACATTTGTATGGCGGTAGGAAGAGAAGACTGGGTCCACCTGGGCTTGAACTCTTGTGTGATTCAACATAGAGACTGAGATCTGGAATTGACCTCAGAGAAGTATTGCCATGAATTGTGTTGGGATTTTAGAAGGCCATGCATGAGAGTCGCCCTTGGAAAGTGAGATCTAGGCCCAAGGTGGCTTTCCACAGAGCAAAGGGAATCTCAGCCAGGATATCACATGATTTTATTCTGAAAGACTTGGCAGCCATAGTTGAGAGTCAAAGGCTTATGGACCTCACATTGTAGACCTCAATGGGCCTGGCTTCATGTGACCTTTTGGCCACCCTTTGGGAAGCCTTTCCTCTGAGAGTTCTCCAGAGCTTTCTTTGAAATGAGCTTACTCACATTTAATGGTTAATGAATGAATTGAAACCCACAGTGCCTCCAACTTCATCCTTGAAAATTGGCCAGATAAAAACCATGAAATTTTTGAAATTCCCAAGACTAGGTGTCACAGGAGAACCTTTGGATGTCCTCTAGCTGATCATGAGAATACAAGACAATGCCTTTATTGACTGGTTTACATGAAAATGGTGTATAACAGAGATGCCAGTAAGTTGGAGCCTGCTGAGTAGTGTTCCTAGAGCCGTGGTGGGCAGGTGTGTGATAAAAAATCTCTGGTGTTGCCATGTTTATCTGCCATTGGTATCCAAATATCTTGTGACTGACATTTTGCAGCCAGTAGACCCTTATATGTAAAAGCATCTTGTTATATGGAGAGGTTTTAGGGCAATGTTCAGAATCAGGTTGCTATGGTCAATGGAGCAAGCTATGTGGGATAGAAGCCTGGTTGGTGCATTCTCCAACAGAACCCGACCCACCACAACTGACAGAATTCCCTACAGCACTGTGTCCCAGGTGAATGCATTTTATTTCATGAAGCAAATACCACACTCCTAGTGCAACAGCAAGAAACACCATGAAGAGTGGAGGATGAACAAATGGCTTCACAGTCCACATGAGGAGACACTTGCCCTCAGTGGCCACAGTTTACCTA